>NC_092441.1:3138500-3453000 GCF_036169615.1 Heliangelus exortis
CCTGCACCCGGATGCCTGGGCACGGGGTCGTAGCCCCTCAGATATCTCCAGTGAGGCCTCTCTGCAGATGAACACCAGCTACCCAGCTCTGCTCAAGTGCCCCGACTACGACCAAATGTCCTCCTCTCCGTGCTGAGCCCCACCGCCCATCACTCCTGCCCCAGCACCTGACTCCATTTGGCTCTTTTATTATTATTATTATTATTATTATTATTATTATTATTATTATTATTATTATTATTATTTTCACTCTTTCAGGGCAGTTCTCTATTAATAGGAGTGTAAATTTAATTAGGGAGATTGGTTGCCCAACCACGACGTAACCGATAGAATTGGGATCGTTTCCTTTCTTTGGTTTGGGTTGGGTTGTGTTATTCTATTCTGAACTAAAACTCTCTCCAAAGTCCTCTTCTTTCAGCTCATCCTGCTGGGCAAACTGTTCTGCCTGGGGGAGAAATCCAGGATTGGAATCAAGAGTGGAAAAAAGAGGATAGGACAGGGGAAAAAAAAAAAAAAAAAAAAAAAAAAAAAGTGTCATTTTTTATTTAGGTATTTTGCAAAAGTTTGTGCTTTTGGCTGTGCCATTGAAGTACAGAGTAACTGGCCCAAGTGCCCACAGGCATAAAAGATTTGTGTATATTTCCAAGAAATAGCCATAGTTAGCAAAATACAACTTTTGTTTGGATTCAATATTTACTGATGGATATCAATCCTTGCTGGATATCACTTGGAACCAGGCTGGAATGGGAAATAGCCATCTTTCTCCTCTGTACCTCAGCAGGTTTAGACACCAGCAGGTATTTTTTTTCACCATGGCCACTTGCAAACTGTTGCTTCCATATCCCACATGAAGCTGGAGGCACTGGGGGGGTCTGGGCTGTTGGGTGGCTCAGCACCCACGTTTCCTCCAGCACCCCCAGACTGGAGGTCTGAAAAGGGCCTAAGGGAGAATTTCAGTGCAACAACAAGTGGAAAACTACTTAAAGCCTTCCCATAAGAAATACCAGGTGCAGGATTTAGGGGGAGTCGTGGCCAGAAGTGGCCAGAACTTTGGTGAGAGATCCCAAAGGGAATGTCAGGGAATGAGGCTGCAATTCATGGCACTGGTCCAACATAGCAAAGTAGTTGGCTTATATTTAATTTTGGCAAGAAAAGGGTATTTTAGCTGCTTATGTGTGTGGATAAACTTTATGTTGAGGTTTTAAGTCTTAAAATTTCATAGGGTGTTTTGGCACTTCTGGCCTTAGGTGCTGGGGTGAGAGCATCACTGATGGGAATGAAGGGCAGGGAAGGAAAAGGCTCTGCCCCTCCTGTGCCAGCTGCCAGCTTGTCACCTCGCAGGAGAAAGAGCCTTCTCCAGACTTTATTCCTGTTCTTGTTATTTGAAACCTTTCCAAAATTTCCCTTTCTGCAAGACAAAACCCTCCAGGGATTCTTGACCTATATATATATGAGCTTGGTTTGTCTTATTGTAATTAAAACAAATAGACCATACAGACTTTTAACCTCATTTGTAGTGTACTGTGTAATGACTGTTGCACCTCTTTGCTAGTATTTATTTTTGATTATTTATTATTCACTATTTACTATTTATTATCTATAAACTACTCCAAAGGAGGGTCCAGGTCCTGGCACAGCACCATGATTTGCATTGACTCTGGCACCTGGCCCATGGGACCTCACTGCAGGTGTGTGTCCAACCAGCTCTTGAACAGGATTATTTCCTCTCCAGTTCCTCCAGCTATACCTAGTGTATATCTAGTGACTCCTAATTTGCTAGGTTTTAAAACTAGGGCATCTTTTTCTAGGCATAGTTGTATTTACCCTTGATTTACCCTGTTATCTCCAGGTAAATGAAAGCTCCTCTCTGCCAGCATCTCCCCTCCCACCCCAGGACATCCTCTCCTCATTGCCCCTTTCCCCCACATCATTTTCATGGTCCCAGATGTGATGGGATCTGGGTGGGAACAGGCTCCTTTTACCCATTAGTTAGGAGGGTCCTGAAACCTCTGATTGAATCAGGAGGTATGGAGGCAAGAGGTTCATTAGAGCCCAATCTTCAACAGTAATTAAGCAGCCAGGAATAAAGAGGCTGTGCTGGATCAGGGTTTTTTCTGTTGCTGCTGGAGTAGTTTGTGGCTCCAGAGCTTTTCTTTTGCATAGTGGAAAGAAAAAAATCCCTATAAACCTATGGATAGGTTTAGTTGAAATGTTCTCCAGTGCTGCTCTCCTTCCACCTGTGTTGGCAGTGGACATGAGGACCCCACCAGGAAGGGTAAGGTGAGGAAAGAACCTTCTCCCATCATCCCATCACTGAACTGGTTTGGCTGCTGGTGTGGTGAGGTGAGGTCTGGGCAGATGATTTGGGGCATCCTGGTCTTGTTTTTGCCCAAAAGGGTGGCATGGAACTGCTGTTTGGGTGGGCTGGGGAAGCCCCAGGTGAACCTTGCTCTTTCCTTCTCTGCACAGAGGACTGAAGACCTGTTCCCTTTCATCAGTTTTGAGTAGACAAGACCCCAAGTTATTTGATTAGGGTGGGTTTCAGGCCTGGATCACTGAGGTGGGGTAAAGAGCTGACCCAGACACAGCAAAAGCAGTTTGGAGGCTCCAGCACATCTTGCTCTGCTCTCCCATCCTCATGTTGCATTATTAATACTCTATGTCAAGGTTGTGTATTTATTTTCCCAAATGTGAGCTGGCCCCATGGGCTGTTCAAGGTGTGCTGTGAAATTAAAGAGTTTTATTCCTCCCTGCTGAGAGCTCTGCAGAAGCAGCCTGGCCGTGGTGGGGATGTTGTGTGAACAGGCAAAACACTCACCCCAGTGAATTCTCCACTAATGAGAAGTAGCTGAGAGGTATTTGGTTTCTTTTTCTTATTCCTTCCTTATGAGATTTATTGATTTACTTTCCATCTCTTTTTTTTTCTTCCACCACAAAAGATTAACTAGGAAAAAAAAAATTAAAAAAACCAGCATTTTCCCTCCTCTCTTTTCTCACTCAGTTTTAGGACCTCCTAGGGGGGGGTCTCCTCCACCACATCAGCTCTGAAATATTCCTTTCTGCAAAAGAAAATATTTCTTTCAGGCCCCACTGCTGGCCTGGCCATGTTAAAGCTGTGACTCCTGGGGGTCTCCCCAGCACCCCAACTGCTCAGCAGGTGCCACCCCACATCCCTGCCCTGGCCAGGGTGCTCCATTGGCCTTTCCTCCACGCCCTGCAGGGTTTCTGTCTATCAGTATTGTGTAGATATCAAATCCCAACCTGTTCCCATGGATACAGTGGATTATGGAAAGGGAAGAGCTGCCTCTTTGCTTTATTTTCATGTATGGTTTGATATTCCTTAGATTTTGTGTGGCTTGTGGTGACCTCAGTGGGCAGGGGATAAAGATGCACATTACCCAGGGGATCTTTACCTGCAAACCAAGCCCTTGGATGTAATCCTTGGAAGGAAAGCAGAGGTTGCTCTGGACAATGTGAAACTGCCCATCTCTTGGTCCTTCCAACACCTACAAAATGTGTGATGAGCAAAATACCTGCCCAGGTGACACCTCTGGATAGCACATGGAAGGACCCTTAGTCAGTCAGTCATCCTGGCTGATGCCATGAGGACTCCAGGGGAAAGAGGGATGGGGGAAGAGGAGATGGCACTGTCAGGGTTGCTGTCCTGTATCCTGGTGCCCATCCCTGCAGCTGTTGGTGTGTGGCACCACTGTGCCACCTCCTTGTTTTCACACTGCTTCATTTTTCAGTCTCTGGCCAATTCAGTCTTCAGGAGGGAAGAGCCTTTTTATGATTATAATTACAATTTGCATCACAGGAAAGCAGGATTTCAACCAAAAGCTTGGCCCCATTTGCTTGTGTTGCCAGCCTCCCATCCCAAGGGCTGGGCTTGAGGAACACAGTGGCTCTAACTGGATGTTCCTAAGCCCTGAGCAGTCTGTACCGTGGTGT
Organism: Heliangelus exortis; assembly: GCF_036169615.1. NCBI lineage: Eukaryota > Metazoa > Chordata > Aves > Apodiformes > Trochilidae > Heliangelus > Heliangelus exortis. The sequence continues at coordinate 3,142,452 of NC_092441.1, forward strand.
TCTTAATCAAACCACCTCAGAAATCCCCAAGCTTCACCCCTCTTGCAAGAGAAAAAGTATTCACAGACAAACTGTGATTAATCTGCCTTGAATACGTGCAGTGCCAGCACTGGAGGTTATTCCCCAGTAAGCCATCATTTTTGTCACCAGCTGCTCAGGAATCTTCCAGCTGTGATGAGACAGAGCTGCTTTTAAACTTTGAGGCTGGAGCAGTGTGAATTCCTTTTTCAAAGAGGGAAAAAACCCACGTGTGAGTGGGATGCAGAGAAGGGGGGGGATGACTTGGGCCCCTGTGGATTTGCAGCTGCTGGAGCAGCTGGAAGGACCAGGATGGGCTCTGGTCAAACTGCATTTTTTGGAGCAAAATCTCTGGTACCTGAATTAGTCCCAGCTGCCATCAAGCACCTGTAAATCTGCATGGAGACAAATCCCCAGCTCTCTGTGGCTAATCAATAACGTGTGGGCTCCATCTGGAGCAGCGTAGGAGCCAAAAAAGGCCCAGGAAAAGTGTTTTGCTGAACCAGAGCTGTCCCCCTGGGCTTGTTTAAAAGCACCTGGTTGTGAGCTTCTGTTATGGAGGGACTGGAAGGCAGAAAAGAGGAGATGGCAAAAAGACCTGACAGTGAATTTCTCACTTTCCCACAGTGATAACATCTTCAACCAGGTGCCTGGTCATGAAAATAGAACCCTGAGGTTCTCACACCTGCCTGGCATTTTGACAGGCACCAGCTTCCCCCTGCAACTTCAGGGGAAAAATCTGCCAGGAAAGCTGAAAGGTGTTGCCTAATTAATAGCAGCTGATTGGAATTAGCACCAAAATGGCCCTCAGCTTCTCTGGAGGTGAGCCTGGTGACTTCACCTCCATGGGGCAGCTGGGAAGCCAAAGGACACTGTCAGGGTCAGGCACAGGAGCAAGGAGCAGCCCTGCCTTGTCTGGGCACACTGACATGGCAGTGCAGGTCAGACCCTGCTTGGTTTTTTATATTTAATAAGTAAATCAATTAAGTATTGAATTCCTCATCACTGAGTGCTGGGGTAATGCTGCTTTGATTTTCTTCCAGAAAGGCTGCTGCAAGCAAGGGGATAAGTGGGGCATCCCATGGCATTTGTGGGGTTGTGTCCTACCCAGCCAACACCTTACAAAATAGAGATTTTAAAGCTGCCTCACTTCAGTACTAGACCAGTTTAAATATCTGAGTGAAAGCTCCTCTTTACCCTTGGAAACCAAATCGTGCACAGGAATTACAGGGTCTGTTTCTTGAGAGGACATCCCAGATCCCAGCTGTGCTGAACAAACTTTGGAATGGCTGTGTTTGTCTGAGACAATAGGACAATATATTATTTACTGTTAGTATTCATAATTCAGGTAAACAGAAGGTCTCAGTAGCAGGGCAGGACATGTATGTGTAAAACCCCTGCCAAATTATTTATTTCCATATAAATTATGTACTGTCAAAACTGCTCTACTGATCTGAAGGCTAAAGGCTCCATCACAGGGATGTAGCAGCTCCCAGCCATTCCCATCAGGATGGGATTATTTACAGGAAAACCAGCCTGGTATTTGTGGGTTTCCTACTGATGTGCTTCAGCATCTCTGCCTGGCTCAGGACAGTTGAAACAAATGAAATAAAACCCACAAAGTTTTGGTTGTTTTTTCTCTTTCCATAGAAAAGTAGGTCATATCCCCAGCTCCGTTGTATTTTATTCATGTAAATACATTTTTTTACAATTAAAAATGCATCAAAACCTACGTTCATGTCACCAGAGCTGGGCACAGTCCTGCTGCAGGCCAGGACCATCCCTCCCCATGGGCCTGGGGGTCCTGCAAGGTGAGGTGAGAGAAGTGAGAGGGCTCCAAGCTCTCCAGATTGAGTTCCATCCAGGAATAATTATGGCTGATATTTTAAGATGTTGGTTAATAATGTTAAACTGCTACCAGCCTGAGATTATAACACTGCCACCTCCACACTCCTGGGGGCTTTTTCTTTTTTTTTCCCCCCCCTTCTCCTCCATCAGCTCTGGTATAGATGGATTTTTCCAAGCCTGAGGTACCAATTATTCTCCTAAAAGGCTCTGGAGCAAGCTGTGAATTACTTTGCAAGGGGGCAGAAGAGGAGGCATTGTAGGCCAGCAGCAAAGCTTCTGACATGTGCCTGGAGAGTGTGTGTGTGTGTGTGTGTGTGTGTGTTTCTGAGCAATATTGCCATTTATTTGGTCCAGTAAAATATCTGGGGCCACAGCAGAAGCAGAGAGGTTGCCCCACAGCATGCATGGGGCCATGGTATAACAAATCTCTGTAATAAACCACGGTGTGGCTGCCTCAGTTTCCCTACTTTATAAAACAGAAGCTGTGTTCTTGATTGGCAGCTTGGTACTCTGGGAAGTTTGGGTGATAATTGTTGCCATTAGTGAGTACAACAGATAATTAGTGCCTTTTTCTGGAAGTTTCATGTGCTGCATGGTGGGGAGCACTGAGCTCCTCTTGGCAGGCTGAACCTCTGCAATAGGGTTTGGAGCTGCTTTTAGGAACTGCCAGAAGAGGGGTGTCAGGGGTGTCCTAGGGACCTGCACCCCTCTAAAAATGAGGTGTTTGAAACAGGGATAGAAGGAAAAAAATGAGCTGGAAAGAATGGGGCTTGCTAAACTTTCCTGGTTTTCTGGTTTTTCCTTTGTAATTAGAGGGGGAAAAAATGGGGTTAGGTCCAGCTGGCTTTTGCTTGAGAAGATGGTAGAGTGAAGGTCCTGAAGAGGGATGTGTGAGGAAGGTTTCACAGCCTTCCTCCTCTGCAGGCATCCGTGGGGCATCGATGGCAGAGGAAAAAACTTCTTTTCCCTCCCTTAGTCCACCTCTGTCCTTGTTCCAGGTGGTGACATTCAGCTGTTTCTTTTTCTTTTTCTTTTTTTTTTCCCTTTGGCTGGTTATTTCTTGTTGCTATGTTGGGGGTAGAATTGTTCCTTCCATGTCCAGCACTCTTTTCCAGCTGGCAGGGGATGTTGTCTTTCTTGCTCCATGAGAAATCAGAGGTTGGGAAGATTAAAATTCAACTTAAAGTACTGTGAAAACAGATCTGTCAACCTGACCTATTTGCTTGAGGGTCTTTGGGTTTTATTTGGCTGGGTTTGTTTTGGGTGTTTTTTTTTTAAGGTGTCAGGAAAGATGCTTGAAAATAAATTAGGTTTCATTTAGCTCAAAGTAACAATTAAAACTTGGAATGCTCGAGACCTGTTTAGGCAAATTAATTAAAAGATTGGCACATAAATGATTTGTGCTTTTGTCTTTCCCTGTCCTAGTCAGGCTGGGAGACTTTCAGACTGTTTCATTGGAAGGTGAGGCTGTTAATCATATCATATTTCCATCAACCAAACCTATAAATGTCCTTCTGACCTTCTGGTTGCTCTCTGAGCTGTGGCACTGTGGATTTATCCTGCTCCCAGCCCCAGTCATGTTGAAAATTTGTGATGCTGTGGGTTTTTTGGTTTTTTTCCCTTTGCAAACTGCACCAGGACACCTGGGTGCCAAGTGGCCAGAGGTGAGGGGGATAAGGGGAAGGACATCTCACCCTAACAGGACCCACTGAGCCCTCTGCCACCTCCAGCCCTTGAATTTGGTCCCTGCAAGGGCTGATAATTAAATAGCAGGTACAGGAGGATCCCCAACCCTTCTTCCTTCAGACACAACGGGTCTTAAAAGACAGAAAAGCTGAAAACCCAAGGATGTAAAACGTAGTTTTCCAAAGAATCATAGAATCATAGAATTGGCTGGGTTGGAAGGGACCTCAGAGCTCATCAAGTCCAACCCTTGATCCACTCCCCCCGTGGTTCCCAGCCCATGGCACTGAGTGCCACATCCAGGCTCTTTGGAAATATCTCCAGGGATGGAGAATCCACCCCTTCCCTGGGCAGCCCATTCCAGTGTCTGATCACCCTCTCCATAAAGAAATTCTTTCTCATGTCCAACCTAAACCTCCCCTGGCACAACTTGAGACCTCTTGTGCCCTCTTGTCTTGCTGAGAGTTGCCTGGGAAAAGAGCCCAACCCCCCCCTGGCTCCAACCTCCTTTCAGGGAGTTGGAGAGAGTGATGAGGTCTCCCCTGAGCCTCCTCTTCTCCAGCCTCAACACCCCCAGCTCCCTCAGCCTCTCCTCATAGGATCTGTGCTGGATCCCTTCCCCAGCCCAGTTGCCTCCTTTGGACCTGCTCCAGCACCTCAATCTCCTTCCTGAGCTGAGGGGCCCAGAACTGGACACAGGACTCGAGGTGTGGCCTCCCCAGGGCTGAGCACAGGGACAGTAAAGATTTAAAAGCAGCTTCACGAACACTTCCAACTTCTTGATGTTTTGATTCGAGCTACAAACATCGCAGTGGGAAATCGCGGAGCAGTTTCCCCCCTGACCTCCTCATCCGTGCTGAAAGGATGCGAGATGAAGAGATTTTGTAATTTTGCCCCGTTCCAGGAGAAAAAAAGGAGAAAAGGAGGCCGGGGCTCCCCCCCCTTCCCGGGGGTCCCTCCCCGCCCCGCAGCCGCTGGGTTCGCAGCTCCATCTCCTGCTGCCGTAGGGAACAGCAGCCCCGGAGCTGCGGGAGCATCCCAGGAAATCCTCTTGGCAGCTCCAGGGATCCTGGAAAGGCTCCTCAGGGACACTGAGCCCCCCCTGTGAATTCCCAGCAGCACAAGCTGTGGAAAAAAGACAGCTAAAAGTCCTTCCGGAGAGGTAGGGGGCTGCTGTCCTCTGGATGCTTCTGAGGCAGAAAGGATTTTTTTTTTTTTTCAAGCAGTAAAAGTTCAGTCCTCCCCCAGGTGTGACTTCCATAAGTGCCAGGATTTTGCCAGAGCAAAAATATATAAAAATAAAATAAAATATACAATAAAATATACAATAGAATATAAAATAAAATATAAAATAAAATATAAAGTAAAATATAAAACAAAATATAAAGTAAAATATAAAATAAAATATACAATAAAATATAAAGTAAAATATAAAGTAAAATATAAAATAAAATATAAAATAAAATATAAAATAAAAATATAAAGTAAAATATAAAATAAAAATATAAAGTAAAATAAAATATAAAGTAAAATATAAAGTAAAAACAAAATATAAAATAAAAAATAAATAAAAAATAAAATATAAAATAAAACATAAAATAAGAAAATAACAAAATAATAAAATAACATAAAATAAAATATAAAATAAAATATAACATAAAAGAAAATAAAAATAAAACTGACAATTTTATGAGTTCTTAGCAGAAAAGGGAAATGCTGTGAATAGCAACACAACGTGAAAGGAGCTTAGGGCTGGGTGAGGGGCCTCTAAAGTGCCACTGAATAGGAGTATGACAGGAGAAATGCAGAACTCTTGAACAGACAAAGCCAAACCAGAGTGTGGGTCTGGAAAAAAAAAACAAAAAGCCAAAAAAACAGAAAAAACAGAAGTGAAGTGGAGGAGCAAGAGGGAATGGGAAGAGCACCCAGTCCAGTGCTGGCAGAAAAGAGGAACCAGGAACTTTCTGGAGAAGAAAGTTAAAAACCTAGCAGCAAAAATCCAGGTGAAACTTTCCCATCAGCCCAGTGCCTGGGGGGTCTCCCCAATCCCAGGATGTCTTCCCAACCTTCCTGCCCCACACTCCATGGAGAGCAAATTGTGTTCTGCTTTTTCTGCTCCTTGGTGGCTCTGAGCACCCCTGGTGCCACCCTGGCTGCAGGTGCCAGGTGCTGTCACAGGAGATCGCTGCTTTTAGGACATTTTAAAATAAGCTGTCACACTGCTGCCTGTGCCCAGACAAAGAGGATACTCAGTGTTTGCACTCTCAGATATGGGAAAAATGCCCCAAAGGAGAATGAGCCTCCCACAGGGAGCATCCTGCCCTTCTCCGGGTCCATAGCTCCAGGACAGGAATTTTATCATGTAATAATGGAGCAGGTTTTTATTCTGGCAAAAGAGATGTGTCAATAAACACCTCTTTGGTGGTGATTTCTGGCAGCTGGCCTTTGATTTGCATGACCTCTGCAGCTACCCCTGGGATACAGCTCTACAGAACACATGGATTTTTCACTGGGGACAGAATTGACCCTTTAGTAAATCCTGCCCTACTAAAAGCTCAGGCTCCAAGGTAGCTGAGGATGAGTTGTTCCTGCTCAAACATGGACAGCCTGGGACAGGGGGATCAAGGGAAACAACCTAATCATGATACCTGACAAAAGCTGGAGGGAAAACAGGACAGAAAATGTCCCACATGGACAAGTGGGCTGTATCCAGAGGACCAGAGTGTGGCAGGAGGAAGGAGCTCCAAAAATTCCTTATAGAATAGAATCATAGAATCCTAGAATTGGCTGGGTTGGAAGGGACCTCAGAGCTCATCAAGTCCAACCCTTGATCCACTCCCCCCGTGGTTCCCAGCCCATGGCACTGAGTGCCACATCCAGGCTCTTTGGAAATATCTCCAGGGATGGAGAATCCACCCCTTCCCTGGGCAGCCCATTCCAATGGCTGAGCACCCTCTCCAGAAAGAAATTCTTTCTAATGTCCAACCTAAACCTCCCCTGGCACAACTTGAGACCTCTTGTGCCCTCTTGTCTTGCTGAGAGTTGCCTGGGAAAAGAGCCCAACCCCCCCCCTGGCTCCAACCTCCTTTCAGGGAGTTGGAGAGAGTGATGAGGTCTCCCCTGAGCCTCCTCTTCTCCAGCCTCAACACCCCCAGCTCCCTCAGCCCTTCCTCACAGGACTTGTGCTGGATCCCTTCACAGCCTCCTTGCTCTTCTCTGGACCTGCTCCAGCACCTCAATCTCCTTCCTGAGCTGAGGGGCCCAGAACTGGACACAGGACTCAAGCTGTGGCCTCCCCAGGGCTGAGCACAGGGGCAGAATCCCTTCCCTGGACCTGCTGGCCACACTGTTCCTGAGCCAGCCCAGGATGCCATTGGCCTTCTTGGCCACCTGGGCAATAAACCAAGGATGTGCCAAGACTCAGAATCCCCCTGAGTTTTCCTGTTACTTGTGAAAGGAGACAAATGAAAATGGGTTTTATTATTAAAAGAGCTTATCACAGGTAGCTGAAGAGCTCCTCAATATCTGCTTGCATTATTAAAGGGGATGAATCATTAAAAGCACCTTGAGATGTAGTCATGGGTATCAGAATAAATCAATCCCCAGGAAGGAGAAGCATCAGCTCAGAGGTTTGTTTGCAGCTCCCCTTAAGAGCAGTTCCATGGTGAGCAGCCCCTTGCTCCAGGAGGTCATTTGGTGCCTTTAATATTAATAACCCCCAGATTCTTAGTGCTTAGCAGCACCCAGATCAGGGCTCTGGGAAAGCTGTTGTGTTTGGTACAGAATCCATAGGGTCTGGAGGAGCCCAGGGATGGGGTTGGGAAAAACACAGTGGGCTCCTTTTGGAATGGTGCTAAAGGACAGAAAAAAAAACCAAAAACCAAAACAACCCCAACTCTCAGCAGTGAGACACATTAGCATGACAGATGGCTTGCAGAAAAAGAAAAAAAAAAAACAAACTATCTCAGGTTTTGAGATGTGTGCTGACTGCACCACAGAAAGGAACCATTCCAATTAATATTTGTGCAGATTAATTGAGGAGCTCGGAGAGGAGCAACCCAATTTGCCACCATTGTCGAGCAGCCTTTGTCCTTGATTATTTTTCTCAATTACCTCTTCAGTCACAAATCTGGGGACAAGGAAAAAGCCACTTTTGTGCCTTCCTGTGCCTCTCTCTGCTCTCCCCATCCCCTTCCCAGGAGGAGCCGTGCCCGGATCTCAGGCAGCTCCCATCCCACTCAGCTTCCCTGGGCACCTCCTCTTATCCTTACCTGGTTCAGCAAGTCCAGCATGAAGCCAATATTGTGATTTATCAACGTGGCTGAAGGCAACCGAGTTTTTTAGCCACACAGCCATGTGCAGCTCTCATTTTGCATTGCTGTCAGGCAAAAAAACCAGCCCGGGCTTTCCCTGGAAGGAAACTCCATCAAATTTATTTGGGAGGGGGATGCTAGGATGCTGGCCCTGGCATCCATCATTTATTTAGCTCCTTCTGTCCCTAAATTAGCCCTGAAATGCAAGAGGAGGTTTCTTCTTGCTACGTTTCTGCTGTGGCTGCACCCCAGGTCCCAGCACAGGATGGGCAGGAATCAGCCCCAGGACTGCAAAAACTCCTCTGCTGCTCCCTGCCCAAAGAAAAAGGGGAAAATCTTCTTCCCTGGAAGTTATATCCAGTCAGGAACAGAAGGTGGCAGACGAGCTTGCTCTGAATGCCAGGCAGGAGCAGCTAGGATGGGACTCCCAAGTTTTCAAGTTTTTGCTGGGTGCCCTGTGGTAAGCCCAGGGCTGCAGCCCCCAGGAGCTTCCAGGTTTCTGGGTGCTTGGCCCAGGGGCTCTCATGGCCCTGCTCACCAACCCTCTGAATTTCTAGGGTGTTAAAAATACATTTCCTATCCTTTTGCTTTCAGCGTTGAAGTTACAGGCACACCAAAGAACTGGGCAAACCAGGACACAGTGAAGCCTTTCCATTTATGTCATTTTTCCCTGTCACTGTTCTTTTCTTTTCTTTTCTTTTCTTTTCTTTTCTTTTCTTTTCTTTTCTTTTCTTTTCTTTTCTTTTCTTTTCTTTTCTTTTTTCTTTTCTTTTCTTTCTCTTCTCTTCTTCTTTTTTAACTTTTTTCTTTTTTCCTTTTCTTCTTTTTTCTTTTTTTCTTCTTTTTTCCTTTTTTTTTCCTTTTTCTTCTTTTTTCTTCTTTTTTCTCTTCTCTTCTCTTCTTCTCTTATCTTCTCTTCTTCTTTTTTATTTTTTTCTTTTTTCCTTTTCTTCTTTTTTCTTTTTTTTTCTTCTTTTTTCCTTTTTTTTTCCTTTTTCTTTTTTTTTGTAAGGTTCTCCTGCAGACACCACCTCATACACATCTGAGCATGGAGTGATGGAGCTGACCCTGACAGGGCCCACACAAGAGGTAACACACTCTGAAGATGAAGAAAAATGAGAAAAATGCCTTTTTTTTTCCTTTCTTTCTTCTTTTTTTTTTCCCCAGGGTTTGCTTCCAGGCTCCAGTGGGGTTTGGCCCCTTTAATTTGTGCTGAAGAGGTAGGAAGTGAAGGGGCTATAAAAGGTCTCCAGGAGAGGCTCCTGGGGAGGGTTTCAGCTGGTCAGGTCCTGCTTGGGTGGAGGAGCAGCTGCTCAGGTAAGATCCTTCCTCTCTGCTTTTGCTTTTCACCTGAGATTTCTCTCTTTTTGCAACCTGGTTTTCTCAGGACCCTCTGCAGACATCAGCAGAGATCTCCTGCTATCCCCAGTGGAGCTGGAGAATTTGCTGGGCTTGCACGTTGAGACTCCAGGGCTGAGCTTCTTGGCTAGAAAAAAGAAAAAAAAAAAGAAGTTAAAATGTGGCAGAAAAGTCCATGTCTCCTGGGCTCAGCTGCTGCCAGGTCCAAGGTTGTTTGGGTGGCTGGGGACCTCTCTGGGCTGGGCTATCATGGGCCTGGGAGGAGGGCAGAGGGTTTGCTGATGTGAAGAGTTTTAAGTGGAATGAAAGCTGCTATTTGTTGGCTTTAGAAAACATTTTTTTATGGGTTTGCTGTCACAAAAAAAAAAAAAAGCAGCCATCCTGGTATGTTTATACAAACCAGGTGTGGATGCAAACAAGAAGTATTGCCTGCTAAGCAGCAGAAGGGCCAGAGAAAATATTTAAAGCTCTGGTAAGCAATACCTTGATTAAAAATATTAATTAGTCCCTTCAATTCTCATCTAGAGAGCACTGGAACCAGGTGGTAAACTCCTGAGTGGATAAACCCCACTGCCAATTCCTCTGCTCACCTTTTCCCTGCAGCAGAGCTCATGCTACAGTCAGGATTTTCAGTTTTTACCCAACCACCAGGCTGCAGCTTCAGGTTGCTCATCCTCCATTAATAGTAGCTTCAAGAAGAAAAAAAAAAAAAAGATAAAAAATTCATGTCCCCAGAAAGGAATTCTCTGGCCTCAGAAAGGTCTCTTCAGTCTTAACAAGGGGAGGGAGCTGCTGCTTCACCTCTGCTCTGCCACAGGGACATTCCCTGAGCTGAGGGCAAATCCAAGCTTCAGGAAGGTTTGGCTCCAGGGAATTCCGTGCTTCCAGGTGATGATGGAAAATTCTTCTTGTGCTCTGAACCAGAGCACTTTTTTTTTTTGTTTCTTATAGTTTATCTCTTGTCCAAATGCAGCTGAAAGCCTGAACCTAGCTGGATCCTTTGAGATCTTGGGTGCAGGTTTTTTGACCAAAACCCTTTTATTTTATTTTTTTTTTATTATTATTATTTTTTAACATTTGATCTTATTAACAAGCATTAACATTAGGAAGAAATAAAGGTAATTATCAAGCCTTCCCCACCCAAGTTAGGTTAATAATTGCCAGTCCAAAACTTGAAAATGAAAGATAACTTTCCTACCCTGTGTCTTTGGGGAGTTTGTAGGCCACGTTCCAGCTAGAGACAAACAGGACCCCAGTTTCTGCTCCTCAGTTCCCTGCTGAAATCCCATTTTTAAGGAACACCTCTAGCTGGGGGTTGCTTTCAGCACAGGCATGTGGGTCTTGGCAAAATGAGCTGTGTTGCATTAATGTTCTCTTCAAGATTCAAAAACGTTATGCAACAAAAAAAAAAATTGCCAATTCACTTCTCTAATAGGCTTTCTAATGTATACTTTAAAAAATAATTTAAAAAAAAAAATCACTTGGATTGCAGAGTTTTCTTCTTGAGCTGTCTAGGCTTGCTATCAGGAGCAGCTTCAAAGCCATTTTTCTTTTCATATGCTTGTCTGGTGTGTCTAACTGAGCATGATTACTTTTCCCTAAATGAATAGATAATTTTGCCTTATAAATAAGTAGAACACCAGGACTTTGTCTTTGACACTATTGGGCTGAATCTCAGGGTGGCTTCGTGCAGCATGTGTTCATTATTCGGGGAGATTTGTTTTGTGGGTTTTCCCCCTCCACCTGAATTTGTTTCTGAGTGATAAATTGTTGCCATAGGGCATTCAAGCAGACTTGAAATATTAATGAGGCAGGTAATGGCCCATTGCAATTGAAATTTGCCACAATATGCAAATAATCCTTCACAGGAGCCTCTGTCTATAACCACTATGAGGAAAATATCTGATTTTTCTCCCCAGCCAAGTGTCCTGGTTGGGTTTCAGAGTGTGATAGCCATGAACTACACTCATGATAAGAACTTCTGGGGAAAAGGGTCTTGCTGATGCACAAAAACTGCTTTTCAAGCCACATGCTGGCTTTGGGTCAGATTTCCAAGGCCCTCATGGAACAGGTTGGCTTGCTAAAAAAAAAAAACAGATTGTTCCTTAAGATGATAAATTCTTTTAGGGCTGTAAAACCTTCTTCAGGTTTTGTCACCCCAACTTGGGCAGACTTCTGGGCTTTTCCCAGGGGAGAGGGAACTGGGAGCAGAGAGCTGGGGGTTGGATGGAGCTGAGGCTTTGACTTGATGTCCCAAAAAAGGATGAGCTGACCCCAGCATCTCCCCAGCATCGTCCAGCCCAGCTGCTGCCAGCTTCACATTGTTAGCAGTAACCCCCTGAGATTAATCTGTCTTTGGAGAACTTGCCTGAAGTGTTAAGATGAAAAAAAAAAAAAAAATTTAAAAGTAGCACAAAAGCTGCCTGTGGAGCTCAGGATCAGTTGGTGGAATGGTTCCTCTCTGCAGTGGGCAGCTCAGAAATGAGGGCAAGTGCCTGCAAGGAGGATGAATGCACTTCAGAGAGCTCAATCTCCTGGATTTACAAGCAGTTTGTGGCAGGACCTTTGCCAATGTCATGGCTTTCCTGGAGTCTAAAACCTCTCAAAGCTGCCTTCCAGGAAACACAGCCTCCTTTGTGACCCCCGAGGAGAAAATAAATTTTGAAGATGCTAAGAGGCTCAGCAGCTTTGGAGTGAATCTTTGAGAGCTTTGCATCACCTACAAACCTATTTATTTTCTGTAGATCACTGTCTTCTTTCAGGGCTGTCAGCCTGCCTTCTGCTTAAGCTTCCCTTGCAGAGAAATTCCAGGGTCTGGGAAGCTGGAGCAGAAGCTGTTGGAGCTGGGATGGGGATGCTGGGGGTCTGGCCTGGCAAACTGGGGGTGTTGGAACCATCTCTGGGTTATCTATTGGTTCAGCTCTGTGAAACTTCAATAATCCTGAGTGCAGGCTCCAAATGAAGCTGCCAACAGCCTCAGCTCTCCAGGCTGCTTGAATTATAGATCAGGCCAGGGCTGGTGTGGGTTTTGTGCATGTTTTGGGGAGGCAGAAACCCTCCTTGGGTCCCTGGGCTGCAGCTGAGGCAATGCTGCTCCCCTCCATCTGACACCCAGCCCCACACCCTGGGCAGGGATGGAAAGGAAAAAGCAAGATGTGGGTGTCCCTGCTGCTTCAGGGAAATTGGTTCTGAAGGGAAAGAGCTACCCCAAGGAGGAAGGGAAATGTCCAGATCTGGAAATGGAAATCACTCGGGAGGATTTAGCCAAGGAGCCCACAAATCCTGTTGGGCAGAGCCTGGAATTTCTCCTTCCCCCCAGCTTGGCTCCCAGTGACAATGTCAGCCCAAAGGAGGTACCTGGAGAGGTTCATTTAGAAACCCCAGAGCAGAGAAGTCTTCAGGAGGCCTTGGAAACCTCAGACTTTTACATCAGCTGCCACCCTGCCCTCTCCCCAAAGCCACCAACCAGTCTGGGGGGTCAAGTGAGCTGCTACAATTTCTGCTTCTGGTCCCTTTTTTATTTTTTTCTTCCCCGTTTGTCATCACTGAGTGTTAGGGAAGTGCTCCTGGTCCTCTTAGTGCTGGGGATGCAAGGGGGGGGTTGTGCATCACTGGGTTTGCAGAATTACCAAGGGAGTGAGCTGGTGAGTCACCAGGGATTTGTCACCTGGTAACTTGGCTCCCAAATTGTCATTTTTTTTAAGCTGCCTTAGAGGAGAGGGTCTGGATGTACTCACAACAGAGATGCAAACACTCCACTTCCATCCTCAGGGACCTGGTTAGGGGCTGCTCCTCTATTTTCTCACCCAAACCCAGCTTTGTCTTTCTGCTGCTGGGCATGGGTCTTATCCTGGTTGCTGTCAGCTGGAAGTAACCCCTCTGAAGCCAGATTATAAAAATGCAGCTCCTTGCCACGTTTACATATTCTGCTCCTTACAGCATCATTTGTCCTAGTTTTTAAGTACCAAATGCCTTTGTAGGAATTTCATTATGGAGCACAAGTTTTTCTGCTAGTTTTGCTGGAGGTTGCTAAGCACAGTCTATTTTTTTCTGAGTTCTTTGTACTGATTAGTATATTTGCACATGTCACACACACATAAGAAAAAGAAAAAGAGGGAGAGAGGAAAATTAAAAATACAGCATGCAAGGAAAAAAACAGCTTTGTGGCACATTCTTGGGGAAAAAAATTAAAAAAGAACGTGTTGTTCTTGTAGGGTTTTTGTACCAAGAAAACTCTCTCCAGTGGCTCTTTGGGATGCAAACATGGACAATCTGAGGGTAATTTGAAGGATCTTGGACTTCTTGCCCAGTGGTAGAGCAGCCAGTGCTGAGAATTGATTTCACCCCCTCTGCAAGGTGAACACCTGCTGTGCAATATGGCTCAGGAGGATTGGTCCTCCTGTAAAAATCTCCATCACTGACCACAGATTGGGGCAGATTGGCTAAAATCACAGCCCCATCCTAGTGCAATGTTCACAGCTCTGGTGCAGCAGGGTTTAAACACCTTGCCTTGACACTGGTGTGGATTTTAATGGGCTTCTTTCTTTCTAAGCAAATTTAATTCCATTACTAAATAATGCATTTGGCCTCCAACCCGACTCCTGCTAATTACTCACGTGCTGAACAGCTTTTAAATCTTGTTTGGAAACATTAGAGAGTTTATTGTCTTATTAAAAGCACCTAATGTGAGCCTTTTGTTTGGGGTTTCTTTGTTTTGTTGGTTTGGTGTTTTGTTTTTTTTTTTAAGATTGCAATTGGTCTCTAGTGAAACCCAAGAGATAACACAATAATTTTTCACTAAACTAATTATCAGAGCAGAAGATGCTAATGTGCTCTGCCAACTGTGTCTCATGTCTCTTCTCTTAATGTGCAGCATGGTCAGGGCTGTTCAGCAAGACTTTTTGTCTCTGGAAGCAGAAAACAGAGCCTGAATTTACCTCTCCCCTTGCTCTTTTGCAGCCATCTTCAGGTGTCCAGGGCAGTGTTTAAAGTTTTTTCCTTCCACAGAGAATTTGCAGGGATTTACTGAACCTGGGGACTGGATTTCTGGGGTTCCTGCTTGCACAGGACCCAATTTTCAAGCATTTTCCTTCTTCAGCTCTGTGGGGAATTGAGGTGCCCAAAGTTTGGGATCGTTTTTGAAAAGATTTGTGAAATGTTTCTGCAGACCTGGATAATAGATCTCTGGGTACAAGCATGTGTGAGCAGGGCTGATGTATTACCAAGAATGGCTTTTCACCTTCAGTGATCTTCAGGATACAACAAGGGCTTTAAAAAGTGACAAAACAAATGAAGAATCTGCAGAAATCCTGCTCCTAGACATGCAAAGCCTGCAAAAGCCCTGGGTGCAAAGAAAAACTGTGTTTTCTTGGAATAGGAAACTAAGTGATGCAAAAGCCCTGGGTGCAAAGAAAAATTTGGAATAAGGAACTTAAGTGAAAGGAGAAAAGGGAGGTTTCACCTTGAGTGGATGCTGCTTGTGCTTCTCCTGCTCTCCTCAGAGGAGGCTGCACTTGAAATCAGAATTACAGCTTTGGGAAGAGCTGGGATTTGCCTGCTTGCTGCTCCTCCCCAAAACAAATAACCAAAACACAATTATCTTTGAATGATACCCAGGCTAATGTGTGGAACCAGCAGTGGGGCATAAAAAGAGCAGAGGACACCAAGCTGAGGTCATTAATTGGTAATGGAGTCTGTGTATTTGTCAACAAGAGTCTCAGCTTAGAGAGCTGAGCCAAAAAAAAAAAAAAAAAAAAAAAAAAAAAAAAAAAAAAAAAAATGAAGCAAGCTGCAGAAAAACAAATGCATCCCAAAGCTTGTCAGTGAGATTTGTTTAACAGCCTGTCAGAAGCTGGAAGTGTGGATCAAAGGTAGGGATGGCAAGGAAGGAGCTGCTTCAGTCCAAGGCAGCAGTTGTGCAGTGCATCAGGGTTCACTTCTGGATCAGGGGAGGTTCTGCCACCTCCTGTTCCATCCACTGAGCTGTGAAATGCTGGAGCCTAATGCAGAGTGAGTGGGGGGACAGGAGGTGAAACAACAACCTCTTGTTTTCTTCTTCCTGACTCACTGGGAGGTGGGGTTATCCAGGAGCAGAGATGCTGCTTGAAAGGAGGCAGGAGGCAGGATTGCCAGGCTGTGCTGGGGAAGGAGGGTTGCAAAGTGCTTGGGGGGTTTGGTGATGTCCTAGGCTGCCTGCAAAACACATCCTGCTGATAGGGGCTGTGGGTTTTTCTTCTTTTTTCAGTCATTGGAAAAACCTTTACAAAAGAGCCCTTTGCTCCAAGTTAAAAAAAAAAATTTTTTTTAAATTTTAAAATGAAAAATAGAAGATAAGAAAAATTTAATAATTACAAATTAAGAAGTAATCTATTTAAAATCGATAAAAAAGAAATTAAAAAATAAAATTAATAATAATAATAATAATAATAATAGTCTCTTCCATCTACATGCTTTTCCACATTGGTCTCAGATCCTTAAACTGGGCTGCACCTTCCCGTTACTCAGCTGCAAGTATTGGTCCTGTCCCCTCAGCTGGGGGCTGCTCGTTGGATTATTTGGTGATGGAGGTTGTGGAACATCACTTCTCCTGCAGGGCTGCTGCTGGGGACTTGCACACCCACCTCTTGGCCTCCTGAGAAGGGAACTGCCCACAATTGCCTTTTTGACTTTTCTTCCAAAGAGTCTGAACATGAAGCTTAACTGGATCAGAAGAGCCAGAGCCAGATGGTGGGGGGAAGAAGTGAGGGTGCAGAGGGAGACAAAATACCAGTTGAAGCATTGTTCAGCCAATAAAAGAACAAAATGAACTTGAAATTCAGCTCAGTTTTTTTGTCTCTGCATCAGAAAATAATTTGGGATGTGGATTGAATTTAATGACTGGAGTTCTTTTTGAGAACTTTAATGGCAAATGCTCCTCTCCCTTCCTAGCCAGCCCCAGTGCTGAGAAAATGAATGATGGGTCAGAGAATCTGCAGCAAAGAATAGAAGCAACTGATTTATAGGATTTCTTGGTGTTTTCAATGAAACAGAAAGAGGTGGTGTGCCGAGCAGCTTCTGAGCATCACTCCTTCACTTCAGCTCATCTGCATCCCTGGGAGATGACTGTGCAGGTCTGTGTCTGGCCAGAGGATTTTCCCCTTCCCTGGGAAGCACCTCCGTGTCCTTCTTGGAGGTTGGGAGCATTCACCATGTTTTCCATCTGCAGAACCTGCACCTCCCACACACACTGCTGGGCAGGAGATGTCACCCCTGGGTTGAACTGGGGTGGATGAAGCTGCTCAGCAAGCACTAGACCAAGGATGCTGATCCCTGGGGTGCACAGCCCACACCCCCCAAGCAGAAAAAGCTGAGTTTGTGGCAGAACAAGAGGCCAGAGGCAAAGGGGGATGGGTTTGTGCCAGCTCCTCCCTGGCCACTGCTACATGGGGTGCTGTGTTTTACTCTTGAACTCTGTCCCAGGCAGCTCTGATATCCAGGAGCCAACACCTTGGCTTCCAAAAATGTTTCTCCTGTTTCCCTTCAATTTCTGGCTTGGGATAGGAGTGGCAGCCATGGTGTAATTCACATGCCCCTGGGGACTCGGGCTGGGGATAATCACTGCCTTTTTATGCTGCTAATAATTAACGATTAAAACAATTTACTAATGGATGTAGCACCTTCTTTAAAAGATTAATTTATATGATTTAGCACAGCTGTGAGGTATGGGCTTGATGCAAGTATTAGAGAGTGCAAAGCCAGCCTGTGTTACAGCCTGTTGAGGTCAGAATCTATTAGCCATAATTCCTCTTAGCTAAATTCTCTCCATCTATAGAATAGGTTTTTCCTTCAGAAATTAGTCTAAAACCTTCAAAAGGAGAGAGCTGAGTGTGCTCCATCACATGGCAATGTATGGCCTCATTCACTAAGTGGAGGAGGGAGAGGGGTGTTTGTATGAACTCCAGCCAAAAAATACAGTAGTTATACCAAACCCAGTGATTTTATCAGGTGTTTGAGTTAAAAGTGGATAAACCCTGTGTGCACAAATAGATGAAATTATATTGACTGGCATGAACTGAACGGGTCTAATCAGAGCAGTGGCTGTTAAATGGGTGTAATAGCTATTAATTGAGTATGGAAACTAATTTTACCTGAGTCTTTATTTTAATGGGTTCCCAGTATTTACACAACACAACTGTCACAGACAGTTTAATCAGATAGCTGAGATCTCCCAGATCTTGTCAAATTAATTTTTGAACTCTTGACACTCCTCCAACAACACCATCCTGATTCTTCTTGCAGCATTTTCTGAAGAGGACTCTAATAACTAAGAGTCAGGTCTGACAAAATCAAGAGAAGCTGTTATTTCTCTCAAAGAGATGACAGTTCCATTTTTCAAAAGAGAAGGAAAGGTTGCTCCCTGGTTTACTTCCTGCAGCAGCAAAATTTCCAGGCATGAGGCTGGGGAAACAAAGAGTTCCTTGCTGTAGGTAAAGGTTTTTTTTTTGCTTTGCATCTCACCAGTGCACTTGGATGGAAAGGTCAGGTGTGTCAGAGCTGGTTAAGGCTTTGAAGAAGACAGATGTGTGTATGCAGAAAGAACATAAAGGGGATTGGAATAGCTTAAAGGAATAAGCAGAATTGGAGATCTGGGCTTTAAACTTCATTCTGCTATTGAAGTCATTGTTAGCACTCTACTGAGGAAAAAAAATGTTGGGGGGGGAGGGAGGAAGGGAGGAAAAAATGAAATATTTAATATATTTTTCTGGTGCTGGAAGTGCTGGAATAACAACAGTGCAAATTACTCCAAGTTTTTAGCAACTGAGTCGAAACCACTTCACCTTTCTTTCCAACTTTGTGTTTTCTCCAGCCATGAGTTGGGATTGTGGGAAGAAGTGCTATCTGGGATACAGAAGCAGAATTAAAAAATGGTTCCTTAGAGGGTCTGAGCTCAGAGGTGATGGGGCCTGGCTCTTCTGGCAGATTTCTGTCCAATAATTAAACTGGTTTTGCCTGGATGCTCAGTAACCTTTAGCATCCTGCCCATCTGAGGGCACAGAGAGCTCCTGTAGTCCCCAAAACCTCTTCCTAGGTGAGGTGGCAGTGATGAAAATCTGTGCAGCCCAGTGCCCTGTGTGTGGTATTTTCAGTGGCCTTTAAAACAGCAGCTGGGGAGGATGGGGTTGGCCAGCTCACTCCCACCCATCACCAAACCCATGAGTTCTGTAGGGAATTTGCTGCATTTAAACCCCATCCATCCTCTGGGGCATCACCCAATGGCCCAGGGAACCCCCCCCCCACCCTCCCCCAGGTTAAAACTGTGCAAAGAACTGTAAATAAAAGAGGAGGCTTTGCCTAAACCAGAAGAAAATCTCCAGCATGTAATTAATTTATTGCAAATGGGAATGGTTTCTGGTACTTTCTTTGGCAATGCTGGAGCCTGGGGTATTCTGTGGGTGTCCCCAGCAGCCAATACTCATTAAATAATCCTGCCCAGCCATGCTGCCCCCTTGGCTTTGTCTGTCTCCAGGATGTTCCCTGAGGGACTGATCTGGGAGATTGAAAAGCTTCTGCATCTTCTCATTACCCCTGCAATGTCCCCTCTGAGAGGGGATTTGATTTTTCTGGTCCCTCACATGGAATCCTCCGTGTGCCACATTCACCACTTCTATTTATTTTCCATTTTAACACTTGGAATGCTCCTTTTTATAGAGATATTACAGTTATGGGTAAGAAGTCAACATCTGCCAGGTTTTTACAGTAGAGATGCTGTGGGTTGAGGGTTGGTTTTTTTTTTTTTCTTGCTACCTAGAAACCGTTGTATTAATAGAGATCTTCCTGGGATGCTTTCCTGTGAAAAATGTAAAAATGCTGGTAAAAAAGCAAAAAGGTTTTTGGAAGCATCCTGTCCCTAAATAATGCCAGAAAGGAAAAAAAAAAATGGACCTGAGGAGGGATACAGTGGGGAAGAATCAGATGTTCTTATTTTGGGTGTCCAAGTTCCCTGTAAGGACATGTGCAAATAGCAAGAAAAGCAGGCAGTTTCTGCAAAGAAAAAGCAATCAAAAAAAAAAAACCAAAACCAAAGCCAAACACACACACAAAAAAAGCCAGTTGGAAGCATGGTTTTCTTTAAAAAAAATTCAACAGGACAGTTTAATGAGCCTAATCAAGAGATTTGACAGTAGATGTTGACCCTGTAATGGGTCTCTGCTGTGAGAAAAGAGGTTATTTATGGCCAGAATAGCTGTTGTTATTTTTCATTCTACTAAGTAATTTGTAGTAGAATTACTCACACAACTTCATTGTTGTGGAGAGCCCAGTGAAAAGCTCTCTTTTCAGTTTTGTTGGGTTTTGTTTTGTTCTGTTTTCAAACCTCATCCTCGTTTCTTAATGGTTTTCTTATAAATTAAAAAAAAAAAAATCAGCTTGGCTCAACATACATGTGCTGAACTTAAACAGTATCTAGAGATTTATCCTTTTAATTTCCTAGGCATATATTTACTGGATACATCACAAACCAGCACTTTACTGATTTGCTAATTAAATTGAATAATTATTCAATCGAGTCTCGTATGAGAGGAAATTTTTTTTTTTCCTCCATTAGCAGAGCCTAAAAGCACATGGCAATCCTGGAGGTGTGTTCCAGCCCTTCCTTGCACAGATCCCTCAGGGAATCAGGTTTTTTTAATAGCTGTGGCAATAACCAGCTAATAACCTGCACGAGGAAGGCTCCAGCAACTGGCAACCACTCTCTTTCTCTGCACATGAAATATTTTGTCAAGGCTTTCCATGCCTCTGGCTGCTGCAATTTGTCATCTTTCTCCAAAAGAATTTGTCATCTTTTTTTTTTTTTGCCTTTTACTTACACTCTCTTGGGTGAAAACTTGAGATGCTTGAATCCCTGAGTGCCCTGGGAGCAGCCTCAGCACCCATGGGTGCCCTCAGCATTGCCCCTGCAGGAAACAGGGAAGGGGAAATTAAAGCTGGAGCTCAGGGGGTGTTTGCAAGTGGTTTTGCCTTCTCCATGGTTGTGGTGTGGGGCTCTGCTGTCCCTTGGATTCTCAGGTAACCCCCAGCTGCTCCTGCACTTCCCAAACTGAGGAAAAGTCCAGAGATAGGGAAGCATCTGGCTCAGCTCCTTCCAGGCTTGGCCACCCCATCCATCAGGTGCCACCTCAGCACCAAGGAGACCTAAAGGACTGAGAAGTTCCACTGGAGTGTCCAGGATCTTGTTCATCTCTTCCATATTCTTCTAATTATCCTAGAAGAGTGTCTCTTGGTGGGTGAACAGAGAAGCTCATCTTGATTTCTGATCTTACTCTTTCAAGGTTTTTTTTGTTGAGAGTGTCAAGTGTGAGGTTTGCTTTTGCATTGCTTTTGATTTGGTTTGTATTTGCAGTGGATTGGCTGCTCAAGCAAAAATGTACAGAATTTTCTGCATTTACAGCAAATGTCTATTGTAGAGCTGTTTGTCCCCCCAGAAAATTCCACCCCACCATGGGAGAAGTATTTTAACTTACCATGCAGGTGTTAGCACCTCCATCTTAGTGTTCAGTGTAGAAACTCCATCTTAAATTGGACCAGGCTCAAACAGGCTTCTGCATGGTGTTAATAGGATATAAAGCATTACCAGTCCTAGAAGATTTCCCTCAGAGTTTTGGGTCTCTTTGGAAAAAAAGGAGGGATAGGGAAAACCCATGGGGCCTTGTGCTTATGAGAGATTCACTCTTTGACCCAAAAAGTTTGTGGTTCAGCCCTGGAGCAGAAGTTAATTGTGCTGTGCCCCAGCCCTGAGCAGAGACAGGCAGAATTTGGGGTGTGAAGAGGGAGAAAAATCAATAAATACCCTGTTTGCCATTTACTCAGCCCAAACAAAATACTTCATGGAGCCACTGGTGCAGCTTTAAGAACCCAGAGCACAAATTCGGGTTCCTCTGGGCACAGGGAGGGTTTCTGGCATTCTGCTGGCAGTATTTACAGCTCCTTTCAAACACTGTGTCAGGGTCTTTTGTTAGGATTGCTACTCCCTTTCTTCCTCTCCTTCTCATTGCTGCTATCCCCTAAAATACCCCCTGGAAAGGGGGTTCTGCAGCTCCCTGTGCAGCTGCTAAAGGTGGGTGAGATGCTCAGATTCTTCCAGCACCTCTCCCACATCAGGCAGCTCCTGTATTGGGCTTGGGTTTAAGGTTCTGCTCCTCTTGGCAAAACTCCCCCTTGTTTTATTCCTGCCCTCTCCCTTTGCTTGCTGGTCTCTAGCCAAAAAACCAATTGCACTGAGCATAGAGCAGTGCAGGGAAATGAGGAATATCTGATGGAGAGAGGCTCAGAGCTGCTTGGTTTAGATAATCTCAGTCCAGTGGAGTTAGGAGTCTCCTGGTGCAGCTTTGATTGTCTGGTTCAACAGCCATCTCCTAAGTGTGATTCTGTAGAAAACCAGCTCTTTGGACCCAAAAGTGGTACAAACATCTGCTCAAGAGCATGTTTCAGCACCAGGGGCTGCAGCTCCAGTGCTCGCTGCAGGATGCTGGAAAAGGATTTCCTGGTCTCTTGAGTAGGAAAAAAACATGGAGCACAGGGAAAATCAGATGAACCTTACTCTTTTGGATGCTTGTTCTACCACTGAGCTCTCTGAAGCAATGCCTAGCTTTAATTCTTCCTTCCAAGCTCCTTTCTGAGTAGACTGAGTGTTTCTAAAACTTTTCCAAGTGAGCTGTTGGGGTGTGCTCCTGCAAGGCCATCTCTCTGGTGAATAATCAGCTGAAATTCTAATGAGAAAATCTTTTCAGTGGGCAACAGCCTTCCTTCCTATTCGAATGCTGCATTATCAGCTCCAAATTATTCAGACAGATCTGAGGAATTTACTTTAGGCAGCTTAGGAGATAAATTCAGCGCAGCAAGTTATCACGATTCATTTAAGTATTTAAGACTTATCCCCAAAACCTGTTTCCCTCAATCCTCCTTCTCACACGGTCCCGTTGAAGCCCTTTTTGGCTTAAAACCTGAGCTCAGCCAGCAATTTCCCTTTCAGGGAAAAAAATTTCAGGGTTGGGGGAATTCTCCTCCATCCTCTGGGTGATGCTGAGTTTCGGAGGCACCTCCCCCCAGCTTCCCTCATTTCACACTTCACTTCAGCCAGACTACAGCCCCCCAGCTCTTAGAAGCAGCATTTGACAAAGGATTTCTTTCTTTTTTATTTTTTTTAACGACATTAAAGAGACTGATGCCTCTTTGTTTGTGGAGTGATGAGGAATTGGTGCTCAGGCATCCTGGCAGCCAGCAGCAGGATGCAGGCGCGTGGGCTTGGAGAGAGCCCTGGGAAGTGCAATCCATCAGGGTGACATCCTGCTCCCTGCCTCAGCTTTTAGGCTTTCTGAAGCTGGGCTGAGGTTGGTTGTGTGGAGTGGCTGCCTCTCTGTTTGTTTGTACAGCACAGCCAGCCTGCTGCTGGGCTGCTCTCAGGTGTGTGATTATTCCCTAGAACTGGCTGGTAATGGAGGGAATTTTTTTTTGTTGTTGTTTTCTCCCCACATTGTACCATATTCCCAAGGAGAATTTGTACTTCCCTCTGGACACTGCCCTGAAAAAGAACACAGCTGATCCCAGTAGTGCATTGCAGCCCTTGCTCAGCACATCCATTTCTCCACCCTCAAAAAGATCAGGAATTTTTCCTCTACACCTCAGGCAGGTCTCTTGTGCTAGAAACTTCCCCTAGCTCTCCTCACTGCCTCTCTAAATCCTTTGAAACTCAACAGAAGATCAAGGCTCTAGGCCTATTAACCCCTTGCTGCTTCTCCAACTCCCTTTTTAACACTCAGGAGTCACCCCTGCTCAGAGCTTTAACTCCTACTCCAGGTAATCCCCATAATCCATGGAATTTGACACTGCAATGAGTTGCCCAGTTCTTAGCACAAGGCTTGGATGAGGAAATAGCATCACAGGTAAGGGGCAGAGTGAACTTTAGATCTGTGAGATGTGGGGGATATTAGCTCAGTCTGCAGCTGAACATGAATGCTGTTGATATTTAATATCTTACCAGGAGGGATGAGTGTTTGAAGGACAAGCATTCCTAATTTGCTTTGACATTTGACATGATCAAGCAAGTCAAGGAATAATATTCAGTTTCTCCATTGTCAAAAAGATAATGAGTTCCATAACTACTGGCATTATGGGAAAAAGACAGGCTATGTAGTGTAAAATGTGCAAGATCTGCTATATATTCTTCTATAAATTGTGTGCATTGTGTCCTTTTGTTCAAACACAGCATGCTTATTCTTTTTAATTTTCTGGTTTGCAAGTCTCTAGTAAACGAGATAAATTTTCTTTAAAGGAAGAAAGTTTTCCTCAAATTATTTATAGACAGAGAAGTGCTATCATCGAGTCTGTCTCATCATCTCAGTCTTGGGTATCAATTTCTAGGCTCAGATGACAAACCATAGCAGCTCCTTTTCCAATAGCAGCATCTGGCTTCCTGGCAATCTCAAAATTCAGTTATCTGGAAAGCTTCAGACTTGCTTCTGAGCAAATTTTATTTATTAGAAAGCAGTTGTGTTGCTTTGCTTCCCATGACTAAGCCAAGGAATAGTTAATATATTAAAAGGAATAGAACTGAGGCTAAGCTCTTGTCCCTCAAGTGGCAAAAGAATGCCAATATTTTTCTTTTGAGATAACCATTTCTTCCACTCTAAGGACGACCTAAAACCATTCATGCTGACTTCAGATGATCTTTTCTGGGACTGAAAAAGAAATTCAGCCTCATAACTCCTCAGGGAGAACTCAAGTTCAACTTTTTCCAGACTCAAGTCTCTGAGATGTGATGGTGACTTCCGTGCCAGCCTTCCTGGAGGAGGCAGAACACAGCCTGGGGTCCCCAGAGGTGAAAGCCCTCTGTCCTCAGACTATGGGATGAATGATAATAGAAGGAATAGGTGGGACAGGTACCATACCAGACCTTGGAAGAAGTGAATTCAGCCTTTGTTTTGCCACAGAACTGATGAGCTGGGCATTTGGCAAAGGTCTCCTAATGTGGTTTGGTACACAGCATCCTAACCTGTAAGATCTGTTCCAAGCTATATGAAAATGAACAACTTTGTCATTAGTCCTTCTTAATTATACCTGTGATTAGGACCTGTGACATCAGGGACACCATCTGCCACATCCCATATTTGCACCAGGTTTTTGCTCGGGCTGGGGATCTGTGCAGTTGTGGAGCTTTGCTGCTAACCCAGGGAGTTCAAGCAAATCTCACCACTTCCCTGGGTATGAAAGAAGGTTCTGTGATGCTGCACAAAATGGATGAAACCTTTCTTCAGTTCTTCATACATACCATAACCTGAAGGAAATGATTAAGGATTTTTTTTTTCCTAATATCAGCATCCAATTACAGAGGAAAGATCTCAAGACCTGTAGGAGAGGACAACAGCCAAGCAGATAGATGTCCTAGCTTTAGGACACTGAGATGGAAAAAATTCATTCTCATAAGCATAGAACTAAAAGCTGAAAAAGGACAAGGGAGGATGAAATATCTGTTCCAGGCTTTGATGATGGTTGGGCTGTGTCTATTTAATCGAAGTGATTATTTTCATTTTGGGAAAGAACTCTCTTGAGTTCTTCTTGAGCAATTTCCCAAAGTTTCTTTTAGTGAAATTCTAGTGTTATTTTTCTAGATGGTTGATTAAGAAAAGTCGGATCTATTAAAGTTAATTTGATTGACATTTAGCAGCAGAAGCAGTGATGCTAAATGGTAACATCTTGCAGTTTTCTTCTGATACCAGCAGTGTCTCTGGGGCAGGATTTTATTAGTGACAGCTCCCACTGAATTCAGTTAAAGCTGAAGTTTCATCTCCAAAGGAACAGTTACTCAGTTCAGAAGTAAAATGATCAGGCACGGGATTTCATTTAAACCTTTGAACACCAAGGAACCAAAACAATTTGGTTTCAAGTTTCTGTTTCTCCAGCATAAAAAATATTTCTGAGTTTGGACATGTGGCCTTGATTTGTGTCAAGGGAGGGTCTAAATTACAGAGAGAAGAGGGGGGGACTTTAGCTTCCTCTTGTCATGAGCTTCTGCCTCTGGTCTGAGCTTGGAACAATTGGGTTTTAATTCTGATTGAGGACAGAGGATGCAGTGCAAAATATCTCAGCAAAGCTGCCTCATGGCTCCATCCCCCATCAGTGTCTCAGGGCTGTATGGTAAGCAAAGGCTGCAAATCAAAGGCTACATGAGAGACAACCTTTATTACATATAGTAGGGCAGGCAGCTTTTGCATTTAAGAAAAGACTACATGCTCTTTTGCTCTTGAGGAGCATAAGCACTTTAGCCTTCCTTCCACCACGAGCAGAGATTATTCAATGGTTGGATTTAATGAATTCAAAATCCTTAGAAAATCACTAGAGCCAGACATCAATGTAAAATACTCCACCAGCTTTCAGTAGTGGAATATAATATTAGCTCTCCCACAATCTACTTCATGCATCTCCAAAGAACAGAGAACATTTCTAAACTAAAGAAGATAGCTTGGGCAGAGAATTATTGCCTTGGATGCTTCTCTGTAACCCTTTAGGAGCCCGAGTTTTTTTCTCAGAGGGCAGTTGAAACAGAAACAACCATTTTCTTTGTAAAATGAAGGAGGAGGGGCAAGACATTTTATTAATAAATTCTGTTACTGGTGAAGCATTGCCTTGCTCAATCAATAGGGCTGCACGGGCAGGTGGCTGCATGGAGGAGCCTGGAGTTGGGTGTCCCCTTTCTGCTGCTGAGAACCCACCAGAGCACCCATCATTCCTCCTGTCTCCTGTTCTGTGTCTGGACTGGGAGTGTTTGAGGAGGAGATTTCTGTGCTGAGTGGGACCCCAGCCCTGGTTACAGCCCCCCCAACCCTTCCCCTGCTCCTTGCTATGGAGAGCCAGGCAGAAGCAGCTCCCTCAGGCAACACAGTAATACAAATAAATAATATTAATTAAGGCTCGATAGGTTTAAAATGCTATGGAAATAGCTTCTCTCCTGCTGTTTCAGTAGCTCATTTTCCCACTCTTGTCCAAAGCCCCAAAGCCCAGAGGTACAAACATATATTTTAAAATGAGAAGTTTGTTGAACCTCATTAAACTTAAATGCTCGATCCAGTTTTTCTGAAGGAGGCTTCACTCTGCTTTTGAGTTTACCTGACTTCACTCTTCCATCCCTAATGGAGACATTCATCAGAAGGAGATTTTGCAGAGGCACTGGTAGACCTACAAACCACAGCTGAAAAGAATCATTTCCATGCTTAAGCCAAGCACCCAGCTTTTGGGGCTCTTCTGCATTTATTGGCTCCAGGCTGAGCAGTTTGCCAAGGTCTCTGTGAAATAACGACCACCTTTTAATTTGCATTTGCTTTCTGCTTTCTCCCAGATTTTGTGAAGAGGAGGAGCAGCTGAAAAGAATCTCTGTGCCGGGATGCTGAGCCACTGAGTTGCAGGAGCACCTGCAGCCATCCACGCACTGCTCGGGAGGAGAGCTGTATTTCTCAAGGTTTGTAGCTCTTGTCCTCCCACTCCCTAATTCATATACAGAAAACTGGTGTGCTGCTCTGTTCCCTCCACACAAATGCATTAGCTGATCAGGAAAGCTTCCCATTCATCTGCCTTGTCACTTGGGTGAGGTGGAGGCAGGACCGAGCTGTCAATTCCCAGCGATGAGAGTCAGGGGTGGAAGGCAGGATAACACAAGAAGAAAAATGGTGTCGATGTTTCTCCCCTTGGTTTTCCAAAGGAGAATGATTTTGGGATGCTGGGTTGTCTCCATCCCTTTCCAAACAAGGGAGAACCACCAACTCCAGTGCTTGGCTACAACCTCCTTGTGTAACCAGTCACACAGCAAGGCCGTGGGAGGAACTCCTGGCCAACCCCCCACGTTCGTTCTGCTGTTCTCTCGGTCCGTGGCCACTCTCCTCGGTCCTGCAACACTTTTCCCCACTCTACTTGGCCCCATTTCTCGGGTGATCTCTCGGGCAGCCCCTGCCGTGCCCAACCCACCCGAGACAGCAGGAAAGGTGCAGAGCTTGGTACCCATTAGGTGTGCAACACCTCCTCCATCTCCACCTAAATTTTGGCCGGGCTGTGGGGTGTCCAGGGAGGGTGGGGAGGAGAGGGGGGTCCAGAGTGAGACTCGCACCCTCTCCCCTCTTCTA
Source organism: Heliangelus exortis (assembly GCF_036169615.1). NCBI lineage: Eukaryota > Metazoa > Chordata > Aves > Apodiformes > Trochilidae > Heliangelus > Heliangelus exortis. The sequence continues at coordinate 3,169,816 of NC_092441.1, forward strand.
TCCCCCGTGAAGTCTCCCACTTCAGCATCACCAACAGAGCCCACCAAAGGAACAAAGCAATGCGGGTCGGGCTCGGGGGGGGATCACTCCCCGGCGGGGGCACCACGTCGGGGGGGAGTGGGGTGAGGATGCCTCTCCCTTCCCGAGGGTCCGCGGCCGAGCGGTCCCTCCCTGCCTCCCTCCGGGGCCGGGGCGGTGCGGGGGGGCGCGGCTGTCGGCGGAGCCCGGCCCCGCGGCGGCTCCCACCCCCCCTCCGCCCCCCGCCTCCGCCCCCCGCCCCGTGACTCGGCCGCTCCCGCGGGCGGCGGCTGCCGGGCGGTGTCCTGCGGCCCCCGCGCAGCGTGCGGGGACTATGAAGCACCATGGTGTGGTGTGACCGTGGCGTCCAGATGCTGCTGACCACGGTGGGCGCCTTCGCCGCCTTCAGCCTCATGGCCATCGCCATCGGTACCGACTACTGGCTCTACTCCAGCGCTCACATCTGCAACGGCACCAACATCACGGCGGACGAAGCGCAGGGGCCGCCGCGGAGGGCGCGGGGCGATCTCACACACTCCGGGCTCTGGAGGATTTGCTGCCTCGAAGGTACCCAAGGGGGGGGTAAAAGGGGATGGGGGAATCGCGCCGAGACGGGGCGAAGGGAAAGCAACTTCCCGAGGGGACCGGCTGAACGCCCGGAGCAACCGGGCAGAGCCCAACCGGAGCCGGAGCCGGAGCCGCCGCCTCGGACACGGCCGAGGAGGAGGATGGCGTTACCGTGGCAACCGGCATCTCCGAGATTGCCATGGGAACCGGGCAGCGGGATGCGGAGCTCTGCCCTGGGGAGCTCTGCCCAAGGGGGCGACTGAGCTCCGCGCCCCTCACCCCGGGGATCAGGGACCCCGAGGTTTTAAGGCTTTGGGGGGGTTCTGGCCAGTTCGGGGCTTTTTGGAGCACACGTGAGTCCTCCGGCTTTAGGCGTTTGAGCTCTCTCGGGGTTTTTGTCTCGGGAGCTTTGGGGCTGGGGTGCAGCTCTGGAGCAGGACAGGAGATGCCCAAGTCCCTCCCTGTCTGCCCTCAGACACCAGGAACCTGGTTGAAGGTGCTGCTGTTGAGGTGCTTCAGTGCAGTAACTCGGGGTCATTTAATAGATCCCGAGGGTCAGGCTGAATAATATTAACACTAAAAGGTGTGTTTTAGGGGCTGGGGTGGGCAGGAGGACACAGAGATTCCCCAACAGAGGCCAAACATGTGGCTGCCTCTGAAAATGGAGTTGTAGAGGAGGCGCGGCGGGTAACTCCCGGGACAAAGAAACACATGGGGGCTTTTAGAGGCTTTGGCACAGCACATCAGAAAGCCCAGATGGGAAACAACATCTGCCAGCCAAGCCTGCAGACCTCTGACCACCCAGCACATCCCCAGCAAAGGGCCACACACCACAAGCAGGGGCTGGCAGCGGGGCCAGGACCACCGGGGCTCGGAACCCCCTCACCTGCCTGCTCTGTTCCCTCTGTACCAGCAGCTAACAGAGCCCCGGTGATGCCGGATGCAAGGGAGAGAGGGTAGAGGAAAGCTTTGGAGTTTTTCTGAGCTGTTTTGTGGCTCGTTGGGGTAAGGATAGTCCGGAGTCTTTCCTCCCACGTTAAGGCACTTGGCATGTTGGCTGCAGTGCACCTAACGCCAGCAGCACCTAATGCCAGAGCTACAAACCTTGTGAGCAGACATGAACTTTGCAAACCTGGTTTATTCTGACAGACAGCTCAGCCCAGACGAGCCCAGCTACAGTTCAGAGTCTAGCAGCTGTTCTCAGAGGGTTTTTTTTTTTATTTCCCAGAAAAAACTGTGGTAGGAGCACCTCATCCTCACGTCTGTTCTCATCTCCTGCTCACATTTAAGGCTACAGAGTGACATCATTTGCCTCTTAAAAAATCAGATTTGCTACCTGGTAATAGGATGCATACACAGCATAGCTGTGGGATAAGAAAATATTTTTTTGGCAATAAAAGGAGAAAGAATGACTGAAATGTGAAGGTTTACGGGTAATGATAACACTCGGGTTTATAACTCCTGATGGGAATCTAACTCTCAGAATGGGCTTTTATGACACCTGGAAAATAAGGGTTTGCAGATGAGAGCTCCTGAGTTTGCCTGAGAGATGCTGAGCATCTTCCACTTGAACCAAATCTTGTGATTTTCGCTGAGCTTGTGTCCTCTGTCTCCTTTTTCCATGGAAAATAAGTTTTCTTGACGTCTTGTGCGTGTTGCTGAGACAAAACTGGGCCTGTTGTTTCTGGGAGAAATCCCTGAGTTTCCCAAAGTCTTCCAGGAATCTCATTCATAGAAATGAAGGGCAGCTTTGACTGAAATTGGTGGAATTTTTCCTTTGATTTTAAACTGGGTGTAAGTAAGAACTTTGTTTAAAAAAAATAAGAATAAAGCAAGTCTGAGAGATGGGCAGCTGCAGCAAAGGGTGTTAAAAAAAAAAAGGCATTTCATGGGAGTGGGACCCATCTATTCAACAAAAAGTGAGCTTTTCTGCTCAAATTCAAATTCTGCTTTTTTTCTGCTCAAAATTCAAATGCTCATAATCGAACCACAAAGTTACAAAATTTGAAGTTGTCAAATATGTGCTAAGAATGGAGAGTTTGAGCAAGCTGTCATCTGTTCACAGATATGAGGAGCTCAGGCTACGTTCTCTCCTACATTTTCAGTATGTTCTCTCTTTGTAAAAAATCTATAGACACATGGAAATATTCACATTTGAAACCATATTATGGGAGTTTAGATTTTGACATGGAAAGGCTCCTTTGTTTCATAAAATAATAAAACTGTTTCTAGAAGCTGGTTTAAAGCAACACCCCCTCGATTGTTTCAGAGCATCACTCATTCTTTTAGTAACATAATAGTTACAACTCTGAGGAGATACAGAGCAAGAAAATAATTTCAGTTATAGATTTTTATATCTGATTAAATGGTCTGGCTTCAAACCTATTTTTAGAACTCTTTTTGTGTTTTGGACTAATAATTATAAAAGCCTGCTCAGTTTATTTTAATGGTCTTGAGCACCATTTCGTTCTTATCTCAAGAAGACAAATCTAAGGCAGAAATGTGCAAAGCTGAATATACCTTGCACAGCCTCTCAGATTGCTTTTGACATGAAAAAAGCATTTTGCAGAGTGAATTTCAGGTCAGCTGAAATTTTCCATTAAAATGTTTCTCAGCTACATCCATAAAACAACCTGTGTGCTGCAGTTGGAGCAGTCACCTGTGCAGTATCCCAAATTCCAAGGTTTCCAACAAAATTGTTGAAGCAGAATGGAAAAGAATAATCTTCTAACCAAATTATTAGGTATTCTGCAATGTTCTCCTGCTTTTCTGCTTTCTGACCATATTTAACAACAAATCTGCATTTTAGTGGTAACTGAAGTGATTATTTTAGGGATCCAGCACCTTATCTTTGTTTGGAGCATCACATCTTGGGGAGGAAATCATGTTTTGGGACTCGTAGCTGATACTACTATGAGTTTACTCACTCAAGAAGTAGCATTAATGATAAATAAGTCAAACTTTTGCCTCTATCATCTCAATTTTGTTCTTTTAGCATGTTTGCCAAAGGTGGAGGTAGGAGGCTGACTGAGTGGATTTGAAACAAGAGCAGGATTTAAAAAAATGGATATCCCAGGTCATTGCCTTGGGTAGGAAACTCCTTAAAATAATTCTTGGGGTGAATGCACGTGTAGCAGGAGTGGATGCAATTCCACTGAGCCTCTGCAATGAAATGGTCCAGGGCTCCCTGGCAAAGCTGGGTTTTGGTTTTCTGGAGCCATGGTAGCTGCAGTTCTGACACCTAAAGTTAAACTCTCACCAGTGGAAGAAGTTTCTGGGGAAGCCCCCATGCAGCCATCCTGTCCTGAAAGCTTCACCCCAACCCACAAATTAACAAATTAACAGTGGAAGAGCAAATCAGCCCCATTTCAAGGGATTGCTCTCGTGTCCCTTGTCCACACTCAAGCTCCAGGAGCTGTCACAAGCTGTGGATCCTCACAACCTGAGTCTCCCAAACACAGCAAGTCCTGTGTCTTAAGAATAATCCTGTCAAGGCCAACCTAGCCTAAAAAAGAGAGATAATTTTCCATAATTTCACCATAATTTTCCAGCAGCTCCTGTGCCTGTGTTAAATGCACAGCACATCTATGTAAACCTTGCACGTTCTTACTCACAGGGAGGGTCTGGTATTAAAATATTTTCCTCGAAAAAAAGAAAATATTTTAAAAGCACCACTTTTTTCCTCTGTAACTGCTTATCTTGGTGAAGAACCATGCTGAAGTTAATAGAACAACAGCTCACAATAGAGCTCTGCAGGCCCCGTGACATCGAGATATGAAATCAAGTAATGCACTTGTAATTTAAATTTATTCAAAGAATATTTTATTAAGCACTTCAGCACATGAATGCCTTTGAACCCATTGTGTCTGCAGCTTTCAGCATTCCCTGTTTGCCGTTTACTTTACAAGTGGTGCAACTGGTTATTTAATTCACGTGGAGCCACGTGTCCTGCCTGACTGAGTGGCTGGAACGTTGATAATTGGGAAGGAAGGGCTGAGGAGATAATTTATGACTTAAAAACTTGCACCAACACACGTTTGCACGATTATTTGCAAGTTTTCCAGCGTGGATGAATGGGCACAAAGAGGGGGAGGGCAGCACACGCATGCGCTGCTTCCATGGCTACTCTTGAAAACAAAATAAAAATGTTCTACAAATGTTTGAGGCAGGCAAATAAAGGAAAGCTGCCATCCATCAATCCTGCAAATTCGTGGCTCATCCGAGAAGAATGAATATTCTTTAATATTCCCAAAGCAAAGCTATGAAGTCCTCACACCACCGTGGTAGGGAATGAGCTAAATACAGGGCAAGCTTTCTATTCAGACACTCTTGCCAGAGTTTTGTTTGGCCAGGAGGGAATGTTGTGTCAATTTAATATCAGACATGATCTGTCTTCAAGGTTATATCCATAGGCACTAGGATTAAGGGATGGTCTCAGTCTTTATAGGATTTTGTGCCTGTGCTCACATCATGGGGGAGGAGGCCACACAAAGGAGTGGCCCTGCCATGAGAAAATCTCTGCATTTTCCTATTGCTTGGAAAATACATGGATATTTTGTACAGGCATTAAAGATCCCGAAGAGTCATCTTTCATCTGTAGATCTCACAAAACAAATGTAAACAGGGACTTTCCTGAGCTTCGTTCTTTCTTTCCATACCTTTCATCTCCATTTCCTTGGGAGAAGGATTCCTTGAGGAAGTGCCTGTGCCCCACTCCTTGTTTTCAAAAGCAATTCTTAGAGCTCCAGTATCATCTTCACAAGAGTGAAGCAGTGTGGTTTTCTCAGCTGTTGATGGAGTGATTTTTGACAGCCTTTTCAGATGGATTTTTTTCAAGAGCCTTCCATTTGTTAGCAAGAGCTTCTGAATTTTGCAGCAGTCTTGAGGCATGCAGAGTTCAAGCTCTTCAAAATATTTTCCATAGCATAACAGATTTTAAAATACTGAGAAATTCTGTGCAGCAGCAGACAGGTTAAGGATCTCCTAACTGCACCTCTTTGAACACTGGTGACAGAAGTTCTCCAATGACCATACTGTTGGAACAGAACATCCATTCTTCCTGAAATGCTCTATGGAACAGGGATCTGAAGCTAATTGACTGAATATATGTCACTTTAATTCATTGAACTTGCTTTCTTGAACTCAATCCACTATATAGCCTGTAGGGAGCTATCTGGCTACATGAGGGTTTGGGGTTTTTCTCTCTTTGTGTCAGACAGCCCAACAGAAAACTTAGATCCTAAAGACTTTCTGGGCATTAGCAACAGTCCCTGAAGGCTGTAAAGCAGGGAGAGCACCTGTAAGGCTACTTCAGCTGTGCAAGGTGTAATGTGGATAATATTTATCTTTCCTAAGTTTCAGAAATGTTATGTGAAGAGTCCAGGAGGCACCAGGTAACACAAGCAGGCTACCTGTGGCTGTCTGGTGCAATTAGAGACTTCTAAATTCTGGATATAATTATGCAGACTGTAGGTAGGTGACAGATGGCTTTTGCATGCTCTGGAAGAGCCCCAAGCAAGTCATTTTGGGGTTCTCAGGGACCTCTGCAATGTAATGTAATGTGTTCTTTGGGTTTCTTCCAGCTGCCATTACCTTTAGCTGACCCTCTGCTGTGGGTTTTTATTCCTGCTTTTAGATACTGCCAGGAGCTTGTAGTTGTTGCACCTCCTCAGGGCTTGCCCTGCCTTCTGGCAGCTTTACCAACCCTCACCTGGTAACACAGCTGAAATGTGTCAATGTATTTTTGCTGTTGTTGCTGTAAAACTTCAGCAGAATGATGATTCCCCTGGTGGATCCATTTGCTGGGGCTCTCTGCATCAGTTGTGCCCAGGTGGTGCTGTCAGAGCTGGGGCTCTGGTCAGAGTCTAAAACACACAAATCTCTTTCAGAAGCTGGGGGAGAAGGGGAGTATTTCTGGTATCTCTATTCTGTAGCCTTTTTTTCTCCTGTTTTTTCATTCTTTTGTTTTCTGGGTATCATTCAAGATTATTCAAACCCAGGTATTTAGTTGGTGTCTGTGATCTGTGTGCCAGAGCTGAGCAGGAACTTCTGCATCCCAGCCTCAAATGGATGGGTTTGTGGGGCTGGCCATTGCTGGATTTCCTGCATGGTTTGGAGACAAGATTTTATTTTTTTTTTCATCTTCCTGCTCTGCCTAGGAGGGATAAATGTGCTTCCTTCCCCACCCACTTCCCTCTCATCCTAATAATAAAAGAAGATGTGGAGAAACTGGGACACAGGGCTGCCCAGCTCTGGGAGGGTGTGTGAACACTGCTTTAACTGGGTTTGAAGCATTTTGCTAGCAACTTATGTTTTATACATGCAATATTTTGTGTTTAAGCATGTCTTCCTTCAGGGACAGGATTAAGCCTGATTCTCCACCTACATAAATTTAACTGCTTTCTAGGAAGGCAGTGGAATTGTGCCAGTATGAAGCCAATATAAAAGAAGGGATGGTGGATCTGCCCTTCAATTGGACCTTTTCCTGCTCATCCCTCTTTTCTGAGCCAAGACTCATCTTGGTAAATAAGTCATACTATTGAACTGAAAACCTGGTCCTGCTTCCAAACATTACTTTGTGCTTATCTTGCTTTTAGATTTCTGTTTACTTGTATTTATTATGTCACAGACTTATGGTTCAGCATCCAAATTCTTCCCAACAGATGGCAAAGCAGGATGCATAGGAGTAGTAAAATAAACAGGATAAATGCACAACTGCCCATATGTCAGAGAGGCTGATGACTTCAGAAGGAAAGGATGTTTTCAGTAGACATCTCCAGTGCTGTGCAGGGCTCCTCAGTATTTTCTGCCTTGCCCTAAAGTCTCTCTCTCCTTCAGCATATTTGAATCTGTTAAATTACTGTATATTTTGTTCTCTCTCTTCTGTTCCCAGATAGTTGTTTTCGTTTAGTTGTTTGTACCAGAGGACAGCAGTTCATTTTACCTTCAAAATTTCAGAGTGCAAGGTGACTCTAACCTGGGCTATGATGGCTATTTTTGTCTTTCAGAGTGGTTGTTTTGAGGGACACACAGAGATGCTGGGGACCACAGCAACATCTGAGGCTGTGACTTTCTCTCTACTGGGATTGATTATAATGATGATGATATGTGGCCTCCCTAATCTCTCAAAATAGCAAGGCTGAAGGATGGATGGCCCAGCCTGGACAGACTCTAGTTAGCTTTCCCTTCAAATTTAGGAGTACTTTTGCCAGTTGTTGCATGCAGTGAAAGCATTGAAGCAGTTCTTGATTTCAGCTGGCAGAGAGGCCAAGCCCTCTTCCTCCTCCTCTTGGCATCCTGTAGTCTGAGCAGCTTTGTTCTCATTCTCTTCCTCTCTCTCCTTGCTGAACTGTTGTAACTTTCCTTCTGCTAAAAAAGGTCCTTTTCTAAATTAGCTTTTCAAGGATGGAACAAGAGACTTTCTTTAGAAAACTGGTAGACACTGCCCCAAGGCAGAAATTTAGGATTTTTAATTTCTCTTCTTAGCTCTTGAGCATCTCTGCCCTCCTTCCAGTGAAAAAAGTGTAATCAGAGACCCATCAAAGGCACGAGCCCTGGGTTCACTTTTCTCTACCCGGTTTACTCTGTTCCTCTGTCTATCCAGGCTCCTTTCTTACTTCACAAGCAGCACTCTAAGCTCTTCTTCACCAGACCTGAGTCATTTTTTGGTCAAGTGGAGGAATGCTCCACTAAAAACCAGCAGGAAGGATCCGGAGAGGCGGAGAGGGGCGAGCGCCTTATGGAATTCCTGCATTTCCTGTGTGAATTGCCAGGCCCTGAGATGGATTAACCACTTTTATTGTTCTTTTTCAAGCATTCTGCCTTTTAATTGCTGTTTTGGAATTATGCCACTTAGTTATGCCCTTTGAATGCCTCTCAGCCAGTCCTGTTAGCTGGGTAATGCCAGGAACTTGAAAGATATTCAGGAGGGAGCAGCATCTTCTACTCCAGTGGGAGAGGCACCCAGATCTGGGAGGAATTACCACCTTTGTTTGGCTGCCAGGGTTTGGGTTTGGTCTTTTTTTGGTTTTTTTTTTCCCCCCAGATGTAGTTAATGACCATTTTTAAGTCACTGCCAATTCTCTCCCAGAGCCTTCGGATCGGTTTCCTCCCATTTCTACATTTTAAATAATGCACTTTTGTGTAGAATATGGATGACTGGATATTTTCTCCTGGCCAAATATATAGCATTCAATAATGTGAGGATTGTTATTGTGTCTTTCTTGCATCCCAGAGGCATGCTTTATCTATTGTTGCTGGGAGGCATTCAAAAGGAGCCCTGACATGTTGCAATTATAACTTGAAATAGGATCTTGCCAGAGGTACATTGCCTAAATATAATCAAATCTCAAATACAGCTGATTGCATATCCCTATCTCAGAGCTGTGCCTACCTATCTCAAGGCTCACTGAGTGTCAGTGATGGCTCTTAGCAAGACACTGGATAATTTTGTTGGAAGAATTCTCATGTGGTTGTTGTTGGTTTGTTTTTTTTAAAGCTCAACCCTCAGCTGCCCAGAAGCAGATGAAATAGCAAAGTCTGGATGCTGGGAAACCTTGTGATTAGTTCAAGTTTTCAAAGGTAGCCAGGTATGAAAGTAATACTTATAGCAAGAGTGGCTTTAATCATCCTTGTCCAGTGGATCTTCAACACTCAGGCAATGCTCCTTGCACACATTTTAAGGCAGAATTGGCTGGAGTTGGTTTCTTTGGGTGTTATTTTCATTTAGCAAAGCTGATGAAACAGCAAGTTGGGTTGTGTCACATCATGGTTTTATCCACAGGGATTGTGGAGAGGGTCAAAGCCCTCAGATTCACTGGGCAAAGCTCTGCTACTGGGGTCAGGGGAGTAAAAAGCCCCAAATAGATCATTCCTCTCCAAGTCCTGATGGTTGGTATGTTATTGGTATGTGGTTTCCAGTGCAGGTTTCATCTATTCCATCCTAAATTCAACCTCCCCTGGTCCCACTCTGCCACCTGCCAAACCTCCCAGTGGCAGTGGTTCTGTCCCATTAGAACCTGACAACATCATTAACAAGTTCAGTCAGGTTTTATTAGGGGAACTGTTAGAAAAGATACCAAGCAGAGCAAAAAAAATACCAAAAAAAAAAGATACCAAGCAGACAAAATATCAATAATAATTAATTTATTAGTATTAATAGTAATTATATTATGTAATTATAATAAAAATTATATTGGCTTTTTTTTTTCCCCCAGGTGTAGTTAATGACCATTTTTAAGTCACTGCCAATTCTCTCCCAGAGCCTTCAGATCAGGTTTCTCCCATTTATCCATTTTAAATAATGCAGTTTTGTGTAGAATGTGGACAAATAAAAATAGAAAAATAAAAAATATAAAAATAATAATATTAATAGTAAAAATAATTTAATTAAAAAATCAATAATAATTAAAGTTAATAACTCAGGGACCTACGTAGCAGCTGGGAGATGGCTTCTCAGAACTCGAGGTGCTCACCCTAACCAGGTGGGTGCTTTTCCTCACCCCTTCCAGCAGCCAGCCCAGCCCCAGGTCTTTGTCCCTGCAGGAATTTGGGGTTCAGCAGCCAGCCCAGCCCCAGGTCTTTGTCCCTGCAGGAATTTGGGGTTCAGCAGCCTGCCCTTTGCAGCCAGCCCAACCTCGTGCAGCCGGCAGGACGCAGGCGGCCCCGATCCAAGAGCCCCTTTTCCATTGATGCCTGCACTGAACCCACGCCAAGGAACCTGGCAAGAGGCTGAGTTTCTTGGCTCAGGCTCCAGGCTGCTTGGATCTGCCCAGCCCACGTTTGGAGCAGAGCTGGTCCACCTCCCCCTCTCCCCCAAAGCTCTGCAAAAACACGTTTTTGTCTGTCGACAAAAGATGCTCTGGGATGATGAGTGGTCCTTGCAGAGCCTGTGGCTTAGGGGTTCTGACCACATTTCCAAGGAAAGTTTGTCTTGGGAGCTGATGTGGCATCGGGAGTCAACAAGATTTCAGGTTTTGAAAGTTATTTAGGGGTTTCCAAAAAGGTTTAGCCAAGACTGTGCCACTTATCTGCTCGTCACGAGGTCGCACCCCCCATGGTTCTGCTTCAGGAAGCTGAAGTTTTGCTCCTGAGGTTGGGGAGTGTTTTCTCCTTTGCTCTGCACGTTTTTGCTGTGCTCGTGTCCTTGCCTTTAGCACTGGAAAATGCAGATGGTTTGGGAGGTGCTTTGGGAACCTTAAAGATGCAAGACCTGAAATAAAACGTGTAGTCCTTAGGAAGGATGTATCTTTAGGAACCATTTGAACAATTCATTTGCAGTGTTCTGCTATGGTAGAATTCTCTTTATAGTTTGGTTGCAAATTAAGAGGGGAAAAAAATAGCTGTCCTATTCCATTCAGTGTCTTTGAAAAAGGTTTACCCTCAGAACTTGCTTTCTAGGGATATTCCATTGTTTTTCCTTGTACTCCAGGCCTGATTTTTAATGACTTGCTTTTGTGTCTCTCGGTAGCCAATTCCCAGTGCCCTTTTTTCCTCATTTTATTGTGATTTCCGTATATAAGTGGCAGCAATCTAGCTGGAGACAGTCTTTGGACACAGCAGCAAAACCCCATAGAGAAGGCAAAACAGGCCAGAAATTTTCCACCTGAATTCTAAGTCACACCCGGGGCTTTGGCCACGCCAAGAGCCAAAATGCTGGAGTTTGCAGGATCAGAGGAGCTCCCAGACACCAGAGCTGGACGAGGGGCAAGGAAAAGAGCCAGACTTGGAGAGCCAGGACCTCAGCATCAGCAGCTCCAGGTATCAGCACTGGATGCAGCAAATCCCAAAGGTTACCCCTTTTTCCTCTCTGCTCCAAGAGGGCTGAGCAAGTGGTCGCAGCTTGCCAGAATATGGGTACACTGATATATGGGATGCTGATTTTCTAGCATTAATGTGCACCTGTTTTGGTGGCCAACTGGCACTGTGCTCAGCCTCAAATGTGTGTGTAAGCCCTGTGTTAAAAGAGGGATAAGAATTAGCCTGCACCAAACATGTCATTAGACACGTGCCTGGTAGCCAGCATATGGGATAATGAATATGATCCCAAGAATACATTAATAACTGAAAATATATATATTTTTTATGTACGTGTGCCCGCTTAAAACGGGATAAGAACTAAGTGACACTTGTGTCACCAGTTTATAATTAAAATGCAGTGCTTGAATGAAAATGTAAGCTTCAATTAGCCAGCATGACCCTGCTTCCGGCTTCACTTCCCACTGAAAAGCAACGATAACAAGCTCACATTTATTATCAGAGTTTTTCCTGGAGCTGTGCACTGAAACATGCTCACATCTGAGCCCTTTCACTGAAGACATTTTTTCGCTTCAGCAGTTTGGCATGCCATACAAAGGCTCTCTGATTTTTCGTGATGTTCACCTCCTCTTACATAAAAAATGTTTTCTGGGCATATTATTGGGTTTTAGCTGAAGTCCAGGTGCACGGGTTACTGAAGAACCAAAGGGATGGCTCATCACATAGTACAATGGGTAATTATTGCTGAGCTTCACTGTGTTGCACAGACAAATCCTTTCTTGGAGCTCAGCTTTGTAGCTGTGAGAGACAGAAAATACCTACCATCCAACCCAGAGTGGCACGAGGGTAAGAATAGATCCTCTGGAACCTGCTTTGTCCATTTAATTTTTAGCTGTCTCAAGGGAGAGAGCTTCACGTTTTGTTTAAAGACACTGCTTTGCTTTTGCATCTCACCAGTGGGAAATTTATGCTTACATAAATTATGAGGTCTCATCTGTTCCCATTTGCATCCCAAGAGTCTTCCCAGTTAGGCTTTTTGTTAAATGGTTAAATCATTCTCTGGGTTTGGCTCCCATTTAAGCCGAGATTTCATCTGGATTTATGCAGAATCCAGCCAAAGTTTGGTGCTGCATTGCCTAAGAACTGAGTTTCTGATTCCTGCCAGGCCAGGCAGGCTCCTTGGCACACCAGCTGAGCTGCTTTGGAGGCAGAAAGAAACCCCAGGTGCCTTGGAGGAGCAGTTCTGGAAATGGGTGCTGGGTGGGCACCTGCTCCTGGCAGCTCTCGGGAAGGTTCATGCTGAGCTGCATCGTGGCTTCTGCACATCTCTGCAATTTGGGTACCTGGGATCCCCTCATTTGGGATCCAGAGCCTTGATGTGCCTTTCAGGAGCTTCCCAGATCTTGTCAGTGTCAAGAAAAAAAAAAAAAAAAAAGGAATCCTCCACTCTAGGACCTGAAGACATCTGTCATGTCTCAAGGACATGCAGGAGGTTCTCAGCTGGACATTTTTGTACCCTACAAATTGGTCCATGTGCAGGTGAGGCTACAAGAATTGAGGTCTGGGCTAAGAAGGCTGCAGAATTCCTTTCTCAGTCAGTGCTTAGCACAGCTGGTGAAAAGGATCCAAACCCTAAAAAAGCCCCAAAATGTCAACAAAGAGCAGCCAAGCCTCAGAAAGGGTACTCAGGGAATCTGTCCCCTCTGACAGAGATGAGACCAGATGTCCACATGGATATCTTTTGCAATGCCCCCTCCAATATTTGAAGCAATTTCTACAGGCAGAATTCTTGTAATGCAGGAGTGGATGTCAAGGCAGGGTATCTCAACTCAGAAGAAATGTGTGCTCTTAGCTTTGGGTCAAGTAGTGATGTGTGGTGTGGTTGGAGCCCTCGGGGACTCTTCAAGTTGTAAAAAGTACAAACCTTCTGGTTTGTCACTGGTGCAGTTCCCATGGGACAGAGTGACCTCTCCAGAAAGCCTTTCCAACAGCAACAGCAGCCTCTCTCAATAGCATTTAATAACTACCCATGGAGAAAATTACATTCTATTTAAAAGGCCAGAAAAATCAACTTCAGTTTAACTCTGCTGACTTTGGTAGAATTACACCAAAATTGCCTTTTGTCTGATACCCTTTCCCAAACTAATGTTCAGTAGCTGGGCTGAAAAAGCCTTTCAGAGGCAGATTAAACAAGTCCAAATGGTGAAATATTCTTTTAATTTTCCTTCACACACGATATTTTAGGTGTAGCTTGGAACACTGCCCTTACGAGAGGCATCCCTTTAAATATTTATACAGCATCAATATGTAGCCACCTTCATACGTTTTTAATGCTATCTTCCTTTCTAAATTAACCATTAGGTAACCCTGTTCTCTACTAGGCCATCTTTTGCACTGCCTTGACACTCCCCTTGGTTTCCTTATTTATTTATTTCACCGTGGAACAATGAAGATGTCAAGGCAAGGCCCAGGGGCACGGTGGAAATGGAATTCTTGGAGCATCAGCACTGTTGCCATGGTGGGCAGGCACTCAATAGGACACTGTGCTGCTCTGCAAGCCACAGGGAGTGCATCCCCAGCTCTGCTCTGGGCTCTCTCAGGTCATTGCTATTACAACAGGGACTCTTCCTTTCCATAACTGGAGTTTCCAAGATCAGAGAGAGAAAAATATTGAGGCAAACCCAAGCAGAGAGGTGAAGGTGGTGCTGAAGGGCAGGAAGCACCATCTCCAGTTCAAGGTTCTCCCTGGGAATTGCAGTTGTGCCTGCCTGGCAGCTTTCTGGATTTTCCAGAGGCTTTTTTCTTTTTCTTTTTTCTCTTTCTTCTTCTCATTTTGTGTTGGTTACCAAGGTTCCATGGGACGCCGAGGTGAAGAGGACAGAGCCCAGCTCTGTCAAATGAGTCAAAGCTTTTTACTGCTCCCTCAGCCCTGATCCAGGCTGGAAACCCCCAGATGAGTAAAAGTGTTGGCACAAGCCCTGTCTTTTCAGAAAGGTGAGATTTTTCAGTCTTTTTTCATCACACCCCATTATGGTAGCAAAATGATTTCTGCAGAGGCTGCTCAGGGCTTGTTGCTCCTGGTTCCCCTCTGTCTGAAGCTGACTGCAGGAGATGGCAGCATCCAGAGATCCTGGCTGCATAACCAACAACTTAGTGAAGCTTCAGCAGCCCCAGGTCTGGTAGGGAGATTATTCCCCAGACCAAAAAAAAAATTAAATAAATTTTTTTTTTAAAAGTGCCAGAGCTTTTCCTAAGCCCTGTTACACTGAAAGCAAGAACAAAGTATTCCTGCATGCTGCTTCCTTAGAGTTTCACCCTTCAGAGCTAAAATCCAACCTTTCCTTCTCCTGCCTACTGAAGGGGCCTTATCCTGGACTTGGTTTGTAAGGAAGAGCTTCAGGTAAGCCAGTAAAGATTTTCTCTGAGGATAAAGGGCTCAGCAAAACACAGGAGTGCAGTTCCCTAAGTTGCAGGGTATTGAAGAAGAGATTGAGTCACAGGCAATCCCCTTCCAGCCCTGGAGCTCATGTCCCACTGTTCCCATTGTAGAACCAGTCCCAGTAAGGATGTCACCATCTCTTCTCCTGGCATAGAAGACACTTTATTAAAAAGCAGGGAGGTATTTTGGTATATCTGCTATGATTTGGCTCCAGGAGTGACTTGGTTTGCTGGGTTTTTTTCAATCTATTGCTAGAGGGAGATTATTTGCTTCTAGCAAAAGCCTTTCAGGGCTTGGCATCCTCAGAAGCAGCCAGGCAGCAGCTGCAGTCCAGGGACCTTCTCTGCTCCAACCTCAGGAAGACAAAGTATGGCCAAGCTGGGATTGTGCTGCTGAGGTGTGTCTGCAGGTTGCAGAGGCTTTTTTTTTTTTTTTTTTTCCTTCCACGTTTGCTGCAAATATGTTTAAATTCTCCCTGGTTTGGAGGCAAGTAATCAATGCCTCTGAAGTTCCTGCCTGACATATGTTCCTTTTCACGTGCTTCCTCCATTTGTTCCACAGAGCAGATGTTCAGCCTCACCCCTTGAAATGTATTCTTATTTACTAGAAATTATTTTAGAAAATAGCTGCTGAGGACTAAACATCTCCAGCCCCTCTTTTGGGTGCTGGGAGCTCCTTTTTGCAGCTGTCCTGTGGGGCTGCCTGCAGATGTTTTCAGGTTCATTTGCATTTGAAGAGCTGGATGCAGTGAGCTAAGCAAGGGTTTGTCTTCCCTGGCTCTGAAGGCAGTCACTTCACCACTCCTTGCCAAATTTAGCCCCGATGCTACTCTTAATTAACTCCAGCAACATCGAGGCCGCCTCTAGCCGGTTGTTAGCTGCCCATTTATTCCAGGCTTGAATCAAACCCCACGTAAAAAAAAAAAGATCTTATTCTGGAAATTGATGGCCCAGCAGTGGAACACAAAGAGCAGCCCTAATTCACAGCAAGGTGGTGTGTACAAGCTGATTTATCTGCCTGCCACTCCGTTGTCCCCTTGCCAGAAACTGCAGGTCCAAACCTTCCAGCTGAGGTTTCTGGTTGACCTGGCTGCTGCCTACTAGTAGGGTCAGAAATGTTTTATTAAAAAGGAAATCCTGCTAGCAAGAAAAAAGTTCAGCTTGCACTGCTTGATCCCCCTTCCTGGAGAGTGCTCTTCTTTTGTTATTGGGGGGGGGGGGTGTTTCCCCCCCCTTAAAATAAGATTACATGAAGATTTTCAGCACAAATTTACTTTATTCCCCCCACTGATAAAGAAAGAGGCAGAATTCTTGATCCACAACCATGCTGACAGCCTCCACAAACTGTAGCTCCAGCTCTTCCATGTCCATGATCCATCCACACTAACTTAATGGTTTAGCAGAGACCAAAAACTTCCCTGCTCTAGCAGGGAGAAAAGAAATAATCAGAGGGTTGTAGCCCTGGCATGATCAAGGCCCAAACATTTTGCTTTCTCTTTGGTTTCTTTCCTTTAGATGTTAAAAAGCCATCAGGGAAATCTTCATCCAGCAGAACCAGCCGGAAACACGGGAAGGTGTAAATAAGGATGGGGTTTTTTTAGGAAAAAAAACCAAAAAAACTTCATTTCACCATGTACAGTGAGTCCCTGCCATGATCAGCTGTGGGAAGATGCTGGTCTTATTTTTCTCCCATCCCCTGAATTTCAGCACTATTCCAGTTTCCTTTTGCTGGTCCAATTCAGGGTAGAGCTGCAGCAGAGCTGGCTGCACATCCCCCAGCTCAAGGCTGCCACGGGGACAGAGTCACCCATGGACCTTGGGCAGTTTTGATGTCTACAGGTGGGAATTATAATGAGCAATGAGAACACGTTGGACTCAGTCTGGGTTTTGGAGCATTCATGGCAAAATTCATACTAGTCAAGGACAAATTAATTCATCTGGTACCCCATGGTACCAGAAACACTCACCCAGGGCCTCTTCTTAAAAAGGAGCATTTCCTCCACGCTGTCATTTGCATCACACATGAAGCTTTTCTTGTAGATATCTTTTTTATTTTTCTGTATAAGGGGAAGAGATGGGAGTGGAGAACATTGCTGTTAGACAGGCATGATTCAGGTACCCATGGAGACATGAGATCACTCTGCATTGCCACCAACACAAGAAGATTACCTTATACAAGAATAACTAAGAACAGGATTTTTTTTGACCTTCAAGATTTTCTCATCTGTGAACATTATAACTGGATAGCCATGCAACCAACTTGTCAACAGCAAGAAATAAAAGAAAGATAAAACTAATTTAAAACCCCACAGTGGCAGCGAAATAAATTTGTACATTTATCATTTCAGAGGTTCCCATCGCTCCTGCCTCTTTTTCTGCAAGGTTTAAATGATTAGATTTTCTTTTTTTACATTATGTTTACTCTCCTAAGAATAGAATACAATTTACAGAAACTCATGTGGATGAAAAAACATTTTCCTTTTGTGCTGTTGCTCCCACCAACCTGCACCTTCCAGCTTTCTAAAACCTCGGCTTAGAACCATCGGATAAATTAATTCAATATTCAGAAATGTATTTTGAAGTCCCTGGAAGAAGATGATTTATTACTTGAACTTTCACTTAAGAAACATCATGCACCTCAGTGCCAGACTTTATCTGCTCTGGTTAAAGGGGCAGATTCCTCCCAGCAGTTCCAGGTGGCTTGTCCTGCCTGCTCTGGCATTGGAGCCAGCAGCATGGGGAAACATCCTGAAAGAAGTGCAGGATGAGGATCTCAGCTCACCATAACAGCTGGAAAAAAAACATAAAATTAAATTCAGCATCTCCTGAATGTTAGGGGTTGGAAGGGACCTCAAAAGATCACCAAGTCCAGCCCCCTTCTCCCAGGTTTTAAGCTTCTGAGGCAGAGGGTGATTTTTAAGCAGATTTTTAACTTGCACATACATGAATTATTTCTAGTGACTTGCTCAAAAATAGCAGTGGGAGCCTGACTTGCACTTGCACAGGGCTGGAGTGGGACCAGGCAGCCTGTCCATGCCTGGCAACACAAAACTTTCTGCACAACCCTAAACCAAACCCCCCCCCACCCTCCGTGGGGTCTGGTGCAGCAAGCTGGGGACACTCTCTGGGCATCCCTTGTGCCTCCCTGATGTGGGTCAGCAGAGAATGGCCAAAGTTTGGGGTTCAGACACCTCAGTGAGGTCTGAGCCACAGTTCAGTCCCTACAGGGGCTGCTGGTGAAGTGCTGTCCCCTGGGGACATGGTGTGGGGTGACTGAGGAGTGCAGCTGAGTCACAGCCTCCCGTGGCTCCTCCTGCCGTGGCAGTGGGTTGGGCACTGGGTTACAGATGGTGTTTGAAGTCGTGATGCAAATCCTTGTGTTCAGGCTCTTCGTTGTGTTCTCCTCCCCATGTGTTCTCCTTCCTGGGGAGGAAGTTCCTTGCGCTGCTTGGAGAATTATTAGAAGGAGTTTGTGGGGTGGGAAAAGCAGCTCCTGGATTCCCACTCGTGAGAACATTGCTGAGGGGAAAAAATTAAAAAAAAAAAATCCAACAAAAGCCACCCCTAAAGCAGAAGGGGATGGCAGTATCTCTGCTGGAGCCCCCCAGAAGTCAATGGAAGCACAGCTGGCACAGGGAGCGTTCACCCATCAGCAGGAGACAGCAGGGAGGATCCCTGGAGCTGTGGAGCTGCTGTGGAAAAGCACTGAGATCTCAGGAGGGTTGGCTCTCCCACTGCAGAGCACTTAGGAGCAGATCCAGCAAGAGGTTTGAGTGTTTCAGGCTGTTCTTGTGCTGGAGGATGGACTCAGCATCCATGAGTCCTCTGCCTGGAGTCCGAGCCAAGCATGAGCATCCCCTTCAGAGGCTGGTGCATCCCTTCCAGCACCCAAAGAGTTAAATCCTCCCTTTCCTCTGGTATTGACTGGCACATAACCCAGTGAATCCAGTTGCTGGAACAGGAGTGATCTGCAGTCACCAGGCAAACTTTCTCAAGAGCTTCTTTAGGTGCAGCAGTAACTCTGTGTGCAGGAGAGCTGCTGGAGCGGGTGGAGATTGGGACTCAACTGAGTATTTTTAGAGGCATCCTATGGTGCAGGAGTTTTAACTTCCATTTCACAGCCCTTGGAGCCTGGCAAACTTTCATTAACATTTGATGCCTTGAAGTCATGTGAGGTCTGGAGGAAAAGGGAGAGGAGGGAGGAAAAAAGAAATACACCTTTTTGGAGCGGGTGGATGGCAAAGTTGCTGTGAAGCTTAGAAAAAGGCTCCAAATCACTCCTTTTTCTACCCAGTGTTTTTAAAGTACCCTGACCACATAGCTAGAGTCCCAAACCTGGGCTGTGGGGGAGTCCTGATTAATTAAATGATAACTTCAGTTAACAGGTTCAATACCTGGAGTCTCTCCAGCCCTTGGGGAGATCCAAGCACTTTTTAAATTGAGTGCTCCCCACCTTAGAAGGATTGTGCCTCTCTTCTTCATCCATTATTAGGCAGCTTTGCTAATACAGGGCTCTTTGACCCATAAATCCCCAAATTAATTATAAGCCATCGTGTCTCCAACTGAGAGAGGAGAACCTGGGACAGGGAGCAGTGAAAGGAATTGCTCCCACTGCTCGTGTTGCCATTTCTGCTCACCATGAAGCTTTTCTACCTACATCTATACATGGAGAAAACCCTGCTTCCCTGGCTACCAGGCAGGCTTTCAACTGGAAAATAAATTAACAGTAACCTCCTCCCCTCCAAACACACACAGACATGTACACACACAGAATCTCTGCACACAACTGAGATTTTTCACAGTCTGAACAAGAAGGAAGAAGAGACGTTTTTTTTGTCTCCCTGGCCAAAAAAAATATATATTGGCAGCATATCACTGAGTTGTAAAGATTGAGCAAGGAGCAGAGTGTGGCCCCATTAAGCAGGTTTGGAAGGCTGAGTGCATCTGTCTGCAGGGGCAGGGATGGGACCACCCAGCATTTGGGACCCCAGAGAGCCCATCGAGGCTCCTGGAGAGGCAAAGGAGTTTGCAGGACCTGGAAATGAGCTGCCAGCTCTGGGTCCCACCAGATGAAGTGACTGAAAGGGAGAGGAGCTGTAAATCTGCCCACCCCTCGGGAGGTCTTGCCAAGGTGGTGACAAACTGGTCCTTTTCCTGCTTTGAAAGCTTGGGAAGAAATACAGTCCCCAAGATGCTGTTGTACAAGGGCAGGGAGAGAGACGAAGGAGAGAGGAGGGAGGGACTCCAAGGCACAACAGCCAGGAACAGGGGTACCTGCCTTTTGTTCAGTCTTCCCAGAAAAAGGAAAATTTCTTGTTTTTTTTTCCTGGATGTGAACCTTCCTCATCACTTCCATGCCAACTGTCCTGGTTGGAAGGACACCAGCCTAGGAGAGCAAAAAGAAAAAAAGAATTTCTGGTTCCAATGAAAGATATGTCTGATGCTGCCAAGGGCTGGAAGTCTCAGATATGTTATTTAGATCTAATCCTGAGGTCCCAGATTGGACTGTCCAATCACCAACACCACCATCATCCTTCCTCAGTGCAAGCAGAGACATTTCACAGTGAAATGCAGTTCTGAAATATTGAAAATAAATTCAGAATTCTTGACAATAAAATATCTATGCATCTGTGCTTGAGTGTACTGTCATTTTGATATGCTTTGCTTTTCAAGTCTGACTGGATTAAGGCACTTCTGTTCATTAAAGACATTTTCCCAAATGCTGTTTCTACAAATATTGTTGGCCTGTTGTGCTTGGTTGTATTTATTAGCTGGTGTAACAAGGAAGTTACATCTTCCATAAACCTGAGAGGAACCCACTTAAATGTGTGGCTCTGAACCTCAGCAGAGAGGAAAACAGTTCTAATGAATAATTAAAGATTAAAGAGGTCATGCTGCGTTTGCAGCCTCATTTTTATTTGTCACTGCTTGGTTTGCAGGAGGAAATAGAAAGTTTCAAGTGCAGGAACCAAACAAAATCCTTTCTGCTTGTGTTCCTTTAAACAGAGCTATTTGGGAGCCATCTCTGCTTTTATGTATTATGTCATTTGTTAACCAGGACTATTTAAATCAGGGAATTACAAGGTTCAGGCAGCCACTCTGAGCATCCCCTTGCCTTCTGCCAGCATCATGAGCACTGACTCTTGGTGCTTGGCTGGGCAGGGGCTGGAGGCAGAGCTGCTCAGGGAGGACCCAGGTGCCATCTGGTCCTCTCTCTGCAGGTGCCACCCATCTGCCAAACTCCTGCTCTCTTCCCAAGCCCTCTCCTTGCCTCCAGCCACCTACCCCCACTCTTCCCCATCTCCTCCTCCTCCTCCTCCTCAGTTCTCTCTCCCTCCTGCTTTCTTCCAAGCTTCCTCTCCTCCTCCCCTGCAAACCACAGCAGATTTCTCCCCACTCTGAAGTGCTCCTTTTCCTCCTGCTTCTTCACATTACTCTCTGCCTTCCTCCCTCAGGCTCTTATTCTCCCAGAGCTGCTCATCCTTCTCCTAACTTGCCCAGCCTGCCCCATCTCCTGGCCAGGGCTGGCTGGGGACACCCCATCCCCCTGCTGAGCCACCCCCCAAATCCCCAGGATTCCTACTGCTGGGAATCAGGAAAAACCAGATCAGTAATAACTTCATTACCTTTATGTTTCCTTCCGGGATATATTACAGCTGAACCATGGTTTTGTTCCTTATTTTTTTCTCACTCCAGAACCCAGGCTTTCTCAGGAGCAGCTCTGTTCTTTGTTCCTAAGGTTAGATGTGAGCCCTGAAAATTCAACTAGACAACAAGATCTCTTGGATGCACCACACTGATCTCTCATCGTGGAATGTCTTTTCCACTAAAACATCATGCAGATGACTTCTGAAACCTTTTGTCTTGCATTTCCCAAATCCAGCCATCAGCAGGGTTTGGCAGCTACAGCCTTCCTCCTAACCTTTAGATTCCCCCCTTGTCATCTGCCTTGTTTCAGCCCTGCATCACTGATTGTGCATGATCAATCTCTAGAGGTTTAGCTTCTATGTATAACTCAACAAGCTGGCATAGAAATGAGGAAGACATGCTCCAAAATGAACACAGAATCAGCTCAAGGACACTGCCTTATGAAGACAGGCATTTGGTGAGCAGTCCTTTCAATTAAGGTGATTTATGGAGCCAAATTTCCCTCCTGCTTCTTCAATACCCAACTATTTTTCTAAATGGCATCATCTTATGCTGAAGCACTGTGGATCAGAGACATGGAAACACTACAAGATTCCAGGAGTGGCCAAAATCCTGCATATCCCTAAGGAGTTAACTGCTGAGTTTCTGTAGTGCTGCTTTCCAGTGCAACCTGCATGGTTTTTCCATGAAAAAAAAACCACTTTGCAGTGCATGAATGAGCCAAAAGAAGGTTTGCAAAGAAAGAACTCAGCTCTAAGTGTCAGATTAGAGACATTCCCTGTTATTAGAGCAGACAATAATTCAGAGGTAATTACAGGATGCCTTGGAAGGTTCTGCCACACCAAGAGATCTCACAAAGAGTATCAATAATAAGAACCATTTTTCTGCTGACTAGAGCCAGAGAGTTTTTACATTGCAGGAGCATCTTGTGCATGCTACCCCAAACATCCCCCAGGATTGCCCAAGTCCTCATTCTGGGGAATTGTTTCTCAAATTTTGGACAGCTGTATTACAATCACAAAGCTTACCTGGTGTGAAATGAAGAGGTTTTGGGAATTTGAGAAAATGATGGTTTGAGAGGGTCTAAAAGTAGAAATTAAGAATGAGAAGCTCAAGGATGCCCATGAATGAAAGCTGAGGTGGCAGAAGATTCAAAGCATCACACCTTGTACTGGGATGTTTCAGCTATTTCAAGATTCATTCACCAGATGCAACCATGACTATGTTTCAAATTATAAACTTAGGAGGGATTTTGAAGAGATGTGAATGTCTATGTCCTTAAATTTCCTCCCCCAGGTAGTGACAAGCCATGGTACAGGCTTTCTAGACGTGCTGTGATCAGAAGAGGTGAAACCATCAAGCCCTGGTTGATCACCATGTTAGTGAGGGAGAACTGATGACTTACTGAAGTAAGGAAAACCAGATGGATAAAAAACAAACTATCCCTTAAGGGAAACTCGATTCCAATTGTGCCTACACAGGAAAAAAAGCACAGTTTGACAATGTGAAAATAAACACTATTTGTCATTTTGCAGAATATGAACACTTCATCAGCCCAAATGACTCTCTGGTCTCCAAATTGCATCCAGTAAAGCTCAGTCTTTCAGCCCTCTGATAATGATTGATGGACTGGCTGCAATCTGCCTGGATGAGCAGGTTTTGTACCAGTGAATGCATGTGAGGGCCAGGAATATTGTGGGGGGAAAAGGGGGTTTTCATCCCCATCAAGATATACCTGAATCCTAGGTAGAACAGGGGCCAGCACAGCTCATTTCCCACTGGGTTCTGCTGGAGCTCTGGTAGCTGGGGTTGGGAATGACATTAGACATTGACACTTTGTGCCAAAAGCAGTGGTGGTTACTCAGTACCTCTTTAAATTAAGGCATTTTGGGTCAGAATGGAAGGGATTGAGTTTCAGTTTGGAGCTGTGATGGGTGAAGATCTCACCTAGGAAGCCAACACCAGCTCCTCAGCTGTTGGAGCAGTTTTAGCTGAGGTGGAAAAGCCAACTACAAAACTCTCCTGGGGATTTCTAGCCAAGCTCCAAATTCATTTTAAATAGGAAGAGAACGATTTTATCAGCCACCCAGGAACAGCTTTGGGAAAGTATGGAAGGGGCTGGTGAGAGAAACTTCTGGGATAAAGGAAGAGACAAGGTGTGAAGGCAGAACACAGCAAGCGTGGGCTGGGGTGGTAGATGGAAAATCAGACAGAAGTGAGTTAACAGCCCCATGAGAAGGAGAAACACTGACAGTCTCTTGGGGCTGAGCCAGCCATGGGAACACTCGCTGTGGCAGGGCTGACTTAGCTCTGACTTGACAAAGTTCCTCTGGCAGCATCACCAAAACTGCCCCCAAAAACTCCTGTGGAACCCAGGCTGAGGAGTTGCCCCCGTTGCTCTGTGCAGATGATTTGCAAAATGCAAATGGGCTGGAACTCTGGCAGTGTTTCTTCCTAAAAAAGACAGAGTGATTCCCTCATAAAAAGGAGCAACGAAAAAGACTGAAATACCCCCGGAAATTTCTCCCTTCTTTGCCATCCAAGCAGCAGCACAAGAGGACAAGGGTAAGGAGGAGCAAATTGCAAAGGGTGGCAGGAAAATCATCAGCAACCCATGAAAGGGGCCACTGGGGATGCTTGAGGTGGTGGTGGGATAAGGCAGGTGCTTTATCTGCCATTTGGGGAAGGGATCAGAGCATTGCTGAGTAACCTCAGTCCCAACTCCTGTGGCCAGAATGCTGGTTTGTGCAGGGAACACTTGAAGAAAATAGAAATGAGGTAGCTGAAAGCAACATAAAGCATAGAACCAGCTCTGGTTTGCTTTGCTGCTGTCCTACGTTTTCCTGATACTATTGGCATTCAGTGTGGTAGCACAAGGACACTTGGTACTTTTGGCAGTGGTTTTGTAATGACTGAAGAGGATTCAAAGGACAGCAGCCAGACACTGTGATGTGGTTTATTAGCTCCCAGATGTGCAGGTGAGGTGAATCTTTGGGATATGAGTTTTTCTGACATGGATCTTCTAACATCACTCAAGGATTCAAATAAGATCTCATAATGGAACAAAAGGGCTGTCAGAGAATTTTAAATTCATCTTTGGCAAAGCATCTTTTCTGCATCTGTTCATTTCTTACACAGAAATACAAATGCACATCTTTGATGATATTTGCCTAGCTGAAAGCAGAAGGTCAGCTGCTGAGGCTGTACCTACTCACATGAATTAAAACTGACTGAGCTTCTGAAGGCATTTCTCTGGATGCCTTCTGGTGTAGGTGATCCAGAACCTGGGGATGCTTCACCAGCCTGTCCAAAACAGCATTCGGGGGCTACACCCTGACTTGCAGCATGCCAGTATTGCTCAAAGAGTAAAATTATTCATGCCAGAACCAGAGATCACCACCCAACAAGAGATTTGCTCCTCCACCTGAGCAATATATGTTGATTTATGTTGATTTTTTGGGGCAGTGGGCAGCATCCATGTCTGGAGGGGATCAGCTGGGATGCCACCTCTGGGCCACAGGAAACTCAAGAGTGTCAGAAGAGAAGAGGGTGGGACATGGCATGAAGGTCAAAGTGCCCAAGTGGGAACCTCAGCAGTGGTTATTTAAGGCTGTGAAGTTGGCACTGGGGCCACTGGAGATGCCTCTCCTGCCACGTGGAGCATCAGTTCCATTGCATTTTGAGACTGTGGAAAAAAAAAAAGGAGTGTAAGGAGGAGAGCAGCTTCTGGTTCCAGCAGAGAGGGCTTCAGATGAGCTTTGGGGAGCAGCAGCAAGGAGAGGCTGCAGATGGCAAAAGGCAACTGGATCAGACACAGTCACAGTGCAGACAAGCTGGTGAAAGCTGATTATAAAATCCTAGAGTAAATAATTAGGGGTGGTGGCAGTAGACTCCATCTCCTCTCACAGAAAGTGTGTGAAGGTAAGAGAAGTGGAGGGAGGTTAATGGGGGGGACTGAGCCTGTCAAATGGGAAGATAAACTGAGCCCTGTTCCTAGAGAAAATGTGATTTTGCCAGACTCCAGGGGAATGGTGAGCAGGAAGAATAAAGGCCAGGGGGGAGGGGGAAAGCGTGGTCCCCTGCCAACAGCATCTCCTCTGCTAGAACGTGGGCAGAAGCAGCTGGGAGCTTCTTGGTGCACATCTCCTCCAGCATCACCACCACCACCACCACCAGGGCTGTCTGAGCCCTCACGTGGAGTTAAACATCACCAGGAAGGGGGTTTGCATTTAAAAAGGTTGAAGAGGAGCAAGATGGAGCAGGCAGCAGGAGCACCCGGTGGTTCTTCACGCGGCACCGAGGGGATGGATGAAAAGCTCTGAGAAGGGAAGGGTCTGTAGGCAGCAGAGGGGGAGGACTGGAAAAGGGGGAAATTTGTGTCACAGCAGAAGATAAGAAAATAAGACACTTGAGGAGGAGTTTTGCTTTGCCCACCAGACAATTGAAAATAGATCAAAAGCAGAACCCAAAGGGTTTCTAAGAGCTGACAGCTCCTGAGGAAGAAAGTGGGGCAAATTTCATACATTTCAACATTATACTTACTGGGCAAAAAGAAAATGATTTTTAGAGTTGGAGCCAACAAAGGGAGAAGACCAAATTCTGGGATCACTGTTATGGGATGAGACAGATTTGAATACATTGCACTGACATCAGAATCCAGCCCTCAATGAGAAAGAAGGGAATCTGAGTTAGGGGATGAAAGGCAGAAGGAGGGCACTTCTAGGAGGAAAAATAGAAGATTATTGTTTCACTGGCTTAAGACCTGTAGAGAAACATGGTTAATTCAGGATAAATTCCTTGCAAAGACTCAGCTGAGCTGCATTTGCTGCAGTTTGACCACAGCACACCCAGCCAGCCAGGGCCAGCTGCTTGGGTACCCTGCTTGCCCACCCTGGTGGGAATGGGCTCCTAATCTTCTTAGCTCCTAAAGCATGTTCTGAAAACAAGACCCACCCTGTCATAAGTATGACAATAACCCCAGGTACTAACAGTGCTCTTCATCAAACTCCCCTTCAGCATGAAGCAAAAATACAAACTGTCATATGGACAAATATTTCCCAGATTGGCAGGACTCAGGGGGTGTCAGACAGCATCATGTCTCAAAAACAGCCTGTGCTTTGAAGGTCTCTTGCTTCTTGAAAGGCTCTCACAACAGCCAAACTTTTCTCAAAGGCAGACACCCAATAAATGTGTATTTAACCTCCTTTCTTCTTTCCCTGCTGGCTCTGTGATGAAGGCAGCGTTGCAGCAGCGAGGTGGAGTAGCAAATCCACCCAGGGTGTGTTGTGCCCAGGACCTGCATCAATACTTCATGATTTCTTTTATAATGACAGCATTAAAGGTCCTCTGGCAGAGGCTCACAGGATCTGTGGTCGTTCAAGTTACTTAAGGACAAGGCTCTGAAACTCTCAGCGAGCAGCAGGAGACAAAGAATCGATTTACAATTTAACACAGAAAGTGCCAAGTTAGAGAAAAATATCTAATGCTGTTCCTTGGGGTGGGAAGGGGGAGCTCGGGACCATAATAGTCCCTGGTTGAGTATCAGCACTACAAAGCAGGTTCTGAAAGACAAAGGAGGTGCAGCACCCATTTCTCTGCTCAAGGGTGATATTGTGATGAGAGGGATGAAAAGAAAGTTAACTGGGCAGCTGCATTCAGTGCTCTGTGTCAATCCAGGGAGACAGGGGAGTTGTACTGGTGGAAAATCAAAGAAATGAACACGCTGCACAGATAGACTCCACACTATAAATTTTGCAGAGAGGAACATTTTCTGGCATGTCTGATCTCTTTTGCTCACTATTCCTCAAATCACGCAGCGAAGGATTTCAGAACTTGTCAGCAGAGAAATCTTCCTAAGGAAAAATTTTTTTAAAAAAAATTATATATATATATGTATATATATATAAAAAATATAATCATATAATAATATAATTTTGCAGGGAGGAACATTTTCTGGCATGTCTGATCTCTGTTGCTCACTATTCCTCAAATCACGCAGTGAAGGATTTCAGAACTTGTCAGCAGAGAAATCTTCCTAAGGAAAAAAATTTTTTAAAAAATTTTATATATATATATGTATATAACTGTTTCTTTTCTCTGCTGGCAGAGTCCAGCACTGACACTCTCTCCCTCACTATAAATAGAGGTTCCCCACTGCTGGCCAAGGGAAATGCAAAGCTTTGCCATTAAGGGAACCCACCCCACACAGCCCAGGCAGCTGCTGTAGGACAGCCCCATGTGTCACCCTGCCTGGGATGGTGTCTGTCAGTCACCCTGCTCTGGGCTGATGGACTTGGAAAACTTGTCACTTAAACCTGCAGATAGCCAAGGTTTGCAGGAAATCAGGCTAATGGTTGTCTCTGGAACTGAAGCACACTGATCACATCTGATCACAGAGCCACTGGGCCAAATTTCCTGAGGTTCCTTGATAATTGCCTTGCTTTTAATACACAGTCAGCTCCTTGCAGCTTGTATTCCCTGTGTCTGCAAGCACTTGCTGTCAAATGATCTTGAAAATCATTTCCTTCCACATCTTCAAACCATCCCAGAAGACCCAGGTTTGCCAGGAAGAAATGGGCTGGGAAGTGGGATTTTAGGCTGGGCAGTCCCAGGGTGTATTTACCTGCCCACAGGTAACTGCTGGAGCCATGCAGGCTCCTCTCCCCCTGACACTCAGTAGTTTTTCTACCAGTACAACCCTCAAACTCTATTAATAGAGTGCACGTGTGTGCTCTGAGGATCTGTAGCTGCTCAAGAGCTCCAAGAACGTGGCGTGTTGGCAGAGTTTGATGCAAGGAGGTGGCAAATGTCCCATGAGAGAGCAAGAAAGGCTTCTCCCCATGTCCCCAAATCCAGGTTTAAGTGCAAAGCCTTACCATCATGAGTGGTTGAGAGGGCTGGTAGGTGAAATAGTTAGTAAAGCCACAGCTCTGCTGAAGCTGATGATGGAGAAGGAGGCAGCAGCTTGACCCATCCATCCTCGTGTGTCTCCCACTGCTATCGGGTATCACCTCCCATAAGCTCAGAGCAAGGAGACAAAAATTCCTATTGACAGAAGCACCCCACAGACAAGGTCCTCTGCTGCAAAGCTGCTGGCATCTTGCAAGGTGGAAACCTATTTAAATGACAACAGAGCCCTAATGCTATGGGAAGATCTTGTTGGGTTTAGTTCTCAGGATTAGAAGGGAGAGAAAACAAAAGCACAGCACAGCCTGACAAAAGTTATCAGACACATAAATGCTCTGTCTAACAGTGCTGATTTCTGCAAACACTTCCAGGGCATCAGGAACTGTTGTCATTGAGAGATTCTGACCACAGGAGATGGCTGTTCCAAAGAAATGGCTGATGGTCTGGCCACCTACAACGTGACCGTGGCTACGAAGTTAACAACCATGTGCATCCTCCAGCACCAGCCATCACTCTCAGCCATCCAAAAATATAATCCTGCAAGGATTCTGAAAGGTTTCTTTGAGGAAGGGCAAGGAGAAGGCATTATGTCATCAGAATTCAGGATCACTAGTTTAATTTGTTGTTAAAAACTATGTACTTTGAGATCTCAAACCCCAAAACAAAGCTTAATCCTTGCTTAGGCACCACAGTTCCCTCCCTTATCATATTATCTGAGTACATCACACTCTAATTATAGTTATCTAAACAACACTTAGTGAGATGAGGAAATGCTAACCTTGTAGGAGAAGCCCTTGAACATAGAGTGAAGCCAAGTCAGACACAACTTTTAGGTTTTCAGAGCCAACCAGTGGGGCAAAAATGTACTTAAAACATCAGCAGTGCTACAGAAAATTCACCTCAACCCAGATCCTGAAGTCCGGGTTCAAAATTCAGAACAAAGTTGTTATGATTATGAAGAAAAAAAATGCATTATAATATTTGTATTTCTAAAAGCATAATTTAAAACGTATCAGTAATCATTCAGAGAAATGAGCAATACTTACAGGATCTCAGTGGGATGCTCTGTCTTACTCTCAAGAGGTATCCAGAAGTGCTTCTCAATATTTTAGTATCTGTTAGGCAGTGATTGCAGTTTATTTATCTCTCTCTAGTGGGTACAAAAGTAGAGTTAAATATTCCAGCTTCCTCTCCAAAGGGTATGAGGAATGGTTCCTCATAGTCAAGCAAAGGAAAAAAAAAAAAATAAAATGTCTTCCATGTCAGATCCTGGTGTGGAAAACAGCCTGGGTGTGGGTGTAGGTGTGGGTGTGGCTGTAGGTGTAGGTGTAGGTGTAGGTGTAGGTGTGGGTGTGGGTGGGGGTGTAGGTGGGGGTGTGGGTGGGGGTGTGGGTGGGGGTGTGGGTGGGGGTGTGGGTGGGGGTGTGGGTGGGGGTGTGGGTGGGGGTGTGGGTGGGTGTGATTGTCTTCTTGCTGGTGGATCAGGGGCCAGAGCTGTCTCCAGATTTCTTCAATCCTGGGTGAAACCTTTGAGAAGCTTCAAGGAGTTCAGGTCTTGAGCAGATGCTGCAGAACGATTGTTGCTAAATTCAGCTGAGGTGCTTTCTTTTCTGCCACCTCTTCTAGTTCATGGCTTTTATTCTTTTGCATTGTTTTGCCCACCAGGGCACACAAAACCAAATCTCAAATTTATTTTAGTTTTATTTTTTGTGTTTAAGTAACACTCTGCTGTTGTGCTCTTAAAGCTTCAACAGCTTCAACAACTTCCACCCAGTTGGTTTTCATTTTTCCCAAATCTAAGTTTCAAAGCCCATCATTATGAAACAGGTATGGTTGCCTCTCCTGGTAAAACTTTATTTCTGATACTTTGTGAATTTTAAAGAGCCCTCAATACCCTGTTCTTGATAGCAACCTCAAGCCTCATTAAGAGTTCAATAAGCTGCTGCTGAGTTATATGACACCTACTAAGTTTATGGAAAAAAATTATCAACAAAAATTATTAACTACCAAACACCAGAGGCACTAGAGAGGACCCTGAACTGATATCCATGATCTGAACTACAGCAAAGGTACTGGGAAGAGTATTTGGGATTCCCAGGCTTTGATACAGGTCCAAATATCATAACCATTTGCTACTTCTATAAAAACTTGGCCAAAATGACCACTCTCATTATCCCTAAGAACTAGAAATAGAAAGGAACTCTCATGATCCTCTAGAATTTTCTGTTTGGGCCTAATTATCCTCTTCTTTAACCTCTGCTAGACATAGATAATACTAATTAAATAATACTAACACTAAATACTAATACTCAGATAATACTCTCTCATGTGAAATGCTCCAGTTATAAACACCAGGAGAGGAAGAGCTCCAACTATAAAAGAGAAGAAGCTCAGACACTGCTACCACCAACCCATCCTGTCCCACCAAGATGTTTCAGGCCTGTGGTGGAAGGGTTGGCTTGGTGGTCTCTGTGTAAGAGAATCTTCTGCTGAGGAGCCCATTTCATACAGAAATTTAAT
This sequence comes from Heliangelus exortis, assembly GCF_036169615.1. Classification (NCBI taxonomy): domain Eukaryota; kingdom Metazoa; phylum Chordata; class Aves; order Apodiformes; family Trochilidae; genus Heliangelus; species Heliangelus exortis. The sequence goes on from NC_092441.1 coordinate 3,200,668, forward strand.
ACCTTAATACCTAGAGTGGCCAAACCCCTCCATCAATCCATTGGTGGTGCAAACATAAGAGGCTTCTTGGCTCTTAGCTGAGTTTCTGAGAGTGATTTAGCCATAAAAATAAGCACTGGGATCTTTAAAAATCTGAATTTTGGATTGCTCATTGGAGAGCCCTCAGGAGCTTCAAACCAGGTGATGGCAAACAGAGGACCAACACGTGTGGCAGGAGCAGTCCCACTGAAGGGCTCTCATCCTGGCAGACAGGACAGGGGTGTCACTTCCAGATGTGATGATGAGAGCCACTGACTTCTTGCTCACAGCCTTTTGAAGTGCTGTGCAGAGAAAGCCTGAGCCCTTCCCACAGTCGGGTTGGAGACATCATTTACTGGAAGAATTAAAGGCACTGTGGTAGCAAACCTGCCACTGACACTCAGAGGGTGCAATTGAAATGCTCCAGATTAGTAATTCTTTTGAGATCTTTGTAATCATTGGTAATAGGTAGTGAAATAAATCCCCATTTATAGCCTACAGACTGCAGCTTTCTGTTAAAGGGCTATTAACTGACGGGTTTCCAATCCTTCTGCCAGCTCGAGCTGTAAGCACTGAAACTCCTGTGCAAAGGATAACTCATCCTGGGTGATGTATGTTGCTGAGCAAGACAGAACTGGTTAATGAATAATAAAAGCACCCAGGATCAGCCCTCAGGGCTCCTCTCCAGCCAGGAGCTCTGGGGAGAGGTCCCTGTGCTACTTGCTCGGGGGTCTCAGCAACCCACTGGAAAACCATGGTAGGGAAGGAGACAAAATAGCAACATAAAGCTTTGCCCAGGTGGACAAAGCACTCAAAGTCATCATGTTCAGTCCAGTGAGAGGTTTATCCAGCCAACAGAAGCACCTGAACTCTCTGCACAGGCTCCCAGTTAACTAAACAAATATGCCATTAAAAGCTGACCCAACCTTGAGGGGGACATATGGGGTTAAATTGCAGCAGGATGAGATTTATGGACTTGTTTTCCACACCTAGACAGGAACTGAAGAGGCCTCAGACTGTTCAGCATTTACCAGGTCTGAGAAGGAAAACCAGCACTTCACTGGGGACAAGACCAGAGGGGTGATGGGCACTGGGCTGGCACCCAGTTATGCTCCAGCTTTGGAGAGGTACCCAAAGGACAGTCATTGTAGGAACAAAAAGAAGCTTTGCAAACTTGATATTCTTGTACAATAAGCATGGTGCTGATACAGTAAAACACAGAGAGATTTTAGAACTCAAGAGAATGGCATTAGTGGCAGAATGAGCCCAAGCATCTTGGCTCTCCCTTCAGTCCAGCCTGCCCACCTTAGAGATGATTTCTTGAAAAAATAAGAGACCAACCTAGAGGAGAAGAATTTACCTAATACAACCTAGGAGGAAAAGGAAACAAAGCAGAGCTGGCAGGAGCACAGTTTCCTGGTTCTGTTGGTAATGGGTGATGTTTGCTTTTCCATTTAGGGATCTACAAAGGACATTGCTTCCGAATCAACCACTTCCCTGAAGACAACGACTACGACCACGACAGCTCAGAATACCTTCTCCGTAAGTTGCAGAGCAATCCCTAACACACAGAGGGGTAACAGAGAGGCTTTCCCAGGTTTCTCTTCTCTAGAGGCCAGCCAAGTCTTATTGCTGGCAAGGATGGGTGGCTGAGCAGTGGTGATGTGTGTCCAGCTCACGCTGCAGACGACAAAGCCATCACCCTCAGGGACTCCCATTACAAGAGGGCATTTCAGCCAGAGCAGCACACACAGTCATGGGGCCCATTCTCCAAAAATTCTCCAAATAGGAATCTTGCAAATGCAAACTAAAAGCTGTCACTCTCACATTAGCAAGGAGGAGTTACCTGGTTAGTGTAAAGGATGAGCTCAGTGTGGAACGTCACCAATCCTGCAGAGTTTGAGTGAGATCTTCCCTTCTCCAGAGGATGCCTTGCCAGGTTGTTCCTTTCAAACAAGAGCTGAGTATCCATGCTGAAAGCAAAGCCCTTTCCTGGAGAAAGGAGCTGAGGTTTCCTGGAGAAAGGAACTGAGGTTCACAAGGTGCTGGGAGAGCCTCAGCCCATCAGGGCAAAACCCTCCTTAATCACTGTTAATTACTGAAACACCACATGGAGAACCACTCTGCCCTTCTGCTCACCTGTGGGAAATAACTTCTGGTTGCTAAGGCAAGAAGAAAAATTTAAAATCTCCCAAAAAGTGAGCTTTACCAGAATACTCAGAGGTTTTTTTTTCATCTTTACTCCTGTCACTTCAGATCAGTCGCAGCATTTGGGTGACACGAGTTCAGCACTCAGGTGAAATCAGGCTAGCAGAGTGTGAGCATGGCTGCATTTATCTTTCATACAAAGCCTGGGAACGAATGTTAAATTGATGCCAAGTCAGCTTTAGGAAAGAAACATCATTAGCAAAAGAACTGTAAAGGAAAAAGGAACTAAAGTAGCATCTTGATAAAAGTGCATCATGCCATCTTTCTTTGGAGAAAAGGGAGAACTGGGAAAAAACAGCCTACAGCTCCAGAGCAAGACATGAGATAGGTAAATTGTTTGTAAGTGTGCTTGTGATGGGTGTTCCTAAAAGTTGTTTTCCAAAGTGACTAAGTACAGGCCTTAAAAAACCAGTTGGTTCAACCCTTTATGCCTTATGCAAAATGGGGTCTCAGCCACTCGGAGTCTGCAGAGGGAACAGGGCTCCTCAGCTTCAACTTCTGCAAGAAAAACTGCAGCTCCCCCTAAAATGCACACGGATTTAGAGAATACTGAAAGGCTGTGCATCTAAATCCAGAGGAGATGAGCTCATACGTCTGTGCAATAGGAACCAAATCATTGTCTAAGCAGACACAGACAAGAGGATATTTGCATCCTGTTCCAAAGGAGACGCGAGACCTTCCATCCCATTTCTGCCCTCTGGGCAACAGCTTTGCAAACTGCTGCCTCCCTGTTATCCACCCTGCTTTTTAGCCTCATCCTAGCACAGATCTCCTTGGAGGGCCATGGTGGAGGTGAAGGCTGTTTTCTCCTGTCTGGATTAGACAAAAGCACCCATGGTGCCAGCTCTGGGATGAGCAGCATGCGGGGTGTCTCAGCCTGCTCCAGAGTTACTGACCTGAAGTTATCACTTTGGTGCTAACAGAATTGAGGCCTTGCTCCAACCCCTATTGAAATCAGTGGGAAAAATCCTGATTTTAGGGGACTTTGGGATGTGTGTATGAGCAGGAGGTTTGAGTTTTGCCCTTCAACACCCAGGCTGCTCCCTGCAAAGCAAGCAGACACCAGCCCCAGGGACAGGAGCTCAGACAAGACCCCTCCTCTTGTACCGTTGTGTTGGTTTTTTGGGGTGGGTTTTTTTTTTTTGGGGGGGGGGGGGGTTTGTTGTTTTTTAGGGGGGGGTTTTTTGGGGGGTTGGGGATTGTGGGTTTTTTTTAATCCCTTTCCTATGCCTGTGCAGAGCCCCAAGGCTGCCGTGCACACATCACCCCGGGGCTGCATCCCCCACAGCACCCATGTGCTCAGCTGCCCCCGCCTCCTGCATCCCTGCAGCACCCAGAAACCCGGAGGCTCCCAGCCAGCACACCCACCTCTCTCCCTTGGCAGGAGAGGGAATTTCATCCTCCTTGCCTGTGGGAAGACCTCAGAGCTCTTCTGCGGTGCAGGAGTGCAGCCCTGAGGATGGGGACCCTGTTTCGGGGACATGGGTGCCCTGTCCATCCCTCCTTTTTTTAACACCGTTTGCTTGGTTCCTGCTTTTGGCAGGGGGATAAAAAAAACAGGGATAAAAAAACCCGTGGGGAGCAGCAGCTTCACCCAAGGAGGTGTCAAAAGGCATCAGGGGCAGAGCCGCCGATGCAAAGCGACAGGACGGTAAACAAGGCAAAAAAAAAAAGAAAAAAAAAAAAAAAGAAAAAAAGAGAAAAAAAAAAAAAAAGCTGGAGAGGAAGCAAAACCCAGATTGCCTTAATGTTTTTTGATGTGCTGTCATTTTATTACCAGTGTTGGGAGATATATGTAAATTCTACATGGTACCTATGAGCTTCTTTTGATATTTCCCAGCTGAAAGTACACATTGTAGGGAAAAAAATATACCTACTGGAGGGGGTTGCAAGGAAGAGATCACTGTGTGTTTTGTTTGTCTTCAGATTAATTTCCTAATGTGGAAAAATTATCTCTAGAGATGGTTGCTACAAGTTGAACAACCTGCCCCCTGGATTTGGCATGTCTGGCAAGTCCTTTCTGGACTGAAGCATTTTAGGAAAGGTCTTTGATTTAACTGAAATCATTATAACCAGAATGACCATAAAATGCAGGAAACAGCAAGAAGAAAGGTGGCCCAGAGTAGATTTTAAGCCTGTGCTGCCTGTGCCTGAACACTTACAGGCAGGCAGAGCTTTGGTCTCTTTTGTGCCCGAGACTGACACTGAACCTTTTCCTGAAATTCTAAAAACTGACCCAAAAGTCAGAGCTTCCTTACTCCAAGGTGCTATGGGGCTTCCACCTCTCAGTGACAGATCCCCCGTGCCCTGGCACCCACTCAGAGTGCAGGGACTGCCCTTGGTGCCTTTGCCTTTCCATGCTCCCCAGCTTTGGGCCAATCCTGTTTTCCAGAGCTGTATTCAGCACCTTATCTCCCCTTCTTCAAACAAATCCTCTCTCTCTAACAATAGAACTCAGCTCCTCACTCTGCCTTTCAGGAACACCCGGGAGGTTTTAGCCCTTTGGTTTTTCAGTACAGACTTCTCTCTTCTTCTGCCTGTTTATTTTTTCTCAGCCCTTTTGTTCCTTGCCTGCTGCTTCCCTTCAGATTGTTCTTGGTCTTGTAGTGCCTCGACTTTTGAAGTGATGTTTCAGGGTTTTTAGGGGGAGGATTTTAAAGCCCATCCCACTGAACATCCTGAAGCACACAGAATTTTAAATGACTCCACTCAGCTGTCAGGAAACTGAACGCAAACATCTGAGACACACTTGTGAAAATTTCTTCCTAAGAAATCCATAAAGGTTTCAAACTCCTTAATAATCAACAACAAGAAAAAAGGGGTTACTAGCTGTGCTCCCTGGCAACATGAATGTTCCAGGAGCTGGAATTTGCTCACCTTGCACCTGTACCACGGGGCAGATCTGGCAGCTCCAGCCATCCCCAGCCCCTGTAGGGTTGGTGGCCAGCTCCTGAATTTTTCCCTGCTGCTCCCTGGGTGATGCTGGGTTTTGCTGTCACTTACCTCAAGCTTTCTCACAAACCCTCTGTACGTGGCAGCATCAGGCAATGGGGATAACTCTGGACTGCCTGGGAGAAAACACAGAAAGTTGAAGCTACTCAGTTGAGAGGGTCTGTGCCACACTGGCCCCAAACCCTGACTCCCCAAAACCTGCCTAGAAATGCAGAACTGGTGATAATTCCAGGAAATTCCAGGGAGTTTGAGACTTTGTGCTTGCCCCCTGAGGAGGCATCTAAAATGGTTACTGCCTCTCTTCCCTTTCTTCCCTTCTCCCCTCCAGGCATTGTCCGTGCCTCCAGCGTGTTCCCCATCCTAAGCACAATATTGCTGCTGCTGGGAGGACTCTGTGTCGGAGCAGGAAGGATTTACAACAGCAAAAACAACATTATTCTCAGTGCTGGGATTCTCTTTGTTGCAGCAGGTACGTTCTCCTGAAATAGAGCCCTTCAGAAGTGCTGCCTTTTGAAACTGAGCAGGAGTGGAGGAAAGCTGGTTGGCATTTCTCTCCCTGTGCCCCTTCCCTGGATGGAGGGCACGAGCAACATCCCACCAGGCAAACCTGTTAAACCAAAAATGTATTTTTGAAGTTTGCCAATAAATACGTTCTAGAAAAGGTTTTTGTTTTCCTGACAAAAAAATAAGTTACAGCCAGCAGCATGCAGGTTTTGCACTTCTTTAAAAGCACCAAACATTAGATGAATCAGATGTCTCTTCTATCCAAAGCCTTTTCTTTTTTCTTTTCTATGATGGCAGAAACATTTCCCCTATGATAGGTGAGGCTGTTTTTCACACTAGAAATAGCTGAGAGAGTCAGCCACGTTGTTAATAGCTTTCCCTGGAGCTCGGATTAGGCATGCTGCATTTAGATGAAAATTCAGCAAGGTGGAAGAGAACTTATCTTGATCAAGGTGAACAGCCATGGCCCTGAGCTCAAAATGTATTTTTATTATTATTATTATGAATGCTAGAATCCCACTAACAACATTTTTTGCTCTGATATGCTCTTTCTTTCCCACCGTGGCAATGAAGAGATGAGGACAAATCCTGATGAATATTTTGGGGTTTGTGTAAGCACACGTGACCCACGAGTGGATCTATTCTTCATTTTTCAAGAATAAATGAAATCTTGAGCTAAACTAAAAAGTAAACAGTTGTCCTGAAATTTCCTCATCATAATCTTTGAGCTATTCAGGTCCAGAAAGTAACGTGGCTTGGATTTTATCTTCCCAGCCACATAACCACTGACTGATCTTTTTCTCTCTCTAGGACTAAGTAATATCATAGGGATCATTGTCTACATATCAAGCAATGCAGGTGACCCAAGTGACAAGAGAGATGAAGACAAAAAGAACCATTACAACTATGGGTGGTCTTTTTATTTCGGAGCCTTGTCTTTCATCGTGGCCGAAACTGTCGGTGTCCTGGCTGTGAACATTTATATTGAGAAAAACAAGGAGCTGAGGTTTAAGACCAAGAGGGAATTCCTTAAGACTTCTTCCAGCTCTCCTTACGCCAGGATGCCAAGTTATAGGTACAGGAGGAGGAGGTCCAGATCCAGTTCTCGATCCACGGAGCCTTCTCCGTCCAGGGACATTTCTCCAGTTGGCATGAAGATCGCAGGCACCATCCCCATGAACGAGATCTCCATGTACACCCTTTCTAGAGAGCCTCTGAAGGTGACAACAGCTGCCAGCTACAACGCTGACCAAGAAGCCAGTTTCCTGCAGGTCCACAACTTCCTCCAGAAGGAATTTAAGGAAGGGCTCCACGTCAACATGGTCAACAGGAGAACGACACCTGTTTGAAGTTCCCTCCTCCCTCCCGCTTCTTGGAGAGATATTGGAAGAGAACGGAGCTGTCAGGCAAGAGAAGGAGTGAAGTTAAAAAATACCCTCTCACCTCTTTAACTGTGGCATGTGTTGAGGTAGCAAGTGGAGTTCCTCTGGGCCAACATAAAGAGACTGCACACTCGTGGCTTTTCCTGAAGCTGTTTCGGAGTTTGTTTCTTTCAGTTCTTGGTGTCCCGAGATGAAGGCAGTTCATGTTCCTGCACTTTTGTAGTGTGTACAAAGTCTTGGAGAAACTGCAAAGGACTTAACACCAGTGTGTTTTAAAGGACTACAGAAAAATTATTGTACCACGGGGTTTTTTTGTTTGGTTGCTTTGTTTTTTTTTTCTAAAATTGAGATCCCTTAATACAACATGACTGTGACCTACCCATCAAGTGAGCCACTTTCCTGTGACACAGCATAAGCTTTGCCTCTTTCCAGAAAGAAGAAAAAAAAAAAAAATATTTTTGAAGGCAACACTTTCTAAAACTGACCTGTGCTACTGAAACTCTGGAGCATCTGTATTCTGAGCACTGCAGACTCCCTGAAGGGTGGGAAAGTGTCCCATTTCTGGGTGTCTGGTGTCCCCTCCCGGGCAATGCAGGTGGGGAGAAGAGGGTGTGGGTGGTGCACCCCGAAACACCTGGAAAGGGAAGGATGAAAGTCAGTGGGACTTGAGCAGATTTGCAAATATCATTTCTTGCCTAACGTTTCGAAAACTTGAATTCTCATTTCCATTAGCCCTAGTGCCTGATCTGGCAAGGTGCTGAGAGCTGGGTGTCAGGACCCCCTTGCAGAGCACGGATGGGGAGAGCCAGAAGCAGAGCTGAGCTGGGGGGGCCCAGGGAAGGTGAAGCCACTGGTTCCCTGCAACTGCATTCCTGTTTTCCTCCCTGCTTCACAAGTGCAACACTAATGCTACTGGAAACCTAAGCAATGTGCATAAGAAAATGAGAAGTTAATATGCTGGGACTAGCAAAAAAATTCCTACTGGGAACCCGATGGGAAGACAACGGATGACAACTTTGTATTTTTTAAACTAGAACAAAAAAATAATCACCGTTTATGAGATATTTATTAAACTCTTTTTATGATGAATAAGTGCCGCATGGTGCAAGGTAGAGTTGCTTTTAGATGGAAATGATGGTTTGACCTAATTTAATTTATTTTGTAATCTATCTACTCACGTGCAGAGAGCCCACAGAAAACTCTATGCATTCACTTAAGAGGGGAATTAATTTGTACCCTTTGCTTCTGTATGTTTCTAAAAATCTGCTTTTTTTGTTGTTGTTTTCCCTTTTAAATTCCTGCTTTCATTTTTCACACTTAGGCTTGGAATCTTAAAGCTCAAGGACCTGGCTCAAAGGTAATTAAATTTAATAATACTTACATTGATGGAGTGACTGCTCAACCAAGCCATGTGGGAATGAGTCCCCTTGGGTGAATTAGGTGCAGTGAGAGAGGAGCATCTGATTCCTGTAGATTCCTTTGAATGTCCCCTTCTTTTTTGCCCAGAAACATCTTTTCTACCAGAAGACTAGAGAAGTGGTGACAAAGAAAACAAAAAATAAATAAATCACGATTTGCCTCACTGACAGTGGGATATATCTCAGCCAAACTGTTAAAACCTCTTTAGTCTTAATTTATCCTGTGATGGGCACAGTGTCAGTGACTCCATGTCTTGGGTACAAGGCTTGCAGCTGGTGGAACCAAGTCCTCCAAGCTTTTCCTGGAGGAGCTGCCTTAACATCCCAAAGAGCAAGTTGAACCCCCCCTTCCCACCAAGCAAACCCTGCTCGAGCCTCTCTCCTTGCAAGAACCAAGACATAATTCTGGGTTTTAAGCAAAAGTCTTCCCCTGGTTGCTGCTCAGCCCTCAGCCTGGCAGAGTGGAGGTGGCTTGGAGCCTCCATCCCTGCTTCTTCAGAGTTTCCATTCAGGTTTAAACTCTGCTGGGATCCTTTTTTCAAACTTCTGAACTCTGAGAGCTAAAGCTAAGGGAGCAATGGGAAGGATTTTAGAGCAGAAAATGTTGTGCTGCTTCCTGTAGCAACACACTCTGGAGAAAGGTATTACACAAGCTTTTTAAAAAAAAAAATTCAAACAGAGGCAGACAAGAAAACTTTTTTACCTACTTTTCGGCTAGGACAACATAAAGGAGCTCTAAAATTATTAAAGTTCTTGATGAAAGATTTTTTTTACAAGAATCTTTATGCTTTCAAACAATAAATTATTTCCTACTTTTTGAGACTTCGTAATATTAAAATACTTTGATTAGCTATGATAGAAGTAGAAGTTTGCAACGAAAAAAAAGAACAACTTCTGTCTCATTAGTGTGTCATACTAAGTGCTAATTAATTTACATCTAATTAGAGTTGATGTATTTTTCAAGTGCAATTTCCCAGAACTATTTGTTTCCCACTGTGTTAATAAACTAATAGTTAGAAATAAGTCCTCATCCGTGTTTACTGTAACTGAGAATTAAACCATTCCCTTTTAAAACCAGGACTTAGGTGTAGGCTGTTTCTCTAAACTCATGTCCATTGAACTGGGAGTTGACAGTGTGAGGTTTGCTTCATGCCTTGGTTTTTGGTTTTTTTTTCTTGGCTTTTCCTTCTCCAGTCACTGTGTTTCAAACCAACCATCTGATTCCAGCCAAATCCAAGGTTTTTCCAGAGCCCAGCTCATCCCTGCAGAGGCATCTGCAGCATTTTTACACCACAGCAGCAAAAAAAGCAAAAGTCTTGCCAAGAGTTTGGGGATGTCCCTCCTTGCCAGAGCCTCCTCCCCAAGCTCAGGGCTGGTTTCAGCAGCTCTCCAAGTGCAATGTCCTGCTCCAGGTTGAGCTGGAGCATCTGTTTCCTTCTCCAGTGAGCACCTTTGGACAAGGGATGCTCATGGGATACAGGGCCTGGATGGGGAACAAAAGTCCAGGGAGATAACAGAGACCAGAGCTTTCATCCTGCCATGGAGGCTGTGGTTTAAAACTTATGCTCTGTGTGAAACTGCAGGGCAGGAATCTGTTCAACCAAAGCAAAAGAAAAAGCATTTAAAAAAAAAAAAAAAAAAAAAAAAAAAAAAAAAAGTGGTTTCATTAAAAAATTTCAATTTTAAAAAATCCTCAAAAAACCCCAAAAATCAGTCTTTTGATGTGGAAAACTTTGATTCTGACAAAAATGAAAAATCTGCAGCTTCCCACCCATGAAGAGTTTCTTGCTGTCATGGCTCATCTCTGAACACAATTGGGAAAGGACTTAGAAACCACTCAGTGCTGGTTTTAAAAAAAAAAATTAAAAATCATCTGTTCTTCCACATCTCTCTGGTTTCCCTGGACAGCACTGAACACAAATTAGCCCCCATTTCTCAGCAAGGCCTGCAGGTATCATCAGCACATAATTAACAGCAATTGGTCTTTTGGTATCATCCTGGAACACACTCTAAGAGCAGACCTAAAAAAAAAAACAAACCAAAAAAAAAAGCTATTGGATCAGATTTGATTTTCCAAGAAACAAGGTTTATCATCAGCTCTCTCAAACACAACAGGAGTAAAAGGAGAAATCACTTCATATGCCCATACATCTAACAATAAACTATTTTTATAATTCCTTTTCTTTCTGTATGGATCACATATCCACAAGGGCTAATATATCATGTCCCTTGAGGTTATATTTCTGTCTGCAGTTCTAAAGTGTTATTTCCACTGTGCTTCAGTTCTCTTGGTATAATCACAACCATGTATAATGTACTTAACCCTTACTTTTTAAATAAACCATTTTAAATGTATTTGGGTTTGCGTGGAGGAAGCTCTGTAGATTTTTAACTTCCACATTCTCCGAGCTGAGGTTTCTGTGCTCATCTTTTCATGTTTCTACCTATTGGGATCACAGGAAAAACATTCCTGTGGTCCCACAGACCATGAATTTTCCAGGATTGGCTACCTTCACTTCCAAGCATTTAGTTAAAATCTAAGAAAAAAACCTTTTATTTCTGGCTCCAACTCGCCCCATATGGGGCACACTGCTTCGGGTGCCTGGTTTGTAGCCAGGGGCACCACAAACCAACAAAATTAAACCAGTGGGGCAACAAAATGAAACCAGTGCCTTCTGAAGTGCCCTGAGCCTCTGCTTTGCCTCCGCTTTTGGAGGTTTGATGTGAGCATCCTCCTCTCTCTGCTTTTGGCCATTTTGCCTGAAGCAAGCTCAGCCCCTCAAGCAGAAGCTCCAGGAGGCCTTGCTCTGATCACCACCAAAAAAAAAATCCTGGTGAATGGAACCCAGGAGGGGTCAGCAGCTGAACAGCCTCTCACCATCCCTGTATCAGAGACAATATTTCTTTTCCAAACACCCTTTTTAACTTCAGCTTCTGTGCTCCTAAGCCCCCAGATTGTCTTTAAAGCTGCAGGCTGCCTGTGAATCTCCATCTGCCTGCCTCTCCCCATCAGGGTGATCAATTGGCAGGGCTGGAGGGTGGCAGGGGATCAATCCTAGAGGTGCCCTGGAACTAAAATATATAAATAAATGGTTCTTCCCACATCACTGAGCAAGTCTGGGGGTGAAAAGGAGCCCTGAGAGCTGTGGCTGCCCTGCTGTGAACAGGGATGCAACACACTGGGGAGGGGAAGGAGGAAACAAAGAGAAAGTCCTGGAAGCTTCAGAATGGAGAGTCTGCATTCAGTAGTCTGCATTTCAGACAGAAAGTCCAGCCATGAGGAGCTGGAATTTCCTTGGAATGAGCAAACCAGAAACCGTGGGAGGTGCCAAAAATAAAAGGGAGCAAGGAGTGCCCTGCACCTGTCTGCAGAGGGGCTCAGCTTACAGCCTGGCAGAGCCCAAGGGATCAGAGCCCAGAACAACCCCACTGCCCCAGGGTACTTTTAGGAGAAGGAAGCTGCAGAGCAGACGTGTGGCAGCAGCAGGGACAGCCAGTCCTGTCTGGGCTCCTGTGTGCCAGTCTGGGGTCACTGCTTCATACCCATGGGAGTCTTTTAAAAAAAAAAAAAAACAAACCAACTAAATCCAACACATATTTTGCTCTTGCCTTGAGGGACAGCAGGATTTCAGCCCCAGATTTAGGGAGCTTTGGAGGGTGGCAGTGGCAGCACTCCCAGGTAAAGCCATGAGCACCAAATCCCTGTGCTCATGGTCCCCAAGCACAGGTTGAGCCTTGCAGCAAACCCCCAGGGAACAATAATCCCACCAAAGTGTTTCTTCCTCAGGGACTGGTGGCTCTGGGTCACTTTTTAGGGGCTGGGGACAATGTTTTACCTTAGGTGCTGTGAGTTCTCAGTGTCTCCTTCACACTCCCAGCTCCTCTGCAGGGAAGGGGAAACAAGGATGATGTTTTTTTTTTTCCCCCCCTTCTGATTTCACTTCAATTGTTTCCTGGGTATTATTAGGGAACTCAAACCCAAACAAAACCCTGAGGAATGTGCTCAGATCAGAGCACCTAAATGAGAGCAAAAAGCTTGATTCTTGCCAACATTGGAAGAGACACAAAGACCAACACTGGCAAAAAAATTAATGAGTTCTCACCCCTGCAGCCGGTGTAGGTTGTAATTAGCAGAAAGTGTGATCATTAGCACTTGCTTCCTCATCATCCAGAACCTTGCTTTGTGCCCATATTTGCAAACACACCTTGACTTTCTTGCTCTCAACTTGTAGAGGACCTGTGGAGTCTGTAGCATCAAGGAAGCCAAGTCAGGGTGCAGTTGCTAAGACTGACTGACGTCTGGTGAAACCTAACAAGAAACTACTTCAAAAGAAAAGGCATTACATTTTTAATGCTTCCCTTTTCTGGTTTAAAGTCTCTTCCCTTCAGGATTTTTCCCCTTTCATCAGAACTCTTGGTTCTGGTTTAAATGGAAGCCTCTAGTTCTCCCAGCCCAACCCAGCACACCACAGTCCTGGGCCCTGAGCATCTTCCTACAGAGGTCCCCATGGTCTGTGCCTTGTCCCATGTCCCCAGAACCCTCCCCAGTCCCCTTGCCCTTTGCTGATTCCCATGACTTCCACCTTCCTGCCAGGACCAGGACATCAGATGCCCACAGCAGCTCAGCCATCACCCTGCTCCCCAGGGGCTCAGTCACACATCAAGCAGAGGTCTGGTAACCCCTTTAATCCATCTTTCAGTTACAGTTATTTGGGATCAATATTTTTAAATTAGCCTTTCTTTTCTCCCCCTTTCCCACACTCCCCTTTCACCTTCAAGACTATCCTCATTAATTTGAGCTGACACCTCTGCACCTTTATTTTGACATCAAATTGGGCTGTTCATAAAGCAGGACTGGAGCAGCTCTGACATTATCTTGACGTGATAACCTAGAGATTTGCAGCTTTCCACTGGCATTTTTTTTAACCATTCTTTTGACATTCAGATACTGTCACCCTCCTCAGTTTGCCATGGCAATTGTAATGTCATCTCAGTAGTGGCCCCTGCAATGACATTAGCATCAAATTAATTGATGATTAGCTGAAATATCAAAGGGAAGGAGAGAGCTTGGCCAGGTGGGTCCAGGGTGGCAGAAGTCACTTCCAAATGAAGGAAAGGGTGCACTGGGAAATTGCTGGAATTGTCACACACATTGAGGCAAGTTGGGATGGTGGGAAGGCAAGTGAGAACTTGAGAGGTTTTGAATAATAAAAAATAGGTAAAAGACACAAAAAAAAACCCCCAAACAGAACAGGAAACAAAAAGAAATAGAGCAAGAGACACTAGTAAGAACACTTCTGGTTAATAAAAAGTAATTATAATAGGAATAAAGAATAAAATCAGTAAGTTTTCTCCTTTCACCACTTTCTTTACACTGCAGCTCAGCTCGGGAGGCACCTCCAGCTCTGAATTTTTGGTGTGTGGTTTGTGGGCTCCGGGGCTCTGAAACCCCTTCGGATCGGGACCGTATTCAGCCCCCCCCCCCCCCCGAGGCTATTATAAACAGAGCTGTTTTTACAGCCTAGCTGAAAAGTTAATCACCCTATTAATGCCTATTTCTGGGCATGGCGCAAGTCAGGAGCCGGCAGGCAGCCTGGGGACGGCAGCTGCAGCCACTCGGAGCCAGCGCCAGCCCGGGGGAATCCAAAACAAACCCGTGGGGACGGGGCAGAAAAGCCGAACCCCGACGGGCTGCTCCCTCCCGAACTTGGATCCGGCTCCCCGGCCCGCTGTTTCCCGAGGTTCCCATTAGCCGGGACTTGGGAAGCCTTTTAGGGGATCGCCCAGCGCCGGGATGGAGGGGGACAAAGCCCTGAAGGTCCGGCTGACGTTCAGCATCATCCTGGTGGGGGTCTCGCTGCTTTTCGCGGCCGTGGTGACGGATCACTGGGCTGTGCTCAGCCCCAGGGTGGAGAAGCACAATGCCACCTGCGAGGCCGCTCACTTCGGGCTCTGGAGGCTCTGTACAAAGCGGATTTTCATGGAGGGGGAAGGTCCCAAAGAGAAGAGCTGCGGGCCCATCAGCCTGCCAGGAGGTAGGTGAGCACGGGGGGAAAAAACCAGGTTGAGTTTGCCTGGGAGGAAAATAGGGTTCTGGTGCCCACGGAGGGGAATTTGGTGTGGGGCTGCTTTGGTGTGGGGCTGCAAACACACCTGGTTTCTGTCCTTCCATCTGCAAGGGTCTGCAGTGCTGCCTCTGTTCGTGACCATATTTGAGGCTCCTCAGCGCCGGGGAGAAGGGGAGGAGGATGGGACAGGGGGGAAATCCCAGAAGGAAATCAGGATGGAAACAGCTTTGCTGACATCAGCCAGGGGTGCACCCAGGCAAGAAAGAGGATTTATGGTTGGACATAGCTGGGTCTGCAGGATTTCCAGATCCAGGCTGTTCAGGGTGGGCATTAGGTTGTCTCCAAGTCAACAACAACCATCCCTCAGGACAGGGAGCCTGCAGTAGGCTCTGCCAATTCTCAAAAAAACTCACAAAACAGCCATAAATTGACTTTGAACCAATTTCTCAATAACTTCCTGAGCCTCCTCACCCCTCAGCCTGGGCCTGTGCATGTCTCCATCCCAGCTCCTTCCACGGGGAGGGCAGGAGGGGAGTGGGCACAGTGGCTTTGATGGATCCTGGTGGTAAAAGGAGCTCATTAGGATTTTGCTGACTGCAAAGTCAGCAGCACTGACTTACACACTGCCTGCCCCCCTGACTGAGCTCTGCTGCTGACTTAGAAGGCTCGTAGGGTCCTGGATATTTTCCAGAACAGAAATAACAGGATTGCCTTCATGTCAGGCTCACTGCTTGAAATGAAATATATATGTTAACACACACTCAAAAAATTTCCTTACTGCCTGGCCTCGCTGTATACAATTCCCTGTATTGCTGCAGTTCTTTATCTCTGTAGCCCAATTATATGTTCTGAGGAAGGGAACTCAGCCCTGGCATTTGGATCTGCCTCACACCAAATTTGGGAGTGTGTCACCCACATGCTTAATGTCACCCATGAAGGTGCTCAGCGGGCACATCCCCCACCCCACGCGGAGGGAAAGTCCCAGGAAAGGAAAAACAAGAGAAAGTGGTGGTTAAACACCAATATTGCACAGCTGAGGGGTGAATGTAAAGCTCATATTTAAAAAAATTAAAAAAAAATAAAAATAAAAAGCAGATTGGCAGGCAGGGCAGCAGCCACAGCCTTTGACAGACATCAGCATGTGCTTGCAGGGCACTGACTCCCATTCTGCCCAGCACAGCCAGCAGCCTGGTGATGCTGGAGGGGCTGAGCTGTCTGCTCCTCCTCCTCCCCCAGGGGTGCTTTTCCAATTTTAAAAGGTGTTTTAGGGGTTTGAATGGCACCCTGCTCTGTAACCAGCAGCTGAGGTCACACCACCTCAGATCTAATGTAAATATTTTAATCCTTGTTTTACTGGGAACTTGGGGTGAGGTGGAAGGGGAGGAGAAGCCCCCTGTGGATCTGGGCTGCTAAATGCTGCTGGGTCCACACGGGGGGTGTGAGATGGATTTCACACTTCTGGGAAGAGCTGTCAGCAGGGAACCACCAGGGTTGGGAAATCTCCAGCAGCCCCAAAAAGGTGAATGAAGAAATGTGGAGTAAAAGAGCAGATGCAGGCATCAGGGTTTCCTGAAAATCATGAGCTGTAACCAGACATTACTGCCAGGGCTGGAAAAGAAATGTAAGAATTTATCACTGCATTAATAACCATTTACCAGTCACTCCCTGCAGAGGAAATGGATGGCAGGATTAATGTTATTTATGAGGTTCTGAGCTCAGCAGACTGTGAGCTGGGGAGGAGGCTTTGGCTGGCAGGCCACAGAGCTGGGCTGGGCTGGAGGCAGAGCTTGACAATTTTACAGACCTCTTCTGAGGACAAATTGGAAAGGGTTGGGTGTCCTGCTGTGAGACATAAAAGGCTCAGGGAGATGGGTAGTAAAAGCAGGCAAATTCAGCTGGAGGCTGAGATGTCTCTAATTGGGGTCAGGAGGCACCAGGGAAGGTTTCTACCAAGTGTGTCTCCACTGCCAGTAACCTTGGTGTAGATGTTGTCCTACAGGTGAACTCCTGTGTGTAAGACTGGTGTGAAATTACACTATTTGGAGTTACCATCTCCAAAACTCTGTGTCAAAAACCTTTCTCTGGCTTCCTGGCCAGGTCAGGGTCTGGTCCTCTCCTACCACTCAGCCCTGACCTTAACACCTCCTCCAATCACACCAGCAGCTTCTGTCTCCCAAACTTAACCCGAGTGGAAGCCTCACATTAAAATCCAAGTTTTTCTAATCATGGTAGAGTCCACCTCATGTCCAAAAGCCCCTTCCCAGCCCATCACTCCAATGCTCCTGGGTGGCAGCTGCCACCTGAACCTCTGCACTGCCCAAACCTCTCATGGCCTTTCTGCCCTTCCTTACACCACATTGCAGACCCCCAAGGTCCAACCAGAGCTCCATGGAACTGGGATCCATGTGTGTCCCATGGCTGCAGGAGCTGCTCTGGGACAGTGAGCATCAGGATGGATGGATCCAAAGGGAAGGGACCAGGAATGTTGGATGGGTGATGGCCTGGAAGGGGGAGGACACTGATAAACCACACCTTACAGCCCTGAAGTTCAGTGAGGCTGATTGGCCCCAGACTGCTCCCATCAGAAGGCTGAGGTGACCTCCTGGCAGAGATAATGCAATTAAGGGTGGAGAGAAACAAAAGATTGCCAGACAGTTTTCATCCATTATAAAACCCATTTTCAATCCTATCCATTATGTAAATGTGGTGTGACACAAATGGGCTCTTCTCTTATTCATGACAGCACCAGAGAGGCACTGAAGTGCTTCAGTTCTCTTGAATAACAGAGAGCCTGAAACACTCATTTGCAGCTCAGCAGAACACCAAAGCAGATACAAACTGAAAACAATCCCTAATTTCAAAAAAACCCCACAATTGAGTTACATTCTCCCACAATAAATGCCTTTTCAAAGCCACTTCTCCTGGAGCTACCCCACTCCTGTGATAACCCCATTGGCAGAGCTTTGCTGTGAGCCAGGCAGCTTA
Organism: Heliangelus exortis; assembly: GCF_036169615.1. Taxonomy (NCBI): domain Eukaryota; kingdom Metazoa; phylum Chordata; class Aves; order Apodiformes; family Trochilidae; genus Heliangelus; species Heliangelus exortis. The sequence continues at coordinate 3,218,203 of NC_092441.1, forward strand.
CAGAGGCAGCTCCTGCTCCTGCAGATAAATCCATCTCCAAAATAAGTTTGTTTTTTTTTTTTTTTTTATGTGTTCCCTTCTGCTGAGCTTCATGGATGGGCTGGTTTGGTTCTCCTGCAGCAGTCACAAAGCTGTGCTGTGTCCCCCAGGGCTCAGGGATGGCTTCATCTTGGGCTTTGGGCAGGGGTTGATGGGGTGCTGGTCCCATCACCAGCAAACAGAGCAAATGGAGCAGCAGGAACAGTGATAGCCAAAAGTAGATGAACAACCAGTGTGAAAAGCTCTCAGGGGGAGCATCCTACAGAAAGCATCAGAGGGGGCTTCAGTCTTACCCAGGCCAGGGGCCTGGCACCCATGTGCCACTCATCTGCTCCAGGTCCAACTCCAATGGCTCTGTGATACCCAGGGTAGGGAACCTGAAAACCAGATTTGCTACATCAATAAAAATCAAATTATTTTTTAGCGTATTGTATCAGAGGTTTCCAAGCACACGAACTTTGTTTTTCTCTTTCAGAACACAACTGCTCCTATTTCAAGCACTTCACACCAGGACAGAGCTCAGAGATATTTGAAGTGACCACCCAGAGAGGTAAGAACAAGCCTGAAAAATATTTTCCTGACTGAGGTGCACACACGATCTAAGGTACAGGGGGGTCCCCAGAATGAGGGTTTGATCTCAGTTCAGATACCATCAGCTGGGAAAAACATTTTAAAAAATGGCCAGACAGGGTCAAATCTCAGCTTCCTGGGGAGAATAATTGTTATTTATGATCACACTCAGAAGTGGGATTTTGCTCCAAGTTGCCCCCAAAATATGTAACAATGTCAACGCACACAAAAACTGCAAAAAGCCTTCTGAGCACTGAAATCACTTTACAATGCATCAGGAATTTTATGCTTGGCATTGATTTTATATGAAAGACATGTAAAAGCAGAGGCATTCATTGAAGGAAGGAACCAGGAGCCTACAAAGACACAGTCAGTGCTTACAGAGCATGCATTTGGAAAACAGCCTTTTGCAGACAAACTGCACATTCCTAATAAATCCCTGATCAAGCCCAATATTTTTAGCCCTCATCTAGGATGCTGCTCTCTTTCACCCTCTCATTAAGGACAAACTCCTTCCTAGTTTGCTATATGACATATTTTATTCTGGAGTAAATGGGCTGATGATTACATTAAATGTACAAAACAATCTGCTTTTCTTCCAGTGGAAATTATAACAGTGGTTCCAGGTTTTCTGGAAAAAATTCCCTAGGGGAATTTTAAATGGATAGAAGAACATACACCTGAGCTCTCTGCTTCTGCTCTTGTATTTACTATCAGAGCCACCCATCTGATCTGAAAAATGTACCCAATGCCCTCTTAGTCAAAAAATCATCTGGCCTCCTTTTCTTTGATGTAAAAGAAAAAGCTTGAGCCACAGCAAAGTGTTTTCCATTGAAACGAGCCCTTCCAGGCAGTTCCAGCACATGGGAAAGAGAAACATGAAGGAAATGACAATAAAACAGTGGGATGAGGAGCAATGAGAACAAAGAATGATCTGCTGTTCCCTGTCACAGCAATAGCAACGATTTGATGGCAGCTAATTAGTAACAGGCAAAAAAATTCTTCATGATTTTGCCTGGGAGATATTTTTTTAAATGCCTTGAAAGGCAAATATCATCAGGCACTGTGATGTTCATGCATGGCTACATGTGTTAAATATTCAACTAATCTGAAAAACGAATGCAAGATGTAAATGAAGGCCTGAATTATCCAATTAGCCATTTTTCCCCTCCATTCAGGCCCTGAAATGGGCTTCAGCTGGGGGAAGTGTCCAGCACATGGCTTAGCAAAACCAACCCAGGACATTTTATAGAGGGTTTCATCCTCTGCCCTGAAGAAGCTGGGCTTTCACAGAGCTGGAAATCATTGTTTAAAATAAAATTTTTAAAAATTTAAATAATTTAAATAAATAAATAAGAATTAAAAAAAGGTGCCATGCAAACACTTTACCTCTGGCCTGCTGCCTGCTTTTCCTGGGAGCCCCATGGAGCATCTCTGCATCCCTAGGACATGGGCACCACACACCAGGGCTTCCTTGGGGCTCTGCACCACAGACCTGGAATAAAAACTGCCTAGAGCTGTTTATTTACTCTGAGAGCAGAGCAGGGAGTGATGGAAGAAATGTGAGCATGGAGCCTGGTAAGGCTTTGAGAATAACTTCTATGCAGCAAGGCTGAAATGACTCCAGCCCAGAGCTTCATCAGACCAGTACAGGTGCCACTTCTCTGCAGTCAGTGTCCAAAAAGTGCTTCCCTCTCCTGCTCTGTTTTTATACCCTTTGCATTCCAAAGCCAACACTTCCCACTGCTTTTAGAGGAGGGAAATACTCAACTCACCCCAGCCACCTCTCCACACCAGCAGGAGGATACATATTTCTCAAGTATTTCCAAGTCCCCACAGCTGATGGGAACACGCTCAAAATGTGCAGATCTTTGCTAATTTTCTGGTGTTTGTTTTGCTTTGGCAGAATACAGCATTTCAGCTGCAGCCATTGCCATCTTCAGCATTGGCTTTGCCATCATCGGAACAATCTGTGTCCTCTTATCCTTTGGGAAGAAGAGGGATTACTTGCTGAAGCCTGCTTCCATGTTCTACACCTTTGCAGGTAGGAGAGTTGGTGCTCACATATTTACATATAGCCCAGAGAAACTCTGAGAGATCCTGGGAGGGTCTCATACTTCTAAAAAAGTCACCCTGAAACTGGTGTTTTCACTCAGCAGCCTGCCTGTATTTTTAAAAAGGGGCATTTCTGATACATTCAGTTTATTGAGACTCAAATCAAAGAAAGACCTGATCCATATAATATTGAGCTGTCTCCCAAACCCATGCAGACTACAGTTTTACACAAGCTGGTAATATCTGACAGGCCACAATGCCTGAGAGGCAGATGGAAATTGTCACCTCAGTACGAATCTTGCCCAACGTTTGGAAAAGCTCCCCAGGGAATGTAATTATTCCTCCACCGCTTGGAGTTTTCCCACCTAAGCCTTCAGGAATCACTCTCAACAAGTCACTGGCTGACTTAGAAGCCTGGGTTAGAGCAGAGCTCCATGCATTGGTTCCTTCAAGCACTGAAGCCACTGCCTCACCTGCGCGTCTCTCCGCAGCTCCCGTTCACCCAAAGGCAGATGAGGGTTAATTCAGGATGACAACCTGACAGCTGGTGATTCAGCTCACTGCTCCTGTCTCCCTTCAGGTCTCTGCATCATTATCTCTGTTGAAGTCATGAGACAATCGGTGAAGAGGATGATTGACAGTGAGGAGACAGTCTGGATTGAGTACAGCTACTCCTGGTCCTTCGCCTGTGCCTGCTCCTCCTTCGTCCTCCTCTTCATCTTCGGCATCGGGCTCCTCCTCATCGCGCTGCCTCGCTTCCCCCAGAACCCCTGGGAGACCTGCATGGATGCAGAACCTGAGCACTGATGGGCCAGCACCCACAGAAGAAGCCAGAATGTGTTTTGAAAAGATTTGTTATTTTTTAAAATGTCTGGGTCTCGCTGTACTCCATTACCTAAGGCATTACTGAACCAAGCCATGTTCACCTGCCATGATTGCTTTGTTCTTTTTCTTTTTTTCTTTTAAGAACCCCAAAAGAGCACTCAGCACCAGCCTGGGTCATGGGAGACCCAGGAGTTCAGGGAGAGGCTGTGCATCCATCCTGGGTGAATAAATGCCTTATACTGTCCTATTAACATCCACCCCTCCTGTTTTATTGAGCAGTTAAAAATTAAAGGGAAAAAAAACCCCACATAAACAATACCCAAAAAACTTTGCCTAGCACTGGGATAAAAATTCCTTCTACAAATTTAGACCTTGCAGTTCCATTCTTTTGAACTGAGCACGAAAAACCTGCAAGATGCAGTTTCTCTGCTCTGCCAAGAGGTACTGAACAGTAAGAGTGACATTTTACCTTTAATAAAAAAGCGGAATCTTCAAGTAGCCTGATTTTCTGCAAAATTATTTTGATGGATGAATCACTTGGTCCATCACCATCACATTCTTCTTGGTCCAGAGTGACAGTGTAATGCTAGGTGGTATTTACCCTACCAGGGTATTTGTTCCTGGTGAATGAGCTGTTTCAGAACTCAGTGCTTTGCTCACTGCTTGCGTACAGAAAATCAGGAAAAATCCTTCAAGGTTTCTGCCAAGAAAGAAAGGGCTCAGAAACACCCAGGAGAATCAGCCCCCAAAATACTACACAAGTGCCTGGCTGTTTATGCATGCTTGAAGAAATGTTTGCCCAAGGCAGTGCTGGGGGGGGAGGCTCTGCCTGGCACAGCACCCCCAGTGCTTGGTTGCTGCAGCACTGGGGAGACTGGGGGGGACTGGGGGTCCCCCAGCTCCTCTGGACAAGCCCTTTGCACAGTCAGGGTCACCCAGCACCAAGAGGTGGGTGTCTTTTTCTTTTTTTTTACAGCTTGATTTTCAGAATCTGCTTGGCTTCCACCTCCCCCTCCAAGGTAGGAAAAAGTTTGTGTTGTACATTACAGCTTTTTCACCCAGTAACTTCAAAAGCCAGAGGAAAGGAAACAGAAGTCTCCCCCTCTCCATGCTGGCCTGCCCAAAGTTCTAAAGAAAACCAGAAGTCAGAACAGAAAATTTCAGATTGTTTTGAAGAGATGTGCAATTGTCACATGTTGAAATATTTCAAGCAATTCCTGAGCAGTTTTGTCCTGGTGCAGCTCCAGCCCCCAGCCAGACTCAGGCACATCTCCATTTCCTCATCAGCAGGATGGCAGCAAGAAAAGAAAACTTTTGTGAAGTTGCTTTAAGGTTTTTCAACCTCTTTGAAGTCAAAAAGCACTACAAATAACACACACATTATGAAGTTTTGGGATAAAGCATTGATTGGAGCTCAGATCTGAGCGTGAGCTCTGCCTGTCTCTCATCACTGCAAGCCTTCAAGTTGTCACCAAAACATTATGAAACTCTAAATGGTTTTGAAATCTTATTTTTGGATACTGAGCTGACATTGTTAATTTGCATTTCCATTGTTCAGGAAAAGAGAGGCCAGTTTCTAGGGAGATCCTTCACACATGACAACAAGAGGAAAGAAAGTTGTTGGTGTGACCCCTGCAGTGGGGTCCAACCCCAGGCTGGGACACCCAAAACCAGAGAGTGTGGATTCATCTGAGCTCAGCAGCTGGCAGGCACAAAGGCATTCCCAGCTCAGCCATCACCATCCCAATGAGCTCTCCTTGGACATTCACCAGGTTGGGATAAGAGAGGTTTGGGGAAGTTGGTCTAAATTAATCACCCCACACAGAGCAGTGGCATGTCCTGTGGCCATGGGAAGCCTTTTGCCCTCACCTGTCTGAAGCATCATCCCTCCCAGGCACTGCTGCTTCTTTGGCAGAGTAATTTCTTCTTTTTCTTCTTCTTCTTCTTCTTCTTCTTCTCCTGCTGGGACAACTTGCTACCCAGCCAAGGAGCTTCCCTTTTTACAGTCCTGAGCAGGAACCTACAGATTTCTGAAAAGCAGACCCTGGAAGGTCTCACCCATCCCATGTGTGTTCCCACTTGTCTTGGGACTGTACCACTTTAAGCTACAGTGAAGGCAACAGGAAGATTCCCAGTGAGAACTGGGGTTTGGCAGGGGACCAGGGGTTTTACAGCCTCTCTGTGCTCACTTTACTCATGGGGCAGAGAAAACACAAACCTCCTGGCAGCAAGAGCCACAGGCAGCTCAGTCAGATGCCTCCTAAAGCTCTGAAACTTGCTGAGCTTTATCATCTGCCTGCTGTAAGTTGAGGGTTTTTTTCATCATTCCCTGCTCCCTATGGTTCCTGCAAGACCAAGAAGCATCTGGATGACTTCATTTTCTTTTTCCAGACATTAGGAAATGCTGATGAAGGACCTGTCCATTAAATTGGTCATTGGTATTCACAGTGGGAAAGGCACTGCTCTTCCAGCAGGTTTGTTCTGCCATATCAAATCTCTCTGCCAGGGAGCCAATAATGTGCTCTGAGAGAGTTAATAAAAGTAATGGGCCTTCATAAAGAGAAAAGAATATAACACTGGGGAGGGAGCAGAAACTGAATGGAGTTTTTATTGTCTCAGCTGAGAGAGCAGCCACCAAAACTTCAGGAACATCCCACAAAAACATGGAAGAAGTGCCCTTACTGGTAGGGAGTCCTCAGAGCTGGCTGGGGGTGGGAACCCAGCTGCTACAGATGGCTTTGGGAGATGGGCTACGAACCAAGTGGGAAGCACACACCAGGGAGAGGCAAAATAATTCACAGAAGTAACTCCCATCAGCTTCCATGAAACCCCAACCACCAGTCCTGTCACTACCCAACCCATCGACACCTTGGGGCATGGGGCATTTGCCACTCCATAAACCAACACCACTGCTCATCTCCTGGGACTGAGGTTGGGGCTGCTAAAATCTGCCCTGGCACTGCAAAGCCCCAGATTTAAGCCAGGGAAATCAGTGGAACAGAAGATGTGAAGTTTGTTTATGCAGAGAGCAGGATCTGCTGTTAGGCACCAGAATCTGTTTCCCTGGTTTTGAAATGCTGTGTTGTGTGAATTCAGTGTGCAGAAAAGGTGCCAGACTAACAACCCTGAAGAACAAATCTGCCTGTTTAGCAAGCAGCTTGCTGGGCTCTCAGCATTTATCTGCAAAGAGGCAGCACAGCAACAACCCAGCCCAGCCCGGAGGGGAGGCAGAGCTGGCAGCTCAGCCAGGTTTGTAGCACACACAAGGGTGCAGAGATGGGTGCAAGGGAAAGGCACAGTCAGGAAGCTTGGTACAAACTCCTACTTTTCTCTTAGTCCATGCCTAAAAAGGGTCAGCACACACACACATGATGCACATACAGCCCAAGGTGTTGTTCATACAGGCACAGGTGGCCTTACCTCTTCACTGCTGCCTTTCTTCTCTGGTTGCTTCCTCCTGGCCATCACCTCTTTCTTCTCATTACTTTAAGAGTTGTGGAAAGCATTTCCAGAAGGTCCAAAAGACCTGAGAATTTCTGCCTTCCCTGCAAGGAGGTGCCATGCTACAAGGGGGACACTTTCTCTCTTGGGCTTGAGGAACCTGCCCAATCCAAGAGGTCACCAATGTTACGAGGTGTCTGACAGGCTGCATCCTGCCAGCCCCAAGGAAAGCCTTGGAGACCAACACCAAGCCCTTGGGTCATCTATCTGCATGCCAGGAACCTGACCCATGTGCAGAAACTCTTTAGAGGATAAAATTAATTTTGAAATCCCCTTAAAATAATGGAGGGACAGAGCTCCACGAAATGTTACATCTTAAATACTGGAGTAATAGGTTTCTCTGTACCACAACTTGTACCCATAGCAACAGGATCTGGTTTTAAAGCATCTGCCCAAATTATTTCCCCTTTCCATTATCACCCAGGGGCAAAAAGAACATCACATCTTTGACTCAAGTAGAGAATGAGATTGTACTTGCTTTGTCACCCTTGATCAACCTCCTGGCTCCAGTGAAACCACTGACCATAAATTCAAGCCATACAGACACCAATATGAACCCTCTGCATCTGGACACCCAGTGAGCTGCTCTTCTGCTTTCTACAGTGAAATGCAAAGAAGGGAATAAAGTCTGATTTCACACCTACTTTCTTTGTAATAAAACCAGCAGCACAAGCCTGGCCTGGCAGGGCTGCACCCCAGGTTCTGGGCCCACCACCTCTGAGAATACTCTGAATGTTTTTTTCCTAATGAGTCTTACACAAACTGGACTGACAACATCTTCTAACTAGTCCTGGGTAATTAAGATCACAGACTATTTTCTGTAATTTATTAGAAGCATATATTAATCCTTAATGAGGCAAAAACTTTTTAACATTTCTCAGCTAAAGCTGCCAAAAAAATCCCACCAAAACCCCACACAGGGAACTGATGTTTCCAGCCCATTTGCTGAAAATCCTTTTGCTTTACTTGAATGGAAGGATTTAGAATGATTCAGTCCTTACTCCCTGACACAACCAACAAAAAGATACTGGCTGAAGTATTGCTACACCAACAGGAATAACCCATATTTCATGTCAAGAAATATGATGTGCAAAATTTTCATAGGCACCATAGGTCATCACCATCTGTCTTGACAAAGTAATTGTCTGCTGGGTCTCCAGGAAAACTAGAAACTTAAAAAACTAACAAAACAAATGGAATGAGTTGAATGATGATACAGGCAGAGCATGAGCATTCTGGGCTTCCTGCTCTGGAAATGTGTGGATTCTGATACCTTTGAGTTCACTTAGAAAATATTTAGAGTGGTCAAAGCCACAGTGCTACTTGCAGTGGGGATTTTACATACATAGCAAAAGAACTGCTAAGAACTGCTTACAGAGCATGATCTCTACAAAAAAAAAAAAAAACAAACAGCTGAACTTGACAAACCTGGGAACAAAAGATTAATTAATCAAAGTAGGAGCACAGTGCTCAGAGGGTTTGGAAAGTTAATGGAAGCATTCCTATGGAGCTACGGGTCAGTAATGCTGTAGCCCATACAATTAAGTAAAACGGTACAAACTACAGGAGGTGACAACTTCCAGGAGAAAATATGGATGCAAGGGCTTTGGTTCCAACCAGCCAGCTTTTATAACAGCTCTTTATGATTTGAATTGTGGCAACACTTCAGGCTGCCACTTCACTAGCAACGAGGCATTCTAAAGGCTGAAGATTTATGCTTGAGAGAAGGGAGAGGGGCATTGTCCCAAGGAAGTGCTCTTGGTTGTAAGGAACTTGACACTGGACAGACCTCAGAACACACCTCCCACGTCAATCCACTGCCCCTGAGGGTCCTTCAGAGCAGGGAGCCCAGCACCCAGGAGGACAAGAGCCAAAGGGACCTGGGACACCCACCGCAAGCTGTGCCTGCCCCTCTGCAGCAGTGCAGCTCCCTTCAGGCAGGAAAAGGACATGCAAGCTGGGCACACAGTCACATCCCACACCCTACCCAAAGTCACCCAAGTGGCACTATCCTGCAAAAAGGTGTGAATTTTATTCTCCAGCCCCACGTTACCTCCGAGCTCACAGAAGCGAGCGGCATCTCCTCCGGTTTGTTTCCTGACTTCCTAAGGTCAAGTTTCCAACTTGCAGATGCAGTCTTCAAATATACACAGGGAAACCTACCAGCTGCATTCAGAAAGGAGCTTTCTAAAGGGTAGAAGCTCTATTTGAAATGCAAAAAAATAAAGAACATTTTAATCTTCTGGAGTTCAAATGATTTTTTAAAAATCGTTCTCTCGGCTCTTCAGGAGTTCTTAACACCAGACTGACAGCCTCCCAGGAGACATCCAGATTTTTCTCATGAAAAAATGGAATGAAAGAGAATAAAACCAGAACTTATTCTTGATATTAAGAGCATGCTTTCTAAATTGAGCTCTGGGTGATCTTGTCATTTAAATTTTCCAAAGGTAACAACGGGGGTTTACTCCTGGACGAGGACCGTGGGACTTGACACTAACTGTGCTTTTAAGTGTGACATTTTAGCTATAAAAAAAGGTGGAGTGAAACACTGAGTTGGTGCATATGCCCAACCCTCCATTAAGTTGCAACAATTTAGACAAACCAAGAATTTAAAGCTATCATTTTGAATTTTTTACTATAATTGCAACAGCTCCATATTTGCAGTGCAGCCTGAGCCAGTGCCCACTGGAGCCATCTGTAAGGCTTAATGTGATTTTAGTAAGATTTTGATTAAAGCCCTAGAAGAGTTTACAATGCAGGTTGGGAGTTTTTTAAGCAGCTGTCACTGCCATAAAAATGGGATAATTTGCTCTAAAACCAAAAGATCCCACTCAGGGCTAGATATATGACATATAATGGCTAGACAAGACATTTCCAAATAAATGCTCCTTTGGAAAAAAATTCACTCTAAAAAATGCAACTGATTCATGCTAGACATTTGCAAAGCTGAGAGTCAGAAGAACTTTATCACACCATCCTCAAACTCCTGGGTGAGAGCACTTAAGAAAATTTAAAGCCCAAACCAGCAGGGATTTTCATAAAGTTATAGAAGTGAAATGGGAAGTCAGAGAGAAAATGCTCCTTTACCCATAACATTTTCAGTGCAGATAAAATGCCAGCGTAAAACAGAAAAAAAAAAAAAAACCATGGCAAGATGCAACCATCTCCCCCTTAACCAATTGACAGATAGCAGTAAATTAACAAGTGATGTTTATTAGTTTAATATTCAAATATGGTGAACAGAATCAAAAGACTGCTCCATATAAATGAGTGATTTTGAAACCCCTGAAATTACAATGCCGAGTCGGCGAAGTGAAGTGCATTTGAACCCTACCTCTCCTCTGTCACAGCCTTGCACATCTCATCCTCAAGAACTCTTCACAGACTATAAATGTTCAGGCACACAGATTCTTCTCTCAGAGCAGTGCCAGGTGCTCCAGTGGGGAGAACTGGCACAGCTCCACTGAAATAAAAAAGACTTGAGACTAAACTTTGCCCGGCCCTTGCAAATCAATTTCCCTCTTTCTGCAGCCATCAGCTCGGCAAAAAAAATCCCCCCTGAACAGTAGTTTTGCTTGATTCAAGGTTGCAGAATGTGGCCTCTACTCATTTTTGTCTCCTCTTTGATTTTTTGATGCTGTATGCTGACGTGCTAAGCATAACCTGGCAGGGGCTTTCCCCTCCCCCAGCATCTTTTCGTTTGGTATAGACATGAGGAAATAAATTAAAGAGTTATGCATGCTTTTCTTTACAGCAAAAAAAAGAACAAAAAAAAAACCAAAAAACCAAAAAACCAAAAAACAAAAAAAAAAAAAAAAGAAAAAGAAAAAAAAAAAAAAAAAGAAAAAAAGAACAAAAAAAAGAGGAGGAAAAAGTTTTTCAGATTAAGTTTCTGAATCACGAGCCAGCGAAGATTTATAATAAAAAACTATATGCAAACCTCTGCAGTGTACTGAGTTTAAATCAATCCCATTATATAAAGACCCTTGCCTTAAAACATGAAGTCAAATGCAAAAAAACCTGATTGTAACCAGAGCAAAAATCTGATTGAATACAGCAGCAGCCACTGCTCATTAGTAAGGTGTCCCATGGACAGCTGTATAAATCTGAAATCACCCCCACACAGCTCTGAAATTCTGATTCTTGTATGTAACAAGTGGAGGAATACTGCAACTACACCCAGCTCAGTCCCTGTAAAATATTTCCCAGATTTAAAGTTACTTCAAGTGTAAAAGGAGAACAACTTATCTGGAGAAAATATACAAACACCCCCCTCTGCCTCCCCAGCTGCAAAAGTAGGAACAGTGTGCAAGACCAGAAATCTTTATGGACAAAGTTTATCTTCTGAGTTTTCATTCACACTTGTTTCTTTAATTTTTTTATATATCCCATAATTATATAATTTTTTTTTTTTCATTTTTTTTTTTTTTTCAGTTTGTATTCCTAAAGGGCCAGGTTTGGGGAGAACTTAGCAGAATTCATTAGAGATAAATAACCTGGTAACCATTCTCACCCCCAAAAGATTTAGACTAATTTGGATACAGCTTTGACAAACATTAAATCTCTTCTTTAATGATGTTCCTCAAACAAAACAGTTAGCAAAATATCTGAATTTCCTTGTATAATGTCACATTTTAATGTAAACATCAAATAATGTACCAAAAGTTTTACTGGAAAAAAAAAAAAAAAAAAAAAAAATCAAGCGGCACAATTCTTTATACCACTGGAGAAGGGGGGGAAAGCCAGATTACAAACATTTACACATGCATAGTGGAAAAAAAATTAAACAAACAAACAAAAAAAGTATTTTACTAAATTCACGCATTTTTTTTTAAAATAGTTATTAAATCTACTAAGCACCAACATACCTAAAAATTTATTTTCAGCTTCATGATTCATTTAAAAAACCTATCAAATTAACTTTTCAAACAAGCTTATATTACTAGCTTGTCCAAAAATAAAATGTAGAGGGTTTTTTCTTTTTTTTTTTTTTTTTTTATTCTTTTTCTTTTTTTTTTTTTTTTTTTTGTGTTTGTTTTTTTTTTCTTTTTGGTTTTTTTTGGGGTGTTTTTTGTGGTTTTTTTGGTGTGTTTTGTTTTTGTTGTTTTTTTTTAAATTTTTTTTTATTTCTTTCTTTTTTTTTTTATTGTTTATTTTAAAGTATACCAATACTTTTTATTTTAATGTTTCCAAACAATGGCGTAGGTGTCTGGAAAGAATGCCTTTACTTTACCCTACAGTGGATGGAAAATACAATACCACATCATACAGAATCTAAAACTATAAAAGTCTGAGAATGCAGCATCCCTTCACAAAAAAGCTGATAAAACTGAAAGTATTTAGAAGATGCTGCACTTTTATTTAAAAAAAAAAAAATTAAATGAATTTAAGCAGAAATAACATACATTTTTACATTAACTGGCCATTTCTGGTACAGAAACCCAGCATAGTATGCTAATGTTATTGAATAAATGTAAATGCTACTTACAATCTTCTTAAATACAATTTAGACAAACTTTTTTTTTTTAACTTTTTTTCTTTTTCCTTTTTTTTTTTTTTTTTTTCCTTTTTAAAAGTTGTACAGGTAACCTCTCAGCTGCTAGTTTAATGCAACATATCAGTAACATTACACAAATTAAAAAATAACGTGTGTTTTTTTCCTACAGAAAAGCTTCCAAAAATCCGACCCACATCAAAAAATGCAAAATAATGGAATATAATTAAAAAAAAAAAAAAAAAAATTAGTTGCAAGTCTAGCAGCAAAGCAATTAAGTGAGGATATATTTACTAATATAAACAAAGGGAATATTTGCAACTACAGGTGAAGCCCCAACTACCTTAGACCTACTGACACAAATAAAAATTAAATTCTCTCTAAAAAAAATAATCTGGTTATTTAAAATAGGAGTAAAAGCCATTGCTACCTGATGAACTACCTAGGCTAAGTTCCTGAAACAAAGACAAAGGGTCACTATTCTTTTTTGTCTGCTCAGGAGGAGGTTTGGGCTTTGGGGGAGCCCGCAGAGCACTTGCGTAGGACATGACCGGTTTGCTCCCACCAGCGTTCTGCTGGCTGCTGCTGTTGGACTCCACGATCTGCTTGTTGGGCATGAGAGGTGGGAACTGGCCAAGATGTTGGAGCACGTTGTAGTTGAAGGAATTGGAGAGCTGGATGTTTTCAGCCTTCAGGTGTTCCTCTGGGGGTTTGACCGTCTTCGGTGGAGCTGCGGGAAAAGAGGAAGAGGAGTTTGAGCGAGCAGCTCTGACTTGGGAAATGGGAAGGAAGCCAACCCCAAGTATCAAAACTACCTCTGCTGGTGACCTTCCCCACCAGCTTCTTTGTTTAGGCACTCTTGGTCCCAGGCAATGCCACCATTAAGTTATCTAGCTTCATTTTCACCTTCTGGATCTTCTATGATCCTTGCCTGGTGCAGCTGCATCACAGGGAAGCAGATTCGGAATGGGATCTGCTCTAATTTAAATACTTTATCCACTAAGACATCACAAAGACTATTTCATTTTTCCTGCTTTATGGCTTATTAGGCTAAAATTAAAATTTACAGCACCATATATAATTCATTCTCCAGCAGCATTTCAGAGTCCTGAATACCAACTGACTAATTATTGATGTTTTAGTCTGAATGCACTCCTGCTAATTGATATCTTCTTGCTCCACACTTAACAATTCCTGTAACTATCAGGGAAAATGATGCTTTAAAACTGGAACTGCTTTCCAGTGAATTTTGTGAATCCTCATGCAGTCTCTTACTTTTGCCTGGAGAATTTTGCTGTCTTACATAGCTGGAGAAACTCTACACTGAAATGCAGGCATATGTTTTATCTAAAATAGCCTAGGAGCTGGGCAACAAACATATTCTCTAATTATTTTAGTCTTTAAATATACTTATTATTATTTTTGAAGTGTCCATATAAAAATGTACCACCAAATGAGTAAAAAAGCAGAAAAACATAAATATATCATTATGTGTCTCACTGGCAGGGTCACACAAAGGCTTTTGGTTTTGATTTTTAAAACGAAACAAACAACCCAAGTTGAAGAAGAATGAATATGGAAAGAACAGAAGGGAAACAGTTTTGCTAGGGTTGCTATGACTCTAAAAAAAAAGAAAAAAAAAACCCAACAAGCCAGAACACAAGCAAAATCCTCCCCAAAATAACTACAGCACTCAAGAGAAAACAAGTAACAAGTAGCCAGGCCAGAGGTGAAACCTATGCCTGGCCCAGGTGTGTAACTAAAGAAAATAGATGAAATAAAGATACTGAGTAAGAACTTCAATAATTTTCTATCAACAGCAAAAAGCAAGGCACATCAGGCTCTCAACTGGCAGATTTGGAAAGTGCCTGCATGGAAGAACAGGGAGCAATTCCCAGCAGCTGTCCCTGCACTCCCCGACTCCGCGCTGATAGAACCCAACCCGGGTGCCGCAGCTGCTTCTGCTGCACAAGAAATACAAGCCCTGGAAAGCTTGCTGTCAGGAGTGCTCACTCTCAAGCAATGAATACAGGCACAGAAATAGTTCATAGCTACTCGTTCCCATGGATTTTTATTTCCTGGCTAAAAATCAATAGTAACCAGAAGCACTGGAGTTATTGGTCATTAACCCCTAGTGCTATAAAATACCTTTGGGCTTTAAATGTAATCATCACAGCCAGGCAGCTGTAAATGCAGAAAAGCAAAGCAGCCATAAAAATGGAGATATGTTTGCATGAACAGGGCAACATTCCATAAGCATTTATTTCTGAAACAGAAAGCATGCTCAACTACAACAAAAAATATTTCCCTTGCAGGTGCCGATACCAGTTAAAACTTGCCCGTTTCATTTAGGATTTATTATTTGTAAATATACTTTTTATTACATATGCATGGTTCCTCTGAGGATTTTACTCTCAAAGAGGTTCCAAATCTTTCCATTGAAGCAAGGAAATGTGGTTGCAGCTGATCCCAGTGTAACCTTGTGGTGTCTAGAGAGCAACTTCAGAGATGGATGCCACTCCTGATGACACAAAATATCATGCATGCAACCCCTTGATTTTCAGGAAAAATATAAATAGGCTGAAGGAGGTGCACTGAGCTCGAAGCTTTGAACTTAGCACAAGTGACAGTGCCATAAATATGTTGTAAAATAACATTTTCACATGTTGGAAATGAAAATGCACACAAGGAACTTAACTCTTGAGCTCTGTCAGTGATAGGAACAGCTTTTAGTCCTTCAGTTTACACTGCATATTTCTGCTTCACTATTACTATGCCTCAAAATTAGATGATGCTTTTTATTAAATTTAACCAAAGCAATTAGATCTTTCAAGTGCAATAAAAGCAGCTTGTAGGTTTTTTCCCACATTATTAAGTGTTTTTAATATTCACACTGGAAGATTGTTCACATTTTTTTTTAATTTTAAAAAAATGATTGCTGAAGATCCTTAAAGCAAAACCATGGAGAAACTGTACTATCCTGGTAACTTTGTTTTTCACAAGTCTTAAACATATGGAGAACAAAAGAATAGCTGCATTGTTCCAACCTTCTATTTGCAGCCTTTTTATGATTGAGAAGTTAAATTAATTTCTCTCTGCTAAATCAATCAGCACTGCTACTGCTACCAGGGAAGCCAGGTTCCAATGTGACTCTTCCACAGTGAGTATTTAAACTTCATGATTACTTTGATGAAGTACCAGAATTTACTGGGAAATACACAGAGATTACTAGCTCAGTTGATATTGGTTCTCCCCTAGACTGTGATATCAACAAGAAATATCACTGATTATAGAAGCAAATAACCTCATTTGCAAATAAATCCCACCAGATACCTTGGCTCCCTTTAGCAAAAATCAGTTGTGCTTGAAACCACTGTCAGAGAATGTGTGGGTTTACTAGAACCTTGTGAGAAGACCTAAGGAACAGGATTGCTTTTTGTACATGCAGAACACTCAATAATATTCTTCTTAAGACATCAGCAACTTAGCAAGATGGTAACATGATACCAAATGAAAACAGGGTGAATCTAAGGTGAATCTAAGAAAAACAGGGTGAATCTAAGAAAACCTTTACGTACTAAGCCAATGAGTAATTAAAAAAAATCTTTGCTTTAATTAGTTATAAGAGTCGATGAGATGGGAGAAAACATTTTGTGCGGAAGAAAAAAAAAAGAAAAAAAAAAAAAAAAAAAGAGGAAAAAAAAAACACCACCCAAAACCCTAAAACCAAACAAACCCTACACCCCAACCCTCTGACTGAGACTTTTTCACTCCAGCTTAAATCCTCTCCTTAATGGAGCAGAGAGAGAAGGAAAGATCAAATCTGGACCTACCTAACAACTCCCGAGGTGGAACTGCTCTGTTGGCTCCGTTGCATGGAATGTTTGGGTATGGGGCAGATGAGGAGGAGTTTACCCACAACTCAGGTGATGAATAGTTGAAGGATGACTGGTTACTGTGGTCCTGAAGCTCTTTACACTGACCAAGACTGTCTTGAGGAGTGTTTAATTCTTCAGAACAAGCCTGGACTGAACTAGAGGAAATTCTTCTTTGGTACAACGGCCTGCCTGGTCCTCTTGGTTCATACTGTAAAGAAAACAAAACAAAAACAAAAAATACCTTTTGTTCCTTTATTTAACTGCACATATCAAATACCATTTTTCTATGCAACATCCTTCCCCACAATGTCTTATGGAAAAAAAGAAAAAGAAAAGAAAATCCTTTGCATTCAGAAAAAAAATTCAAATACATTTCAAGTTCCATTTTGTGCACTGCAGTAACTGATAGTGTATTTTAGTCACATAAAACAGACACAGAATTTTAAAGGAAGTGCAAAGAGCATTAACTGACATTCCTTAATTCTTATCAGCCTTTACCTCTTACACTCCTGTGTGGGAGATGTGTCACATAGTGAGGAGGAAGATATGCAGCATTTACAAAGGAAGCACAGAAAAACAGAGAGAAATAACAGACAGAAAGACTAAGAGAAGATGTCCAGTTAGAATGTAGAGGGGAAAAAAATGGCTTTTCATTTCCAAAGGACAAATGGATGACTTGTATACCAGGATTGGGGGAAGAAAGCTACATTTCTATACTGAATTTTGTGTGTGTGCACACAAATGCTCTGAAGAAGTGTGTGCCCAGGAGAAATAATGCAGAGAATTTTATCTGAAACCAGAGAAATCACTTGCTTCCATAAACTCTGAAGATCATACAGATGAAAATGGCAGGAGTTCTATTGATCAACCTGGTAGCTTCAAGTGTTCAGACTTGAGGACTCTCTAAACCCTCAACCCTCTAAACTTTCTCAAGCCCCAAAGCAAGCCTGTTGTGTTACAGCTTGTTTCTGTAAAAACAAACACAGTGTTTGCTTCCTTCTCACCATACTGTCTAATAAGAGCAGAAATACCAGAAGGCATAGAATAAAATCTACACTTGGTAAAAATTAAACAAGATAATGAAATGCATTAAAAAATAGCTAAATAAACATCAAATAACTTGCTTGCAATGCCCCAATATTGTCATTAATTGCCCACAAAAAACAGACTGCATGAAAGAAAACTCTAATATCTCATTATAGCTGTCACACTATTGCAACCTATCAGTGGAACAGCACTTGTGATATCCTGTCACTCTACTCTGGAGGATATTCCTTAACAAAAAAACCCCCAAAAAAACCCCAACCCTAACCAAAATTCGGAAGTTACTGTCTGAATCACACCCAAAAAGTACACTTTTTTAATTGAGTTTAATAACCAATTTTGGTAAGCAATCAGGAAGATATCAAAGTTCTGGACACTTGGAAGTTCAGGACCAGAGAGAATAACTAAGTATTCCCTTTGATATGCACTTCAAATCTGACTTGACTAAACATATGCAAAAGCTTTCAAGTATCAAGTCAATGATCAGTTTTATAAATAGTGATTGAGGAAATAGTTCAGTAAGGATACCAAAAACCATGCTATCTCCCCTGACACCTGCCTTACATGAGGGATAGCTGATATTTGATTTGTCTGTTCAGTCCTACCTACCAGCTGAACCAGCAGTCTTGGAAACTTTACATGCAAGCCTCTGTCTTGTAATGCTTTTACTGCATTTGGCATTTCTGTCACATATTTTGAAAGGAAGAAGAAATAAGAACTAAACTGAATTTGCACTAATTACATAAAGGCTCACTGTTTGTCTTCAGATAGCAGGAGCTGTCACAAACTCTGTAGGAATATTTATTAGTTTATTACTGCTGAAAAGCCATTGTTCCTATGTCCCACTGTACTGACAGCATTAACTGTTGTCAAAAAGTATTAGATTTTATGCAAGGTGGTATTGTTTTATAGATTGAGACACAGATTTTTTTACATGTCTATAAAACCAAAGCTTACTACAGCTCTAGCTGGGCCTGAGGACTTCATTAGCCTCCCTGGATTCATGTAAGACAGAAATTTGCAAAATACACTGGAATTCAATTTTAGTTCTTTAGTGAGGCACATAAACTAAATATTTTCTATTTTCAAAAGTCAAAAGGCAATTAGACATGTATTATGTGGGACAGATGAGCAGGGATACCTCCACAGTTTCTGTAAAAAAACAACCTAGAAGCTTCACAGAACAAGCCACTTAACTCTGTGTACAAATATTGGATTACATGCAGTCAGTGCAAGATTATCTGAGAATATTGATTCTGACATTCCTGAAATCCAGCCTGGCTCCAGCATACTCCATGTCTACATATCATACACTCCCTGGCACTCCAGATTCCAACAGGGATTAAAAACTCCTTTGCAAAGTGTGACCTGTCCTTATTCTATGTGTTTGCATAGTCTACATCCCATAACAGACTCCTGCAGAATCCACAACACAAGATCCAGAGGGATGGAGTGTGGCAGGGGTTGTGCTGGGTATTGCTGCCTGATTCCCAGCACTCTGAGCCCCCAAAATACACAGGATGGTTTTACACAGAATTACCTCAGGTAATTAAATGAGGTTTTATATCATGCTAAAACAACTCTATTGCTCTGGTCTCAAATTTGTATGAAGAGTAACTCAGCCATATTCACAGTATAACACTGAGTCAACTGCCTGCCTGGTTCAAGCTGACTTTCCAGAGTCATTTCATGAGTTTGCACCTGGGGTGGAGTTAATTTGCACTACAGATAAATGACATGCAGGTAACAGAGCAATGATTCCAAGAGAACTCTTGAGTAACATTCAAAAAGCCAAGACCCCCTGTTTAGTAGAGAAAATGTTATACCTGCAGTGATGAGAACCCAAACACACACAGGGTGAGCCGAGAAGACAAGAGAAAATTTTTACCCCACAGAAGCCCCTACTGTGAGCTGTTAAAACATGATACACATATTTTCCATTCATTTCCACTTTAAAATATAACTGGATATTAAAATGACACAACAGTTGCCCATGGGGACACAAATGCCTACCTCTTCTAGGCTGTGGAGCGAAGAAGCAGATACTGCTCGAGATGTGAGTGGATGAAATGGCTCCTGACCAACTGCATGCTGATGATTCTGTATTTGTATAAAAGGGTTTTGTTGTGACCTATGGGGCAATGGAGGTATACCATAATGAAAGCCCTGCCCCATAAGGTGGTTCTGCTGGAGGTTAGCATAAGTCCACGATCCATCAGGTTGCAGGTATTTCAAGGGAGATGGGGTTAGATGTTCAGATGGCATTGAGAAAGGGGGGTTGTATATTTGGGGTAAATGCTGCTGAAATGCTGGGTTACTGGGGATTTCAATGTCTCTGTTGTTTTCAGTGAAGTTAGGAAAGTGACCACTGTGGTTAGAGTTGCAGGAAGGAGAAGGGAGTGCTGGTGGGCTTCTGGGCTGAACTTGTCTGTATTGCAACAGTCTTGACTGAGGGGGGGGCATTTCAGCTAAGTCCCGGTTTTCGCTCTGATCACGGTGTGACAATTCTCTGAGCAAATCCTGGAACCTGCATTGACAGAATAAATGGATCAAGAAAAAGAAGAAATGGTTTGCTGAAATGCCACTCCGAGGTTGAGAAAACTCAAAAATCACAAAACACTGGATTTAAATACACTGTCTTCACACTTAACTGACCCTAACTTCAAAGGACACGACTGAACAATCAGAAATTGAGCACGGGAGGATTAATTGCATGAAATACCTACCTGATTCATCTCAAAGTTTTAATAACCCTTGAGATTTCCTTTTCAGTCAGAAGAATCAATTTTGTTATTTCTTAAGAGACAACTAAGATATTCCTGCTGTATTACACAAAGTAAAAAACTTCACACAGTAAAAGAAAACTAACCCCTTAAAAAGGTAAAAACCAGAATAATCAGGGATTCCCCACTTGCACAGTATACTTCCAGACTTCTTCAAAAGGTCAAGAATATTCAATTCAGCACTTCACAGAGTCAGATAGGAGAGCATTTAGAGGCTTTACCATGGCTATAACAAACCAGATGGAAAATCAAGCATCGTGGGAGATGACAGTAAACAGAGGCAATTCAAAAACCCAGCCTTGACAATATACATGATTAAAGCTGATGACCACTGGAACCATTTTTCTGTTTATATTCAACAGTTTGCTTTCTTGCCCCCTAATGCTCCATCTCAAATAGAAGCTTTTGGTTTTTTCTTTTTTTTCTTTTTTTTTTTTTTTAAATCAGCTTTTAAAAGCAAATGCTTTTTGAAAGGGAAGAAAGGTTTGGGTTTCATTGAGGAGCACTGTTTGGGGAAGGGCTGGTTTGTTTCTTTTTAAGAACATAACTCTGAGACTGCTAATTCAATTTGAAGAATTTACAACTTAAATAGGCCTCAACTACACTAAGACATCTCTGTTACAAACACAAGGCTGTTACTCTCTATCCATTCCTTAGTCCATAAATACTGCACTGTAAAGCTCCATAAAAGTATTTTTTTTCCACTGCAGCTTTACTACCCAACAGAATAAAGCATAACACATAATAAAAGCATAGTTGTAAGTCAGCCTGCCAGCTACTTTAACCTTCATAGTAACAGCAGCAAAAAGCAATACCTTTAAGTGTCTTGCACTTGATCACAGAGTTACAGATAGATGCCCCCTGCTCAATTTTACACAAGCTCTGATGACTCAGTAAACAAATACCTTGAATATGTTGCCTCTGTTTCATCTTCTGTATTACTGGCAAGTTTCCAGTTTGCCCTAACTTGCTGCTGCTGATGCAATCCAATTGGTTGCTGAGGAAGATGTGGTAGATGAGGATGGTGATGGTGTTGATATGGAATAGTGCCTTGACTGAGATAGGCATTATGTTCATTCCATTGCTGTAACCTGGCTTGTTGTTGCTGCCTTATTGTTTCCAAAGCTACATTTCCATGCATACGATCTATAAAAATAGTTTTAAAAAAAAAATTTATCTAATGCCCCTTTTTAAAGATCTTTATGTCAGTAAAAAAAAAAATAATAAAAAAAAAAAAAAAAAAAAAAAAGAATACTTTTTATACAGTATATTCCAGGGCCTATTATATACTAACTGCATTGCAGTGTATAACCTGGTTATTTAACCCATATGGAAAATCATATAAACATGAATCTTCTAATAAAGTGCTGAATATTCAAACATGCCTCAAGCAGCAAATTATGCTCAATGACATTACTTATGGAAACTAACCCAACAGTGACCCAATTCAGAGCACTGTGCCCAAAAAGGTAAACACCTCCTTCATTTTCACTTCAATGTAGTTATAATTGCACACTCTGAACTTAAACAAAGGAAAGTCACCTACCTAAAGTATCCCCTAAGGGCATTCCTGATGGATTCTCTTCAATGAAGTTGTTCAAGTGGGTGGGCAGAACAGGGTTGTGCTGTGCAAGAGGCCTCAAAGGGTTATTGACTTCTTGTAACATAGGTGGGGGGTGTTGTTCTGAAATCACAGCATCTACAGCAGGAGAATGTGGTCGGTGGGGAATTGGATTATTAAAAAAAGATTGGCTGGGGCCTGCCTGGTAAGCAGGGGAAAGCTGTGAAGGTTGTGGAGGCTGCTGATTCAAATGATTATGTTGCTGAACTACCTGGCTTTGCTGGGGTGGCATTTGGTTTTGTTGCTCAGGCAAATGATTTTGTTGTTGACTTAAAAGGTTTTGCTGCTGTTGCAGAGGATATGGCTGCCTGGGTATTTGTGACACATGCTGGAAGTGGCGATTGGGAACTGCATACTGTGAGTGGGGGGGGGTGAGATGTAAATTCAGCTGCCTGGGGTTAAGATTTTCTTTGCGATGGAATTTAGCATTAGGATAAGCAACACTGGAACGGGACTCTGGGCTCCTGTTCTGAGCATTTGCTTCTAAGTCAACCTGGAAAAAGAGAATGAAAGAACTTTGAAAATTGATATTCAGCAAACAAAACATTCCAGCAATTAACACATTCATTAAAAGATGGGATATTGATTGAAAACAAAATTGAAAATTGACTGAAAAAAACCCCAATCCCAGAGAAGATAAACCCACCTGTTTGGATTCCACTGGTTTCTTCTCAGGTGTTCGAATTTTACTCATTTCAGGTCCAGCAGGGTTTTCACTTTTACCTAAAAAGCATTTAAGAAGGGAGTTCAGTAGTTTCAGTGGAAAAATTATTATTTAGGAAGATGTTTTTTTTCCCCAGACACAAGAAAATTTAGACTTACTAGTATAGCATTTACAGCATCACAGACATTTAACATAATTTACCCAAATACCACTTCTCCTTTGATCTCTGCACTTAGTTCATTAATCATCACTACATAGTTCTTCCAACTTAATTGCAAATACCAGTTACCATTGGACTGCAGAACAGAGACCAAGTACACCCTCAGCAAACACCCCTCATAGCTTTGATTACTTCCTCCTTTGAATCTCACAATAGTTACCCTTATTTCTAAATAACAGGTTATTTCCTCAGCTTTGCAGATCAGACAATCACAGAATGGTTTGGGTTGGAAGGGACCTTAAAGACCCTCCATTTCCAACCACCCTGCAGGCCCAGGGACACAATCCTTTTTCACAAATAGGGTATTCTCACAATACCCTATTTAAAGCCCAAACTCCCTCCATACAAAGCTCATTTGCAAGGCAATTTTCACAACTAACCATTTCGACTTTGTTCATGTTGCTCCTTGTCTTGATGCTGAAGCTGCTGCTGCTGTCCTATGCTAACTGGTGAGTGATGTCCCAGGCCATAAGGTATAGGAGACCCACGCCCATGTGCCTGTAACAGGTTCATATTATATGCCATAGCTGCTTGGTGAGTAATGATTCGAGGGTCAACTGCAAACCTACCCTGATACCCCGTCCATGGTACCTACATGATTTAAAAAAAAATAAAAAAAAAGATACATTTAAAAAGTTTTTAAAAAGATGCAATCTGTTGAAGTAAGTTAAAGGATGTAACAAGCAGAGTGACACCCCCTCGGTAAGAAGCAGTTTCCCATCAGCTGAGCTGACAACACCAACACACAACTACAGGAGGTGTAGGGAGAGTGCTACAGGCAAGCAGGAGTAAGGGGCAGAGAGCAAAGATTTTGCAGGAGAACCCTGGGCAAAAACCAGAATTGTATCAAAACCCATTCTTCTTTCTGTGGTTTCAAAATCCGGAGAGAAAAGACTGATGAACAAATTGTATTTTAATAAAGGTTATATTAATCTCTTCTCTAAATAACTGGAAGTGGGTGAAGCTCAAGAAAACAAGCAACCCTTTCTCCTGGTAGATAAAAGAGAAGTCAGGCTGTGTCTCAGGGGGGAACCAGAGACAGAAGCTGCTAAATGAGGAAACCTTTATGGGCCTTTTGCCACCCAGTGCTGTAATCCTGAAACCCAGAATCAGGGGACATACTGTACCTCTGCACCCCCAAAACACTGAGTGAAGGTAACAGGACTAGAGGTGGAACCAAGAGATTATCCACAGGTTAAGAATGACAGGGCCACTCCAAAGGGTCTATGCTACATGACACGTGCTGCAGATCATCTTGCTAAATATATGAAGGTAAAATCCACCTCCTGAAAGCACGTAAAAAAGTCAGGATTTTTACAACATTTAAAATTTTAATTTAAAGGAAACCAGCTCTTGATCAAATTAGTTCAATCTTGCCCTGTAGGGAATTTATTGTAAGGAGGAAAATGTATAAATCAGAGGAGTGTGCAGGGGAAATAATCATCAACACCCAGGCTGACAAAGCATCCTTTACTGATGACAGCAGACAACCTCCTGATGTTTTACCTTGGATATGGGAACTGCCTTAAACAAAGAAAAGAGATCACTTCATCTTATGTGAGCACAAAGATATCTCACTTCACTCCCTACTTGTTTTAAGGGTAAAGACTTTCATGCAATTCGGGTTTTAAATTAGTATTTGCCCTTGAAATGTGCACTTTGAACTTTAGCTTTAGGCTATTAATGCATCTGTACAGTTTCAAATCATCTCCACCAAGCTTCTTTTCAAAAGCAGCTGTCTCATTAGTACCTCAGTCTTTGCACTTAATTATTTAAAGATTCCATCCTCAGGGAATGTGAGCTCAAAATAGTTATTTTTCATATATTTCTTTTGATTGGAAATACACAAAATATATTAACCTTGGAACAATAAGAGATAACTTTGAAAATTATCTTGGTTTGATACTAATAAAATGTGAGCAAGCATGAAAAAGATACAGCTGCTAGACTTCTCATTGCATTTAAATTTATCCATCAAATGCAGTAAGATGGGAAAAAGGAAAATTTCTTGACCTAGCTAAGAAAACCAATGTATAGATGCCAGCTGATCTGAGACACACAGCTGAAACTGGAGTTTCTGCAGCAAGTCCCCTATAGAGATAACCTGAATTACAACAGAGGACTTAAAAATTATTTAAAAAACAGTTTAACTATATGGCAATGTTTAGCATTACTAATGGAGTTAAACACATCTCTGCATATGTGGGTCCCATGTCTTCAGTTGTGTATAAAACTCATATGTTACTCCAAAATATCACTTTTGAGCTTTTGTACTTTCCTCCCCATTCTCCTCCTGGAATATGCAGGTGTGGAGGTTAAAAAAAAAAAAAAAGCAGAGACTGCTTCTTTAATTCAGTAAGCTTTGGTGAGCTAGTTTCATTTGTAATGCAAAATTCCACACAGAAATGTTGCCTAAAAGACCCGATTAGGGATCTTCATTGTGTTCTCAAATGTCATTAAGGAAAAGGATTGGAAAGGAAACTGGTTTGCTATCAGGTTCTGGAAGGAGAAAACATCCCATAATGCTTTTTTTTTTTTTCTTATCACTTCACTTCAGACACCTTGCACTGCAGACATCCAAAGCTGGTAATTTAAACTCTATGAAGTAAATAAAGAGAAATAAGCTTGGGCTGAATGGTCTGTGTCTCTCCAATGATTAAGAACTGGACTCCAGAGTTAACTCAGATGCAGGTATCTCAAGTCAGATGAGACAGATCCCACTGGTGTGCCTAAACCTGGAGCTGAGAAAATACACCAAATTACATGAACACAAAATTGCTTTTAGGCTGCCTGGAGTTACTTGTGGGAGCAATGGTTTTAAGTCCTCATTTTCCAGTGGTCCTCTGCACAGCCACTCCTCCAGCCAGCTAAGCCCACACACTTGAAGTAAAGCACTGAAAAAGCTTGCAAAATATCCAGTAACTGATTTTTAAAATCAATTTTGGACAAGCAATAACTGAAGGGGAAAAGAGAGGGGAAAAAAACCAAATTAAAAAAAAAATTTTTAATTCTTACAGGCAAAGGCACAGACATGACCATGTTTCCTCCATAGACAGCAGGTACATATAGAATACTTGTCCCAGTGTGTGGATCTATCCTTTGAACAGGACTTGGAGATTTCCCCAGATTGGGGTGAGGTCCCAGAGGAGGAGGGGGAGGAGTATATGCTCGGATTGGATTTCCAATTAGAACGGAAGGATTGGGCTGAACTGAAAAGAAAGAAAGAAAAGAAAAAAAATAGATATATAGATACAAAAACCCCACCAAAATACATACACGTAAGGAATATGAAGACTCTTTTTTCACCTTAATAGCACCTATCTTCATAAATTATGTGTGCAACTCTAACAGCATAGGTTGGATACACTGAGAGAAAGCATTAATCAAATAATGTATCCCATCTCAAAAATTTGAAGAGGCAGAAAATATGATGAGATAGAGAGAAACAAGTAGCTGGTAATGCATTAATGAAAGAATGTCCCAAACCAATTAAATATGCTGACAGTCACAGGAGCTGTTAAACACTGCATCAAAAATTAGACTCATCCTCCTTTCTTCAGCAGGGAAGACAAGCTTTAAATTAATGCTTTTTCAGATTAATAACAAAATTAATAAGATGTTGTATGCTATCTTGCAAAAGTTTGATCAGTGATATCTGGACACATGACAGCACAACAGAGGTTCAAGGTACACCACAAACCATGCATGCAATACAATTCTTACAGAGCTAACACACTGCTACAGAATTTTACATCTTGAATTTCAAACCCTGCATTTTTAAGAGGCCAATGCTGTGCTGATGCTCTAAAGTCAGTGTGCACAACACCTAGAAAGGGATACCCTCAAAAACACCTCCTGTCCAATTTACTGTCAATAATCCATTTCCCAAGTGCACACAAGAAGTAAATGGCTTTCTAAGTGAGCACAGACCAGACACTCCATTTATGTCAAATTACTATCAACTTCACTGAAGCCAAATCAGTGTGAGCTCAGAGAAATTCCTGCAGGAACAGCAGAGACACTTACCAATTCCATCAGGTGGGAAATGGTCATTCTGGTTATGATGATGGACCTTGCCCTTTAAAAGGGAAAAAGAAACATAGTAATGCTTTGAATTATTATGGAAACCAAAAGCTTTTTATTTCAACTGAACTTTATGATTAAATACAAATTAAATACTTTGTAAGCAGTTAGCCCAGCATTTTATTCCTATTTTCAGCTGTCCAGTTCCACCACATGACAAGGAATTCATGCAGCTGGGCATTAAATACCATTCATTCAATTAACCAGTGGGTCATTACCAGTCCCTCTGGGAATACTCTCTCCCAAGACCTGTTTTGGATGCCAGGAGAGTTACAGAAAGCTACCTTGAGCTTCCTTTCTCACCATTTTATTTCCTGTTGTCTCACTTCTTTTAGAAGAAATACCCAGTATTAATCTAACCCTCAGTATTCCTCTTCCATGATATCCCTTACTGGAAGCATGATCCAGTTTTTTCTCCTGGTTTCAACTGCTGTTTACAGCATCAACTAATTAGTTAATATTCATAAACTATGAGCACATATTCAAAAATGCCAGCATGCTCTTAAGTCTCTTGCAGGATAAGAATGACTTATTTAATCTGGACCTAAGTACATTCACAAATTGAAAATAAATCTAAAAACTCTTTGCAAAACTTTTTCAGCCCACGAGAGAAGTCTGGGCAGTTTTCCAGCAGTCTGAGCAAATTAGTCAGGGTACAAAGACAGGTTGTTTGACAGTGTTGACTCATGCATAAACCAGATTAAAGAACTGGTCTCTGAATTCTTCTCTTGTTTTAAAATAGAGTTGTGGAAAAATAAAACAATAATTGCTTTTCATTGAGGTACTTCAACAAAAGAAAAATTTTTATTCACTAAAAAGAGAAAGATTCAATTAAAAAAAAGTAGAGGAGCTAAATGCCTCAATCCCCCAAGGTTAGGCCAAGGTATTTATTTCTGTACCTGCTATGCTGTCAGTCAGCATCAAACTGTAACAAATCTCTGTTCTACCTACCAGACTTGTACTTTACAGGCTCCATATTTTAAAAACTGAAATAGCAAATAATTACATAAATTATTAAGAAAAGCTGTCCCATTCAACAGCATGTACCTGTATCAGTTTGGTAAATATAAGTCAACTGGGGCCACCTGTAAGTTGGGGAAGGGTGGTGCTAGCCTTCCTTTGTCTTTTTAATAGTTTTGATGGATTAATGATCTTGTAATTGTTTATTACTGACTTAATTTAGGATGAGGATTAAGTGCCCGAATCCAGGCTGAAAAAACTGGAGCACAAGCAGTGATAGGGAGGTGGGCAGAGCTGTAAAATTCAGTCCCTAATTCACTGCACACTGACTACCCTGCAGGAAGCCCTGAGTTCTGAAAACTGCCCATTTCCACATCATCACCTATAATAAAAATAAACAGCAAAGAGGTTTTTAATGTCCTTACAGAAATCCAAGAGCAATTCTGCTGAATAAGAAGGTGTCATTTTTACAAAATCACTTTTCACCACACGTGGAAAAGGATGTGCATAAAGTCTCCACACAACAGTGTCTCAGAGGCTGTTCTCAGGGCTTTTTTGCTACAAAATACACTAGCACTACATTTTTAATCTGACATCTTGTAATATTAAATATTGTACTTAGGAGGTGTAGAATAAGCAAAGATAACCATCTGCTTTTAAAATGTGGGCAAAGGGAAATTTATCACCTATTACAGCCATTTTCTCTGTGTATTACCTGCTTGCTTTAGTTCTGTTACTGCACATGCTAGCTGCTAATTCTATTCAGAGGGAAGAGACTTTAGAATAATTACAATATAGGTTGTTAAAATACTGCAGATCTTAAGCTGAAAATACAGTACTGACAGTTTGAAAATGTTTCTTCTGATTTCTACAGCAGTTTACTAACAAACTGGAAAAAAATAAACAGAACAGCCTATTCACAATACTCTCATTACCCTCACCCAACCCACCTTTTTTATAAATTTATTATACTTAACATTTTCATATACTTTAGTTTCATTTTAGATAACAAAAGATAATAATATTAAAATATATTCCTTTAATAATATTCTATTATTAATGAAAATGCACTCAAAGCTGTAGTGTGAAAAATCAGGGTGCAGCAATGACTTCTTAAAGACATCATTTTTTTTCATTTATAGTTTTCTAGAAGTCTTGTGTTTTGACACATGACTAGATGCTTTAGCAATCTGGTGTTTGTTTCAGAAACTAATGCATCTTGATGAAGAAACCAAATGTTCTCACTTACAAACTCTCTTTTGGGAAGGACTGCCAAAGGGAAAGCTTTCCTTTTTGTACTGTTAAAGTCAAAAAAACCTGTCGTAAAAATTTCATTTAACCAATACAGCCTGCAACAAAAATGCAAAACTATGGAAAATATGTACATTTCTTCCTCACAAGGCTGACAAACTGCATTTTAGGTGCATCTCTATCTCTAAACACAATTATATTAAGTTATAACTCTAATGTTTGAAATAAACTACAAAAACTATTGAAATACAATTCATTACTACATGTCACCTCCCACAAAAGCTCCAAAATTTAATGTTATTCTTTATCATTCTAAGGAAGCTACATAGTTTCATCAATCCTTTACCTGCTTTTATAAAAGCATCTGATAATATTACCACTGAGTGGTAATTTAATCTCTGCTGATGAAATCTGGCCTTGATTAGTAAGCTAACCTAGGCAATATACTGGTTACAACATATTTTAATTAAATCAAAGAATCATCTTACGTAAGTCCCTGAATTTTAAAATGTGTTTTTTTTAGAGCACACCAAATCACTTGTAGCTATTATTTTGTTTCCTTCTACTCCCTGACACTGCCTATATTGACCTGTTGTTTCCTAGAGTCAAGAGCACAAACTGCTGGGAGGGTGGACTGCCTCTTGTCCAGAGGGTTTGATTTGTATTACCTGAATACCAAGGCCAAGATCCTTGGTTCAAGTTCATCAGGGTCATTGCAATAAAGTCAATGAACACACCAGAGTGACCCAAGGTGTATATTTCAGTAAGGAAACAAGGCTGAGTATGTTCAATATTGTGTTATAATACAAGTCCAGAGCTTTTACTTCAAAACACTGAGGATCCCGCTGGGATTTGTGGTTTGTATCTGATTGCATTGATGCTATTTTAAAACAACAATTTGTTCCTTAAGCATTTCATGGAATTTCTCAAAAAGGGATCTCTAGACTCCCTTTCTGACAAAATTCATGATGAGTAGAGCTTTACCTTTGGTGGTGACTGCTGCTGTTTGGTGGCATTTGCTGAATGCTGATGCCGAAGAGCTCGGGGGATAAACTCAGGAGCCAGTGGGTTCAACACATAAGTTTTCTTTAACTCCAAAGCTTCCAACTGAGCTTTGATCTGTTCAAACGTGATACCGTGGAGACTTTCATTCTCATGACACAGGGCAATAAACCTCTCCCAAAATTTCCTATGGAAACAATTTTTAGAAACAATAAAAAGGAGGAAGACGTGATGGCAGTTGTTGAAATTAAAACAGATTTAACGTAACTCGCTGGCATTTTTATTTCTCCTGAATGCTCATTTTACACACCAAGCCATCCAGCCTGCAACCTGATCCATGAATCTGAACCCCACAACATAATGCAAAGCTCCCCAGTCATGTAAAGACCTGGGGCTCTGTCCACACATATCAGGTCACAGCACTGGGTGTGAACCACACTTAACAGTAAAGTCATGGCCAGGTCTAACTTGAGGTTGGTTTGGTTTTTTTTTGCATTTGTCTTGAGAAAAATACAGCAAACTCTGCTCAAATTCTGGATGTGATTTATGGAATGTATTAAAGCTCAGAATCACTGAGATAAAACAGATTCTTGGTCCCATAGGATGCAAAAAGGATTTTATTAATTTAGGCAGATCAATCCATTCCAGTGCCACAAAAAAGAAAACTTGAAGCCAGAAAGAATTATCTGATGGCACATGATTTCTCTATGAAAATTCTGCATCCAACTTTCTAGAGGGTGGATTACATTTAAATGATGTAATAAAACATCCCTACCCATCTTCTGCTTTCTCATTTCATGCCTTTCTGTTGCTTATAAGAAGTCTTTATATTTGTAACATCCGCAGCAGGATCCTTACAAAAATTCTACACTTTCTGATGATTTTTTTTTTAACCTCAAAGGAACTTTTTAGCTGAAGTTACTTACATTTAAGAGATTTAAATAAATACAATCTGAAGATGTAATTTACAGACAAACAAAACAACACTGATTGAGCTAATCTCTTTCAAAAATAAAAAAAAAGTAAGGAAAGTTATTGAAAAAGAGGATTAAAAAGACAATGATTGTAAAGTGTGCTTCACTACAACTCATGATAGTTAACCCTTCAGTTATAAGGACTGGGTTATAAGCAAGTGCCATTATTTCTGTGTTGTGTCCCCAAAATCTGTAAAAAGAGAGATTGCTGAATATTAATTTTAACAGCAGTGTAATATTTGGCTGAGTAGCTGACCTCAGAGGAAACAAACAGATGTTTTTCTTGCAAGAATAATGTTAATGATGTATTTTAAGAACTGAAAATATTTTTCCATGAAATCCTATCTTCTGTTGTTATCTTATATAGGCAAGAAATGCTCTTTTAAAATTCAGGCTGCAAGATGGCTTTTCTCCTGCATTTTGCTGTCAGGCAAATGTATCTGGCAAGGCTTTAAGTGAGGATTAAAACCCAAAATGAAACACTTCACTGGGAGGCTTTAATGATGGGACTCCCTCTGATGAATCGATTCAGTCACCAAACCTACTGCCAAGCACCACAAATCCACTGAGATCCATCCACTTTGGCTGAAAATGCCCCAAGCAGTCTCTCTACACAGGGAACACTTGTACTGGGGTGTAAGAACAGAGAATCAAATACTGCTGTCTCTGTCTTACAGTGTGCTCTGCAGTTGAAAGGGAGTGTCTGCCAAAACAGCCCTGTCTCCTCCAATTGGAGCACACAGCAATGCAATCATTACCCTGGGCACACTTCATACAACTGTGGTTACAGAGTCCTGACTCATTTTGACAGGTATTAGAATATTTATAAAACTCAAGTACTCTCTAAACTTTTTTTTGAGGGCTGTTTTTTCCTAACGAAATGTCACTTCTCTCAGACTTCTCCCAACTCCTGCTGTACTAAAAAAGCACCATCTTCCAGCAGTGTGCCTCAGCCCCTCCAGCACTCTTTTCAAAGAGGCAGTGTTCAATTATTCAGTGAAACAAGACAACGGGTGTGTTAAAGGGAGAGCTGGGGATACAGCTCAATAAAAGCTCCAGTGCTCCTTGTTTCTTAATTATCTTTTTGATTTATCATTTTCAACAGTTCTGTATACAGGGAGAGCTGCTGGTTTTCAAAAGGTAAACTCCATTCCTAAATGCCAAAGCTGTTACACACCATGCTGATAAGCCTATACTTTTGTTTTTGTTAAGTTTTTCCATGCCCTATTTCAGATATTTTGAAGGAACCACACTTGAAGAAACTGCTGAGCCCCCTTCAGTTCAAAACTGGGTCCACTTCAGTACCTAATTTCAAGCCTCAACACTTAGGGCTTACACAAAAATTCAAGAGATTCTCTTCCTCTCTGGGATTTGAGAGAAAAAGGAACATGGTCATTTTTCAACAAGAGATGTATTCAGGCAGATGGTTAGAGCATCAGTCTAGGGATAAGCTAACTCTAGAAGGTAAGACCACATACCCTGACCCTCAATGTGGGACAGAAAGGCAAAATTTATGAACTAAAAAATAATTTTTGAGCAAGGAATAGGAGAAATCTCAGTCAGCACCAACTTCTACAGCCAAGTCATCTATCTCTGCAGTGGAAGGTGCTGAACCAGAGCCTGTACCAGACACCCATCACTTGTGGATCAGGAGGCACAGAACTCCTTCTCATCAGTTAGTTACACAAACCAGATCACATCTAAAAAAACAAGCAGTTAAAAAAAATTATTTTTCCTTTAATAAGGTGTTGCTAGCAGTTTAGAGAAAGCACTGTGTGAATATTCTTGTCTTATCACCAGCAGGTAAATGGTCATATTAAGGATAAATTTCATAAATGCAGTAAACAAAGGTTTGGTTTCCCTTTGGGTTTTTCAATGCTGATCTTTGAAAACCACATCCATTTTCAACACAGTAGGAGAAGAGTGCTCAGGAAAGTAGAATACAATGTAGAAAGAAGTGACTAATACGTATTTTTAGCTAGGTTATAATAATACAGTCAGTGCAGAGTTTCCTCTCTTCAAGAAATAAGCCTCAGGGTTTATCTCTGATCATCTCAACATTTCAGCTCTTTCATTGAAAAAGAAACCTTTGAAGAACAAGAGCCTGGGACCCTTAACATCAGTGTTTACATCTCTTAGCATTTTCCACATTACTTCATTTAAGCCTATAAAAAGCAAATTGACTCAAATCTTAATGACTTTTTCACAGTATCATGAAGAAATATAAAAATACTGGTTTCCAAGTCTTGTACCTTCATGTGGCCCATGTAACGTAAAACTTCAAAATACTACCTTGCATCCCAATTCTAAAAATACATACATTATATATTATTCTATGTATTATTTATATATTATATATATACATCTTAAGTTTTATAAAAAAACACACTAAAAATAAAGGATCTTTAATATTTTCTGTCAAGAACAATAAGTGCAACTGTTAATACATAAAAAGACAGTTTAACAATGACCAGTGGTAGATACCTCACATTTTATCTCTGCAAATTGTTACACAAGGTGACACTGTGACTCTGGATAAGAAGGAAAAACCAAAATGAAACAAAAACCCCAACAAAACCAGCCAGAATAACCAGTGGAAGAACATCTGTCATTTTACACAACCCATTAGTCAGAGATAAACACATTTTCTAGTATCCTTATCCCTGATTAACTAAGGAGTTTAGATAAAGTACCTGCATCTTCCAATGGAACATAAAGCAATGGGATCTCCCACCACAGCTACCAGGGATTGTGCTCTTGTAATGGCAGTGTTGAGAAGTTTGTAATTAGACAGAAAACCATAATCCAAGTCTTCTGTTGAATCCTCCAGTAACTGCTCTTTCCTCTTAATTGGTGTTTGCTTATGTTTGCACGTATGCCGTGTTCGTACTGTGCTGAGAAACAAAACTCTGAACTGCTTTCCTGAAATAAAACAAAAAAGCCAAATGTCTGAGATAACTGGAGCTATTTCTGCTAGTAACACATTCAGACCACTTCACTTGCCAGTCAGATTTCACACCTAGATATTCTGAAGAACTGATAGCTACTCTTCACATGGAGAGCTTTATGCAAGAATAATAAGATTTAAAATTTTTAAAAGATGCACTATAAATACCATATTCTATTACAAGAATATTTCCTTTTTAAAAAACTTATTTTTCATCATGGTATTACTCATTCCAGAACTTTCTGAAATACTTAGCAACTTCACAACGTTGTCAATCACACATCCAGTATTTATTTATTCAACATCCAGAAGAACAAAGTGCTGGACATTGTTTCATATTCTAAAATTTCTCAAATACACAAATATCAACCATGTAAAAACAGAACATACCACTCACTGTCACTCAATTACTTTATTATCTTCCTTTGTTTATTACTGACTACAAGTGCAACCTAGCAACAGGCTATGCCTACACAAAATTTTTATTATCAATGTGATCCCAAGAACAAGCATATGAATTTGTGGACCCCTCTTCACAGTCTATTCTACAAATGCAAATATCAGTGAAACATCCTGAGGTTAAAGCCTTGTTCTGTTTTTATTTGGAGCTCTGCTTTTCCTCTTACAATAAAATACATCAGTTAGCACATTCTCACTCACTCAATTTCTTTTTAAGCAAGCTTGAACTTAATTTTGATGAGTTTATAGCTCTGGTATTCAGTGCTGGAATCACACCTAATGGCATACTTGCCAGTTGCAATTTGATACATCGTTTTTTGTGGGCTATAGCACAGCTGTTTTTGTTCTGATTATTTCACTAAGTCTTACTTAACTTCAGCAGTGACATTTTTTACTTCCTTAGTACATCTTTGAGACACCTAACTACTACTTACCCTGAACATTTAGCACTCTCTCCACACTGACATCAGACAGTCTTTTTTTCCGAAGTTCAGCCCGAATTCTGAACACCTGATCAGCATAAGGTGTTACAACACCTATGCTGCCATCATCCAATTTCCCCCAGGCAACAGGCCATTTTCTTCTTAATTCTTCAACACGCTCTACTACTTCAAACACCTTGAAAGAAAATCAGAATTTTTAAAAGTTTGCTCCGCTGAAGATCATTCTTTGATATGGAAAGAGAATTTGAATTGTAAAGTTCTAAAGGATTTACATGTCATGGTATCACATAGCCTTACTGAACAAGCAATAATACTGCTGTATTCTAAAAAAATGTAAAACAAGGTATTTACTATACAATACCTTTTTTATTCTTGAGGTAGAAGTTTGCCCACAAAAATGTCACCTTCCAAATACAAGCTGGGAAATGGTACTAGTAAGTTGATTTTATGCTTACATTCTAATGACAACATCAAGAGCAGCAGGATCTTTGTTACCATACTTTAAATAATCTCCATAAGTAAACATACTGCCTTAATAATGATTTTTTTTGTTTGTTTTATTCTGGATTCTATGTATATGATATTGGAGTTTGGTAACTCTAGACTGAGAGAGTGCATGATCACTTCCCAATCCAAAGGATACCATCAGGAGTTTTAGAGTTGAAGTAGCAGTTGAGGGATAATCTATAAAATACTGTGAAGTGTGTTCTCACTACCTGAGGAAACTAAAGAATAATAAAACCAGAATGTCCTGTCAGGACACAGGCTCAAAGTGCAGCAGCCAGAGCAGCTTCTGCTTCAACACCCTGAATAAAGATGCTGCACTGTAGAAAGCATTTCTGAACAACTTCACAGAAGGGTTTCTAAGTTTGTTTGGGCTTTTTAACATTTACATTCAATATGTCATTTCCTAAATGTCAATATGTCATTCAGTAAATAGTTATCCAGCTCTTTAAAGCACTTTTTCATGGTGGTGTTGAAGCAGCTGTTGTCCTTCACTGCTGCCTTTAGCTATTCATGACACACAAGTTTGTGACACTTACTTGGTCACTGAAGATATTTTTAGGTTTTTTACAACTTTTTTTAAATGGCAAAGCAATCCAAGTAGATTAATGAGAGTAGTCAGGTGCCTTCAGTTTTTTATCAGTGCAATGTCCAGAAGTCATTGGAGCTTCTTATTTAAGCAGATATTTTGATACATCAAAGAATGCAGAACAAGTGCAGCGTAATAACAACAAAAAGGTTACAAATTGTGCATCAGATGAACTGCACCATGGCCAACCAAACAAACACTGCTGCTAAACTGCAACCCAGCTTCTCCTAAAATCCCTTGTATGTGTAAGAAAGTCAGTGATATTTCTTTGTCTTTCTTCAGATGTCAAGGACATTTATTAAGACATTTTTTGGTGGAAAAAAAGGGCTTGGGTCAAGCCCTCCCTAACTATCCCAAGCTGAGGCTGGAGGTGATGTTTGGTTTTAATTTGGGTTGGTGGGTTTGGGGTATTTTTAACTCAAGGGAAGGAATGAGAATTAAAGTAGTTTTTGAAGAATACAAATCATTCTGTGTGCAACAAACATCCTGAGAATAATTTCTTACTGAAAAACAGAAATCTTATCTGCACATGATCAATTAAACACTGATCCTAAACATTTTAAAGCACATATGAAATGTTACTCCAGAGGACTCTTATCTGAGTGGGAACATTTCTACAACAGTCAAAGAAATCTAAGTTTTACTTCAAATTGCAGTTACTCTTAGTTGCTAAGATACATCCATCAGAATGTCACAGAAATTATCAGGAAAGACACTGTGAAAAATGAGCCTGAGAGAACTATATGCAGCTTGCACTTTGCAAAGAAGAAAAGAAGATAAATTAGTGGAGATTTTTACTACAATTGCAATGTTCACTAATTGATGTTTAGCAAACTCCATGTTTCTCTCTCCTAGTAGAGGACAATTTGTCTTTCACCAACACTGAGCACAACCCAATAAATTTGAGGGGAGGAGAGCTTTTAGGAAACAATCAAGAATAAAGCCAAAGAAGAGTTACCTCTGCATTATTGTAAAAAGCTGTACTATTTTTTTCCTGCACATCTTCTCCACGTGCTGTGAAGAAAGTCAAAGGGTAGAAATCTTTGTGTGCTGGCTGCTTTCCACTTGCCATCAATTTGCCTTCATAGAAAAGTTCAGATGTGTAACTGTAACAAGGCAAAAGAGAATAAAATGTGGAGTCTACATATGAGCTCACTAATAAAATATGCAAATCTCAGTGATAAAATATGCATTCACAAAACACTTCATAAGGCAAACAGAACCAGTGATTAATGCTCATCATCTTTAAGTGATTTCTCTGAAACGTTCTTCCCATGCTACAGATGGAGCAGAAGGAACTAAAAATATGCTTTTCCAACAGTTTTTCTACAAAGGCAGTATTTTCTTCTAATCTAATGCTTGACAGAGTTATTAACATTCTCACTCATGTTTCACTCAGAAGTTGGTGGCTTGAAACTGGGGAAAAGGAACACTTGTGTCTGGGAATAGTTATTCCCCAGGCTTGCTGGACAATGAGCCTGCTTACATCACTTAATAGTTGTTGAACTTAAAAGATTAAATTTACTAAAGACTTCATGCATACTGAGCACAATGTAGGCCAAGCATTCCAAACCAGCTTTTCTTCTGTGACTTCACTTCCAGACCTATCTATGTTGCTAGTCAAGAGAAACACAACCAGAAAACAATTCCTCTGCTGGCAGCAGGCACTGCAGGAGCTGGCTGACTGAAAAAGAAATGAGGCAGGAACTACTTTCATGGTGAAAAGCCAGAGGGAAGAAGGCAAATTGAATGGAACAAGGCAAAAAGGCAGCAAGAAGAGGCTGCAGATTACTATAGGTAGTAGTTTAAGTGCTGTATACTGCTGTATGCACAGCAGAGCTAAACTAATGCACTGGCTTTCATCAGCCAGTGAATTCTGGTATAATCTGCCTCTTTACTGTTCAACCTCCAAATTTAATGTTCTCCAGGACTAATATTCTTATTAACTCTGGTGTAATCCAGCTCTTGAATGCTCAACCTCCAACCTTAAGTCTTCAGATATAGCTCTGTGGATGCAGTAAGATTACTGCAGCCTGACATGAAGACAACAAATGCAGGAGACTGCAGTCAGTGAGCCCACTGGGTTCTTCCTGTAGTTTAAGATGTAAATAACTGGTCCTGGAAAAGCTACAGAAACTGGTCTGTCATCAAATGATCATCAGACAACTGCAGTTCTCTGCTGAGCAGAACTGGTTTACACTGGACCATCCTGAAGAACCTGGAGTTACTGCCACCAGTGAGCAAAACCAACAATTTCTTGTGCAAATTAATTCTTAGCAATGACTTCTTATCAAAGAATAAAACACCCCTTCTACAAGGAGTGTTTTATCCAATTACAATCCTAAAGTCAGGCTGAACTAATGGCTTGTTCTTCCCTCAATTCCTTTTCTCCTCTTCAGCTGGGCAGGTGTGATTAATGAATGCACCGTGAAACATCTTCCCACACTTATTCTGTTTAAGTGCCATGGTCCCATTTGTCAGGACAAATTATAAAAAAAAAAAAAAAACAGTAGACTTGAACCAGCCTTCTAAATGGGCCACCACCAGAGTATTTAGCAGGTTTCACTCCACACAGCAATGCTTCCCAGGGAATGAGGCACACTGGACTTTCACCAGAGAGCCAACAAGCCCAAGAGGTATTTCTGCAGTCCTTACCTTGGTGTACAACACAGGAGATCTTTCTAGGTACCCACTGAACTGCAAGTGCTGAAGTGAACTTTCATTATCTTTCTGAGGCAAATTTCATGGAATTGATCTCTACTCAAAAAACTAAAGTGAGCTTTTCTCAGTTTTGTCTCATTTTGAACTTAAAATTTCAAGAAATGCATAAGAAATTTAGGATCACTCAGTCTAAAAAGTCCATAAAATGAAGACAGATCAAACTACGTAACAAAATATGTTACATTCTCACTTTTGATTCCCCAGAGCACTTAAATATTTCTGCTTTTGCTTTGAACACAGTGATAAGCTAATTAGTGTGACTGGATACAACATAAAATTCCTCAGTACATATTTGAGCCAGAATTTAAACTTTAGCATTTTTCCCCATGATTGCACTTATTCTTTCTAGCACAGCTCATGGATGAGCTCATTAGACTAGCAGCCATTAGTTTATCACAGCATAAAAATGCAAACCCACTGATTAATGTGTCTTGAAAGAAGTAATACAAGAAGGGAACAGCAAAGAAACATGCCCAAAATTTGACCTATTTTTTTCTGTTCATGGCTATGTATCTGTAGGTTCCTTACACTGTGCACAAGTACAGATGTGTACATCTTATTCCAAGATAACCCACCCCATAATTCTGAAACAGTTCAACAAAACAGTTCAACAAAACAGTTCAACAAAACAGTTCAACAAAACAGTTCAACAAAACAGTTCAACAAATTCTGAGAGATGAAATATTCTGAAACTGTTCAACAAAATTCTGAAGCAGACCCTAAATAATGTTCTGTGTAACAGTTTAAAGGGGGAAGTTAGCTCTTCTTTTGCTTCGTGGGTATGCCTTCAAGACAAAGCCTCCCAGCCTGAATGAGGGGTCTGTTAGGAAAGTCTCCAACTCAACCCATGGTTTTTGTTCTAGCAGAGCAAACTTCAGCCTGGTAACAAAGAACTGATCTGTGAATTAACACCGAAACGTTTAAGATTCCCTTAAAGAAACTCAGAACGTTTCTCTCTTCATTCAGTCGTGCTTGGCTTAGAGTTTTGTTCACTCCCAGCAGCCAAAGAAAAGCATGATACAGTGAAAAAGTTCACACCTACTTGATGATAGCTTCATGGGAGCGATAGTTCTCACACAGCAGGATCCTGCATGGGAATTCTGCAGGGTAGTGCTCATAGAGCCGGTCGAGCAATGAAACGTGGAGGTTTCTTTCCCTGGCAAATTCACTGTAGACAAAAGGACTGAGCTGTAATAGACACACACATACAAAGAAAATGTAACTGAATATGTGGACTTGGAATTTCATGCTCCCAACAGAAATATTTTGCAGCAAAACAGACATGAAACCTTACTGTTAGTGTACATTCCTATCTGGAAGACAAACTCCGTGGCTGTGCCACTGAAATGCCAGTGGGCTCTTAGAGGAAGAACACAACATACAGAAACTACATAAAGAGAAGAAACTTTACATCTGAACTTTTCCTTTGTGGCTTGCACAGATGAGTAACTCAAAGCAGAGAGCTGTTTTAAAAATAAATAAATAAACTCAAAGCCAAAACTGGGTTTTGAATGATATTACACAATTACTCTGACAAGCACTTTGTAGTCAAGTTACTACCTCAACTACTAAAGATCAGAAAATGTAGAAATTTGTAATAAATTTTTTAAATTTAGGTTGCTAGAAAAACTAAACCTTAGATGGCCTAGTTACTATTACATTAAACTACTATTGGGCTTGTTTAAGATTAAAATCACCATCTATTACAGCAGGAAAACC
The DNA here is from genome assembly GCF_036169615.1 of Heliangelus exortis. Lineage (NCBI taxonomy): Eukaryota > Metazoa > Chordata > Aves > Apodiformes > Trochilidae > Heliangelus > Heliangelus exortis. The sequence continues at coordinate 3,258,549 of NC_092441.1, forward strand.
AGAAACAAATATGATGAAAAGATATTTTTTAAAAACATAATTTTGAAATTTTTGGAATTGAGCCAATCTATTTGTCATTCTGATTACACATGACTCAGACTCTAAGCCTGAGTTCCAGTTCAGATAAATATTAGCTTTATAAATTGAAACACTGGATACCCCATACAGTAGCTTCTGTAAGAACCTGAGCTATAGAACAGCTCTGTGCTCACACAGCCTGAGACACACAGACCAAGTCAAGACTCTACCCTTGCAGCTGGCCATGAAGTGGCAAGAATCCCAATCTTTTAAAAAGCACTTTTGAAAAGTGAATTTAAAAAGCACTATTGCAGTCCTTTGGATTACTATGATCATGACTTGAAATGATCCAGTAGCCACTAAATCATAGGTGGCAACACGAAGTTTATTACCACACCAAAACAAACATCCACTTTATTGCTATTGTGAAATGTCAAGACAATTAAAGGCAAATCTACAAACACAAATAAATCTGCCTTAAATCAACACAGCAAGTTTGACTTTTCCAAGCATGTTTTATCATGCCTACAGGCTGCAAAGTGACATGCATAATCAGCATTTCAGACTCATCTAAACTCTTTAAACCAAGCAATTCTTCAGTCCATCTCAGTAACAAACCACTGCTCAGTTTCCTCTATTATCTCTTAACTTGTTCAGCATATTCTCACTTAGCACAACCACTGAGTCTACATTAGAGATTGAGTTATTCATGTTCCACAGAAATCTGGAGCAGATAAATAAATAAATACAAATATTTTATGTAGGCACTTCAAGAATTCTATAGCTCCTACCTGCATATGGTCTCCTGCCAAGACAATTCTTGTGTTCTTATTAGCTAATGCTAGAGGCATAATAGTTTCACACTCCATAGCTTGTGCAGCTTCATCTAACAGAATGTGTGTAAAAAAACCTGTAAAACAGAGATATCAGCAAATAAATGAAACTTGAAATATGATAAGATAAACACTGATAGCAACAGAAGAAATTGCACCGAAAAAGTTCTGCATTCTGATAGTAAACATAATAAAAAAAAAAAGAGTATAGTTTATACAAATTCTTTTCTGGCAGCTACTGGGAACCACAAACAATTTTCAAACTCATCAAATGACCAAGAGAGGTCAACTATGGGCAGCAGCCCACAGACCTGCCTCTTTCTTCTGATACACATGAAGTTAAACAAGTGTTTTATCTGGGTTCTCCTTACACCAAGGGGAAATGTCTCTTGACAGATCTCCCTCTGTAGTTTCTCAGATCTGAGCATTTTTTCATCACCATGAGGCTTCAAGAGCATTGGACAATGACAATGAAAAGGAATTCCTCCTGTACTTGAACTATTAATTATTTAACATATTAAATTTCCCATTAAAATTAAACACATACCTGAGCACTTTGCTGGTTATGGGCTTTAAGGAATGTTGGGAGGGAAAAAGGAACAGAAGTTGAAGGAAAATTTAAATTGAACCTTATGATGAAAGTGGACCAAAGGTTTGTTGGGGGTGTGGGCAATCTATGCACTGGAAAACATGCACTTGAGAAAAACTGGGCCAGAGTAGACTTGAATTTCATGAAAAGCAAATACAGGATAGGTATAGAAGTGTTTTTATACACTGATATGTATTAAGGAAAAAAACAAAAGTAGTAGAGGACTCAGTGTAGCATCCAATTAAGTTTATATACATAAAAATGTAGAAATTTTCTTTGGAAAACATGAATTTCATAAAGCTGCACACACATTCCTATGGCATGACTGCACACAGCTCCCTGCCAAACAAGGCAGCTACTTCCATCTAAAGAGCTGAAAATATTTACAATAAATTCCATACTAGTTTTCTGTATTGCAAGAAATGCCTGAACACAGCTATAAAAATATTAACAACATCCGTCCAGAAATTCCACCTTTTCTAACAAGCAGATGGATTTCATTTGGAGATCAAGCAAACAAACCCCCAGGAGCCTGTGCCCTGAAAAAATCAGCCTAACATATTTCAGTTTAGAAAACAACCCTAGAAATATAATGTTAACATTGAATGGGTTTGTATGTGTGGGAGTTGTTTGCAAAGCTAAACAATTCAGAAAACAAGGAAAAAGCACTCCATGTGTATTTATGCTTACATGCTCCACTGAGTAATGACCTTAATGAGCATAATATACAAAGTCAGAATATCAAACAGAATTTTCCCTCTTGGATCTCAGAAACATGGGATCATAGATAGTACTGCTTTCTTTTTTTTTTTTTTTTTAATAAGAGGGGAAAAAAAAAAAAAAGCAAAATATTAATTTGAATACCAGCAGTTTACAGCTTTGTAACAACCATTTGCTCATAAAAGATAAGACCACTTTAAGACAATCACTGCTTACTTTTTTCTTTCTGAGTAAGGCACTGACACCGATAAGAGGAAGATAATTCTAAAGCACAGACACTCCTTGCTAGAATCATCTTACCTGGCTCAAGATCCAGTTGACATAGATACTGTGATGTATTTAAAGTAACAACTACTACTCGTTGCTTAAGAATGTCTTCTTTCTGTGGCATCTGAAAGGTGGAATGTGTGCTTGAAATCAAACAGTATTGATGCACAACTGGGTGGACAGTCTTCACCCAGCGATTTCTGAAGTATACCCTAGAAAAGAAAGAGTGGGTTTATTCTCCATACAGTTTGAACACAGTGACTAATATTTCAAATGTTATTCTGGTTTTTGGTAACTAAATGTAACCTTCAGGAAGGAAAACATCACAACTCTGCAGAATTACATGCTAAAATGTCCTGGATTTATTTTCCATTATTTGTTGCAGTGCGATACTACGTTCATAAGGAGTTACCAAGGGTTAATTCATGAGTGGAAATCTGTGAATTCTCCATATGTTTAAGTTCTACAGCCCTCACATCAATGCCTATTTTATTTTCATCTATCAGGAAACTCATTTTAAAGAAATATTTCCTCAGGTGAAATACAAATATAGCTCACTCTTGGTACTGAGAGAGCTGCAGTGGTCTGCACATTTCACCAACGGCAGCCAGAGCATCTTTAAAAAAAAATAAATTCAAAAGACATTAATAAAACCCTGTCCTTTGTTTTCCACATACCATATGTCTTCTGAGTTCTAAGAACCAAACAGGATATTCATCTTTTTATCATGCAGGGCCATAGTTATGATACGTTGTACAAAAGAATGAGAAAACAGTGCCAGAAAGGATGGCTGGAGTCTAAAATATCAAGACATTGTCAGCAAAGCACTGGACTTCAAATATCTTTCCATGACACATAATTTTAATCACTGTATCATGAGACCAATGATGAGTTTTTTCTTAAAAAGTGATGAAATGTTACGGCCAGTCTAGCTGAATGGAAGAGAAACAGGGAAGACACAAAGATAATGCCCCAGAAAACACAGCACAAAAAACTGTGCAGGGGTACAGAAAAATAGATACTAAACCACTGAGGATCTGGATAGAGATGTCAAAAGGTTTCTCTATGGGGTTTTCCTCAAAAATTTGAACTGTATCAAGTAGGAACTCTAAGTAAGGGGAAGACTTAACTACAGGAAACTATTGTACAAGTATTACTACTTAGAATGAAAGTTATTTTGTTTCCAAAGCAAATAAAAAAAATATTTAAACAAATTTCAGTTCTAAATATGGGATTCAATGCTGTTTGGTTTATCTATTTATTATCCATTTCCAATTAATTTGTCCTGCATCCATATTACAAATCCAAAATCATTAAAAAAGTATTTGGAGAAGTGTAATTACATATCTTAGTGCAAAACCTGACTGCAGCAACTGGACTTTGGATTCCACTTGTCCACCCACATTTGAAAATTACAGCTCAGCTCCAGAAAAAGTGAGAGAAGCAATTATTAGGACTATAATCAATTCAGATTGTGAAAATACAATGTCCTGGTTGGACAAAAAGAACAAAATGCAATGCAAAGAGGTGCAAGTGCACTGCAGGATTCTGAATGTTTTTTTTAATTTGACAACACAACCAACCCAAACTATCACTTTGTGATGAAAGGTAACTCCAGATAGGAGCTGGATTTGGTGCAGAAGCAAAGAACAGACTCCTGAGCCATTCTTGGAACAAGAACCATCTATTGCTCTCCCAATATATGATTTCTTATCAGCATAAACAGATAAGCTTTATTTGATAAATTATTAGATCAACCTGATGACCTAAGAGCTAGAAGAAGGTAGCAGGAGCAAGATAAGCTCTGCTCTATCCATCCCAAACATTCAGTCAGATTCCTTATGATCCTGTTTCTCCATCTTCACTGAGGGCAATACTTACCTACATCTCACAGGAATACTGTGAGGATTAATGAGTTTATTGTGATTTTATGTTTGTAAAGCACTTTGAGATTCTTGGATGAAAGGTGCTATTGAAATGCAAAATATTATGGTTATTAGTCATTATTATACCATGCACTGTCTTCTATTACAAAAATTTGACTATGTGTGACTCACAGATTGGCTGACAGCATTTCAAACTGCATTGCTGCTTACCCATTAATTTATTTTATTTTGATGTCAGATCAAAAAGGTATCCCAGAGCTATTATTCACCACTGGCATAAAAACACCTGACAGGTGTGATTACTTTGAAAATGTCGTGATATAAGTAAGCCACAATGAACAAGGGATTTCTTTCTCAGGTGTAATTTGGGCTAAAAAAAAAAAATAAATATCCCCTGTAATTTCATTAGGTTTTTTTGTCCTTAAAGCTAGAGGAGCCTATTACAAAAATGAATTTTACCAGCTTAACATAACAGCTTAATCATAACACTCTACCCTGCACCATTTCCTTAACTTCTGGTTAAACAAGCAACTAAACCTTCCAATATCTGAGTATTATCAATATCTGAATGCAGGCAGATGTTAATCAAAACCTGCAAACCATTCTATTAATCTACAGCTATAGACATAAAGCTGAACAAAAGCTACAGCTCCAAACCCAAAATCCAGCCAAAGCTCACATGAGGCAGAATTCTGACACCCCACATCCAGCCTGGAATTCTGGAGAAACTAAAACCTTGAATGCAAAGGTTTAACCATGTTTTGCTTCAATTCCAAAATTTCTATCAACATTTTAATTTGTTTGCAAAAATAGTGAATTTTTAACAGCAATTAAGATTCACAATAATTTCCTTTTTCATGTTCCAGGCTGGGCTTGCACCTAAATCACTTAAAATACATTTCTAAAAGTTAATAAAGTGGGAGTCTAGAGTCAGAACCTCAGAGGGAGGCTAAAGAGAGTTTCATTTGTACTCCTGTCCTACAAAATGACTTCTACTTCTCATGACTTCTTACAACAGAAACTCAAAGGGAACTGTATTTATGTTCTCCAGATTTCATTTTCCCTGCCTGATCTGGGAAAAACTGACTCCTCCCAGTTCTTGATAATAAGCCCAGGATTCTCCCTTCAGGCTGTGCTCCAAAGAACACTTTCTGGATAAACTCCAAACCCAGTTCCTCAGACTTTGTGCTGTTATTTCTCACCCAAAATCCCTCAAGCAAAAACAACACAGAAGCTTAGAGGGAAAAAGATAATTTTAAAAATTCCTAAGTTAGTCCCAAAAACTTAAAGAAAACTTTAAAAAGCACCTGATTCCCCTCTTCCATTTCTTTTGATTCAACTCCAAAGAGAGGCTTGTTCTCAAAAAAAGTTCCTTGGGATAGAGAACACACATGAAAATCCTGCCTTACAACCCAAAACTTAATTTTTTAATCAATCTTCCTTAAGCATAAGAGAGAAGCAATGGTTTCAAGGAAAAAAGTAATTGGCTGAAGAGGCATTAATTTTACAAACTAACATTTGAAAAGGTAAATACTGGAACTTCAAGCAATTTGGAAACCAGAGCACTGGTCCTTTAAAACCTGATAGCTTTTTGTTTGGGGGTTGCTTTTGTTTGTTATTGCAAACCAAGCACAGTCAGATAGAAATAAATAAAATCATTAAAAATACAGTTAAAAGCATATCAACCTCTTTCCTATTCCCCTAGTACTACACAAAAGAAGTGTCTGGATGCAACTGAAACTAAAATATCCAAGAAGCTACCTCATTCACTGTATGCCCAGAGAAACTGCTGCTACCTTTTTCCTGGGGCTTGCCTGGAGTTTTCAGGAGGGGGTGATGATAATCTCAAGTATTTAGCTCCAGTGCCCACCTCAGCATCCTGCCTCCTGAAGACTAGCACTTGATGGGGAAAGACAAGCACATCCACAGAGTAAAAGGGTAGAGAAATTAGGAGCCAATTACCACCTCTCACAGCTCTGACTCACCACCTAAAGGTGTCTACTTCTCTACACTTAAAATCAAGTGCCTTGGCACCTAACAGAACACTTCATCAAAAGCTCTTTCCTCAGAACTGGAGGTTAGGGTGTTTTTTTTTTTCTTTCAGAAATACTTCTGCATGCATTTACTTAAGTATAGCAGAATTGTTTCAATGTCAAGTTTCTGCAGTAAGAGTGAAGTTTTGGAGTGTGCCCCTAAAGCTGCTGAAGTATCTAATCAAACGCAAGGGCTTTTTTTTTTTTTTTCCTGGGTACAAATTTGTTTATGGGCATCAGGACTAAGAGAATTTGGCCTTCAGGCTTCATTGGTATTTTATTCAGTTGCAGTTATTCAGTTAGACTCAACATAAATTCTCAGTGTTCATTCTCAGTGTTTTCCAAAGGGCATGGATAGTTATTCCGTTAGGAAAAAAATCTGAATTTATAACACAATATTTAAACAAAAAACCCCACAAACTCTAGGCTTCAAACTTAAAGATTGCACCACTGAAAGGGTGATGCATTTAGCATGTGTCTGACCCACAGAAATTTACAGCAAGATTTACACAGTCCTCAGTCAATGTCAAATAACTAAGCTTCCTTTCTCTAGAAACAACATCAATATTATGGTGCTCCACACTATGGGAACACTTGCAGCAAGGAAACTGTTCAGCCAACACATCACTTGTAGAGTAAATAAGGGAAAAAATCTAAAGCAAACCACTCAGTCAGTTAGAAACACATCAACCCCTGCAATCAGCACCTCCAGCTCTGATCAGGAACTGCTGCTAATCCACTCCACCTTTCCTTTAAAATATTGCAAGAGACTCAGAGAACCTTTTAAAATGAACAGTAACGATATTAAGTTTAAAATCTATCTTGACAATAGTCAATAAGTAACAGATCTATAATTAATTTTATTCCAGGAGCCTCAAACAGCTCCAGTTTTCAGCTCAGACAAACTGACCTTTCAACTCCTGTCAGATCAGGGTAACATGCAGTTAGCTTTCAAACAACATATGCTTCTCAATCATATGTCAAATTTTTTATTAGAAAACATATGTATTTGAGGATCCATAAATATCTACACACAATTTCAGAGATGCCTGACATTTTCTAAAACCTTAACTGTTTATAAAGGTACCATTTTTATCTGAACAGTATCATAAAATCTACAGAAGCATTTTCCAAAATCTTCATAACTACTATGATGATTATACTTAAATTCTAACATTCAATGGCTTTTAAATTATGTGCTGTAATTTTCCTGGCAAATACACATATACGTTTTAACTGTAAGAAAAAGCAACACTTTTATTTATATATGTTCATGTAAATATTTCTGAGGCTGGAATATAGGTGAATACACCACCTAAAAGAAGGTGGCAACCACAATACAACTGCATTTGGTCTGTTAAGTCACACCACAATATTTCTGTGTCAACTGCACACATTTTTTTCCCACCACAAAATTAAGACACCCCAATGCTTGTCATCACAAAGTGCTTTACAAATCACCTTAAGATGATCTCTGTTAAAATGCCAGCAAGAGAAAAGGGAACTTTTCAAAAACCCCTCTGCTTTCTCTTCCTTGGCCAGATCCTCAGTGTCTGTAAACTACCACATGGCAACCAAAGGCAGCAAACCTAAGAGAACAGAATCTATGATTCTATGAATTTACACCTCTTGTAAATTCAGCCCTTTCACAAAACTTCATTCACTTTACTGACACTGCACATAATGTAAGTCCAGGATGGCTTTTAATATCCAACAAGTAAACTTACAGAGTGATTTTCTTAGTAATGTAATTAACTCACACACTGGCATTCAGAAAATGATGTCCATAACTTAAAAATACATACTGAGTTAGCAATAGACATTTGACATTGTGATTACTGCACAAAAGAATCAGAGGAGTAGGGTTCAGCCCATAAGTTAATACTCCTTAACTACTCTTATGCCAATTTACCTCCTTGGTTTTAAAATTTCCACCCCTTCTTTATTTTTTTTTCCTTCACTAGTTCCCCCAAATGACCCATGTTAGGTACATTTAACCACAAAAACAATGACTTCAAACTGATTTATCAGAAGAGGCCAAACGACTTTCACATGATTCTCTAAATATGCAGCTCCTATGACATCAATTTTTTTCTTTAAAAAAGCCAGGTGGGTAGCCCCAGTTTCCAAATTATCATTGTAAGTGTGAGTCAGAATTTTCTGGAATTAAAATACAATTAAAGTTCATTTTATTTTATCATAGTAGCTTTTAGAGGAGCATATCAAAAGTTTGCTCATTAGGAAAGACACATTTATCAATAGAATAATAAAAGCTTAAAAAAGGATGTCTTTATTTTTATTTAACAAATGACCCAAAAGTATGTTGACAATGTTTCACGTTCCTTTTAGTCTGTGTTTTTAAAAGCACTGCTGGGTAATGCCAATATGCTTTTATGTTTTAAAAATTCTTTAACCTTTTTTTATAGACACCTTTTCTTAAGAATAGTATTTTATAGATACATAATAAGCCTTAAAAAAATACCTGAGAGGTCTTGCCTGGGGATTGCCTGCTTCTACATATGGATGTAAATAATCCTTTATGTAGAGATCAGCAGCACTATTAGAATGGGTGCAAATGAGAATCCTGCTGGAATAAATGGTGCAAATAAAAAAGCAATGAAGAAACAGAAAACAAGTCAAAGCAGTAGAATACAAAAAAAAGGAAACAGTGGCCATCTTCCTGCACATTTGTCTTAATGAAACTAATCACTAACCTACTGTAATCTGCATGACTCAGCCCTTTAACTCAAATCCTTCAGTTATGGAAAGATTTAAAGTTCAGACAGTTTTTCAATTATTATTTTGTTATTATTAATCTAGACTTAATTTTAAGTAAGGAACAGCTTTTACTATCTAACATACTGCAAAACTTTCCACGTCGTGCAAATCAAAGTCATTCTACACACTGTCACTTTTTATTAGTTTTGTTCCAAAACGGAACACACAGGCTAAGACTACAAAATTACTTTATCATTCAAAACAATGACAGAGGACTTGAGTTTCGTTTGGTTTTAAGCTGGATGGAAATCCTGCATTTCTACCTTTCACTCGAATTTAAGCCAAAAAATTCCACCAGCTCAGCTAATCAAGCATCTCTCTCCATTTAGTGCCCCATCTCACCTAGTATCCTGTTGTTGGAGTATGTGCTTGACTGCCTGAGCCAGAGTGAAGGTTTTTCCTGTCCCATAGGGACCGATGATAAGAACAGGAGGCAGTTGTATTGAGAGTGGAGTAGTGATAGCCAGAACAGCCTCTTTCTGCTTCGCGTTGAGTCGAGGGTCCAACTGCTCATCCCATTGTCTGCAACAAAAGGAAGCAACAGAGTTTCAGAACATAAGCTGGGACAATCCCCTGCCAGTCAGAAATTAAATGAGGGAAGATTTCAAAACCTTTAAAGAAATTAAAAAAAAAAAAAATAAAAAAAATCATATATATATAAAAAAATATAAGGTAGATATATATATATAAAAATATAAAATATATATACACACATACATATATATAACTGTATGAACAATAATATGTAATCTAATACATAATAACTAATCTAACATTAGTTGAGTTTCTTCCCTGCAGTATTTACATTATCAGCTTCAGAAGTCAACAGTTACACAACTCCAGGGCTTGGTAAAACTCATTTACAATGAAATGTAAAAACAATTTAAAAATCAATGGCTACCAATTAACTAAAAATTTCTCTTTACCTTTTCTGGTTTATGTTTTGCTTTTTCAAGACCATTAAGTCACATACCTCTAATGAGAAAGCAGCCTAAAAAATGATTTTGCTGCAACTAGCTGGTGATACCAGCATGAAGTGGAAGATGCTTTCAGAAAATTCCAGTGAGTGTAAGAGGTTAAAGACTGGTAGACATAGTTTTTAATATTCCCACTGCCAGATTTAAAAGTAGACATGCACAGTAAAAACCACCTGTCACTGCTGCACATATGGCCATACTTCAGTAATCTGATCTCCTTTGGTACAAGCACTGTGCTGCTCACAGACTGGGAAAATTTATATTAAGTAGTAGTTAGCAATAGGGAGTAAAAGCAAGAGGGAATTGACTGGATTCCCAACTTTTTAAGACAGCTATGAACAGCAAGCTAGCAGGAGACTAAGAAATACTGGAAAGTAATAGGGATGCAGAACAAAAATAGAAGGAAAACAGGGATAAATTTGAGTCAGTCAGAAGTACTGATTAGCAAGGTGGGGCAAACCAAGCCACCAAAAGGAAAAACACATATTTATTACACTGACTTAAACTGAAATCCAACCCTTACATAAATATCTCATTTCTGTATATAACAAATGTAACTTAATTGTAAAATTTTTATATCAACTACAACTGATATGTAAATTTCTGTAAATGTAAACTTCCAGATATATACCAGAGAAGTTAAAAGTTCTGGCTCACTTAACTTACCTCCTTTTTATTGAAATCACTGCTTACTTCCAAACTATCATTAAACACCATCTCCTTGCAAAATTCCCTCAGAACTTAACTCAGTGAACAGATTGTCATTATCCTCCATTCCCTTTGCAGTGGAACTCCATGCAAATCCCATTCCCTTCTTTTGACCTTTACTGTCACAGCTTTGACACATGCAGCATCCTCACTCCCAACACTGCACCCACCCTTTTATCACCTCTATTCTTCCTACACTTCCCAAGACAAACTAAAATTTTTCTAGTAATTTTTGTCTTATCTCCCTTATCTCAGGTTTCTGGCCAGATCATTTTCTTTTTAATCCTTGAGCTATCTCCTCCTCTGCATGGCATCAGAAGCACACCCTTAATTCTCACCTTCAGGACACCCCACAGCTCCCTGCATGCTGCCCAGGCTATCAGTTCCACATTTCTCTCATGTCCCTGGTTTCTAAGTACACAAACTTCATACCCCTCTTATCCTTCCCTAGGCACCAAGAATCCTGACCATATTCCCTGAGCAACACAGCCTCACATTTCTCTTCCCTAAGTTTCCCCCTGGAGACAAACTATTTCCACTGCATCAGCCTGATGTTGCCTTAAAAGTATTTCTATAACATAAGAGATTCTATTTCCTAAAGGAAACTGTAAGGTTATGTATACAAAGAACCTCAGGACTGCTTGCAAGTGCTGTGCTGGTCTTTGCAAGGATCATTCCCACACCTTTCTTGGCCACCTTTGTGTGGGTTCATTACACCAAGCTGAAAAGGTACTAATGGATGGCTCCTTGCAAACAGAAGTCTGCATGCTTGCAATCCTGCCCAGCAAACTCCTTCAAACTCCTTTTCAAACTCCATTCACACTCTTATAATGTGTATTTTCAGTGGAGAACAGCAGAAGAGTAAATAACAACAGCAAATCTGTTTTATAGAGCTACAATACTACTGCAGTGCCTATAAAACCACAGCTCAGCCTCAGGGAAAACCAATCAACAGATTCTAATCCTCAGAGGATCAGTTTTCTTGTTTTATTTTGAACAGTTTCACTTCCTTCTCTGAACCACCCTCACCATTAATGAAGAGCAAGACATGTTTCTTGTTCTAGGGCAGCCATCTGTTAGGAGAAATTCAGTACTGCATTACCATACAATCTTTGATATTAAAGTGTTTGTATTCTTGTACCTGTTGGGACTCCAGGGTATGGTGGGAGTCATGCTGACATCTGGAAACAAAATACTGTTGTCCTTAATCCTGTCCAAGGCATAATGCATCTCACAGAGGGGTAAGCGATTTAACTGAAACTGAAGCTCAACCTGCAGGGAAAAATAAATAAACAAATGAAAAGGTCAACCAAAAATGAGTAATTTAGGAAACACTCACTGGACTTTGCTGCATGTGCTTCATTTTTATCTTCCTACTGTTGTCTGGTTTTTGGAGATAGATTCCACTGCATTTTTCAGAAAAAAAAAAATACCGAAGGGAAACTATCCTTGGACTAATTTTTGGAATATAAAAAATGCTTCTATAAAGTATAACTATCCTAAAAGACTGTTATTAAAAATATAAGCTTCCATATTGTAAGAACCAGCTTGAAACACTGAGAAAATATTACAGCTCAACAGATGATACAAATCAGCTGTGTGACCCAAACATTATTTGTTTCTAGTCAAGCATTCTGGAATAACATAACATGTCATAAATGTTCAGTTATTAGAAATCTCCAAAAGTTGTTTTCTAACAATTAGTGCCTTATCAATACATTCTTTGTTTTCTTCTCTCAATTGCTTACATTTTTATACTAGTAAATAAAAGAGAATGCCAAAAAAATTCTGGTAGAAAGCCAGAAGAGCCATGCAGCACACGTTAGCATCCCTGATTAAAGTCAGAACTGAACAATGGGAACTGAGTACTCACCAGTCACACACATACACTAAGAAAGCAAAGAGAAAAACTATATTCTAAATTTGAACACTGAATAAAAGCAGCTCCTGGGGAAACAATTCATAAAAGCAGTTCACTCGGACCATCACTTCCATGTATTTAAATCTGCAATTATTAATCTCTTCAAAATCAAATTAATCTTACCTAGGAACTAAGTGTTAACACCTAACACAGGAGCCTTTATAGAAAATTTGATGCAGATTTGCACTAATATAAAACAGCATAAAACCAATCAGAACTGCTGAAGAACTCCAAGTGAGTGAGGTATTGATTTTTCTTTCCAAAGCATCACTGTCTGTCACTAAATATTTATGTAATCACTGTGCTAGTATTCTAATGAGCATTTGGTGATGAAGCAGGAGCAAATAAGTACCTTCTGAGATTTAAAATGAACAGTGAGCACCCAAACAGCCAGCCAGACTGCTGCAACCTGCCTGGAAAAGCATCCCTCCTTTACCTGGAAAGTGTACTTGTTACATGTATAATTTCTAGGGTCATCTTTACTGAGAGCTTTCACAACCACTTCTCAGAAGATGGTTTTATATTACTCATCAACAGATGAGAAAAATAGGAGCAAAGATGAGCAGGATCACACCACTGAAGTGATGGGGGGCAAAGCTGTGGTTGAGGACCTCAAGAGAACCCAGAGAAACACCAGAGAGGTGATGCAGCCATTCTAAACATATCCCCATGCTCCAAGCAAAAACTGTGTCCAAGATATTTTCATTTTTTCCTTTAGCACTCACTGATTCTCTATTTATCAGCCCACTATCCTTAATCACACTTTAATCTCATTATAATTATTGCTACCAACCAGAAAGCTTAGCAAACACAAAGCAAGAGTAGAATACATTTTTGTCATTATCTTTCCTGAAAACTTCTGTAAGGACTTTTCAAATACTTGTCAACTAAGTTTTCCTTACCTACTACAAACAAAAAAGCCCATTTCTTGTATTTAAGATTCATGTGATTATCAAAATAAATCAGTAAACTTGGGGGAAAAGAAGAAGAAAAAAGACTTGGAAAAGCAGACAATCACCTCTCTGACCATGACATGCATCATTCACAGGCACATAAACTTATCTCATGAACCTCTCCCATGGAGAATTCCTCCTATGGAAGAATAATTTAGCCTTCTAGATTAAACTAGCCTTCTAGATGTTCCTTTAACAGCCCACAAAGTCACCTCCTGCCACAGGGATCACACCTGTAAAAACCCTCCTCTGCACCAGTAACCTTCACCATTGAAGATCATCTCCTACAGTAAAACCCAGCTTGTAGCATTTTCTTTTTCCTAGTATATTTAAATATTATGCAGTTCATATTATTACATAACATGTAAAATCAACACCAGCTTTGCTGTAAATGAACAATATTTTCTTGAATCAGTGCAGAATGTAGCCATTAACTTTCAGTCTCTGGCAGATATGAAGATGTTAAATATTCATCTTGACTCTCACATTTTACAGCAAGATAAAACCATAACTCTGAAAAAAAAAAAAAAAGGCAGTAACAAATCCATACAGCATTAAGCGTGGCATTCACTACAGTGAGAGTAAGTGCCAGGAAAACTTTGTTAAATGGGACACAGGAATGTTTCAGAAATCTTTTTCCCCACTGTCCCACCATGTAGTTTGTGCCTATCCCAATACCTTGGGTAACATCCAGGTCTTCAGAAGCAGGGGGGGTTTAGCACATGTCAAGAATGACAGCACCAGCTCATCCCACCCAAGAGGGACCTCAAGCTTCCTCCAAAGCTCTGTCCTACCCATCTCTACCCACCACTGTTCACCCAGCAAAGTCAGAGAGAGGACTGGAAAAGACTTCCACACAAATGGCATTGGTGCCAACCTCCCAGTTTGATCTAAACAGGAAAAACATCTTTGCTCAGACTGACCCAAGGCTAATAAAAGACCACCCAATACTAAAAAGGTAACTTAAATGCAGAAAAACTGTGATGCTGATCTGAGCACCACTGGAATAGACCCTTCTGGGAGTCCAAGCAAGGTGCTGAGCATTAAATACCTCTTATTATCTACCTGTATTCACCACTCTCTTTATCAGCTTGTGGTTTCTTTTGTTTTCAGTCCAGTCTGGACTGAATCAGACAGTTCCATTTGCTATTGCAGAGTAATGAATGAGGCCATCTGTGAAGGAGAGGCACCTAACCTGCTTTCATGTATATTCCACAAGAAGAAAACAGTGGGAAAGGAAGTTAATCCCTTGCCAGTTTCACACAAGAGGACACAGAACAGAGTAACCACTCCAAAAATAAAACAGTCTCATGTCAGTTTGGTCACCAAGCAGCACCCAATGTTTAAGAAACACATAGGGAATGCCAACTCCACTGAAGACAATAGCAAAATTTCCAGTGTCTTCACTAAAAATGCATCCAAGTTACAATACCCTCAATTCTAACCTGGGGGATCCCTTTTCAAATTTTGAGTCAATACTTAATCAGAAAAATTTCCTCACAATTAGAATTTATTGATAAAGGTAACACTTTAAGTATTTGACCACCAGTTCACTGACATATGGATTAAGTACTAAACAATTTTACAAATAACGTTAGGACCCAATCTTTAATGCAGGACAGATCTGCTACCTCAGGCAAAATTTTATAAGATACTCAAAGAAAAATAAGACAGTTACTAAAGCCCCAGCTCATTTTGCATTCCAGAGGAGTCCGTGATAGAATCAATTAGTAAGTTTAATTACTCTTTTAAGAAAACACACACAAAACCAAGACCCTGGAACAACATAAGCCTTCCCAGACCAATTACCTATGTTAAATTAAGGCATTAGAATTCTTCCATATGTCTTCTCAAAACAAAATGAGTGGGTGGATATGATCCTTTGGTGAAAATGCATTCATTTCAAGCAACTCCAGGGCCCTATATCTGATGTTATTTGTGTTTGATAAGAAGATCTATCATAACGTCTGCATCAGACACACACTGGGGATGGGTGAGGAGTCAAATACTTAAATAGAATTTTGTCTTCCCTTACCTCCATTTATATCTAATGCACTATCATCTTTACAAACAACATAATATTAAAAAAAAAACAAAAAGGACAAGCAAAAAAAACAGGGAACCTTCCACTCAAGACCCACCTGCATCTCACAATCCGCCCGAAGATTCAGTTCTTCGCAGCATTCCCTGGATACCCTCAAGAAGATATAATCCTTTGTTTTCTCCTCAATAGCTGCTTCATAGACCTTCTCTTTGGTTCCTTGGGTCTGTGCTGACTTCTCTTTAGTGGCAGGCAATAAATAAACAGCATTGACTTTGGTCATCACCAGTCGTCCAGCCAAAGTGTCCTCCGAAAGCGTTTCAGTGAGTTTGAAGCGACCAAAAAGTTGTCCATTTTGGGCATACTTTGCACCTCCAGAAACACCAGTGAGCATGAAGCTTGCTACAATCTGCAATTGCACTTTTATGTTGAACCTAAGTGAGAAAGCATCAAGTCAGGGCAGAAAAATGCTCTCCGAGTCAGAAATTTCATGCATTCCAAGTGCAGGCTCCCTGCCTTGCATTCTGAGAGATGAACAGGGCAAGCCAAGCTGGCCCTTTGCAAGTATGGAGTTGTTGGTTTACACTTTATGTTTATAGCTTATAAAACATATATTCAAAACAATCAATATCTGTGAAGCTTAAAAATAGAATCCTAACAATACAGGATCAAACACCAGGTTTTCTGAGACCAAAAGCAATTTGGAGTGATTCAGAGTTGCTGTGCATGTCCCAAAGCAGTGAAAATTATTGTTTAAACAGTTCTGAAGCTTATTTTAGGTATTCAAAGAGAGAAGTGCAGAGAGAGGAAGATCCCTATTTATTTCATGTAAATAAAATTTCATGCATTTATTTCAGCTATTTCCAGGCTGCACACCAGACAGTGATCTACATCTTCAAAGGTAAATGATATTATACCTGTAATTCAGAGGAGTTTATTAAAATGCCTCAAAAACATTCATTTTCTTGTAACACTTTTCATATTCATACTGGATTTATTCGATGTGTTCATCTTCTATTTCCTATTTAAAACTATAAACTGGTAATTTATCATTTAAGCCCTGCAGTGTCAAAAAGCATACAAATAAAATCCAGCATTTCCGTTCTCTTGGAAATTAAACACCTACCAAGCCCAACTCTTTTTTTTTTTTTTTTTTTTTTCCTATGTGGCAAACCACAGTTTTGCACAAAAACTGCAAGTTTGCCACCTTGTGGTTGCTTCTTCACACAGTTGGACCCCTAAATCCCATGGAAAAATTCACCTTCCAAAAACAAGAGATGTCTTCCTGCTGAACACAGGTTTGTTGGTTCATCAGGAGCACTAAAAGTTACTCCCTAAACTGGGATTAAAGCAGTCCCTAAAAAGCAGGAGCTTCAGGGAGCACACAAGAGTCAAGGGTCTTCCTTCCTATTCCCACAAGTGCTAAGCAGAAACTTGATTCAAGACAAGTGCTTCACACCCCCAAAGCAGCTCAGCAAGTAAGCAACAGGAAAAGCAGTGCCTATCATGTTCAGATGCTTGGTAAAATGCTATATAAAATGCTATATAAAATATTCAAAGTGGTAATTGAGAGTTTGGCATTATTAGTAAGACATAATTACATGCTATTGGGAATTTATTTTGTTAAAACTTTCCTGAACTTGGATGCCTTTGCTACTGAACATGCATCAGCTCACTCCCAAAATTCAGATTTGTAAAAATGTGCTGGAAAATGGTATTATTGCTGTTCTGAGACAGCACAAGCTTTATGATTAATGGGAATCTAAAGTTTAGAGATTATCAAGCAATTGAGTAAACTGACACCTTCTGGCAAACTGTTAAACTACAAAATCCTCTTAAGGATTAGCTGTAAACATAAGGTCCTCCTTTCATCCATTCCTCCCTCTTGCTTTGCAGATTTATACAAAACAGGGTTGGTTTTTTTTCTGTTTCCTTCTAAGCACTCTGAAATCCCAGCCTAATTGCCCTGTTACTGAAACCAGCTAAAAAATAAGTCTGTTACTCATAGTGAAAAACACAGAAATTAAAGGAAGACTTCATAAATCATTAATCCATCCAGTCTCAGTGCAAACAATAAATTCCTCAAAGGCAAATCAACCCCTCCTGAACAAAGCCCCACGTAACACTTGCACATGCTGCACTTTTCCTCTTAAATTTATACCTGCAGAGTACAGAGTGTGCAGTGTGACACTGACCTATATATTGATAACTACAAGGCACAGTCATGACAAAAGCAAACCTCTTTTCCATCAAGGCCAGTATTTTGTTTTTACAGCCTTGAGAATAAATCTGTAATTCTGGTAGTGAACAGTTTACTGCAGGGAAGGAGCTATTTGTCTCCTCACACACAATTTAATGTTTGTAAAAAAACACCCAGTAAGTCCTAGCCACTGACAATTATATTCTGATTTTCTTTTGGATGTGCAAGAGAGAAAGGAAGAATTTTTAAAATATCAACAGATGTATGTAAGGCAAAACTTTCCAAAACTCAAACAAATATCAAGATCAGTTTTGTTTTTTCTCATAGAGTATGTCTGCATTTGGAAAATTAGACAGTCCATTTTGTGATGTACTCATATGGAATAATTTTTCTAAATGCCTCTTGAAATATTAGAATAAACATGATTTAAAGTGAAGTTCTTTGAGACTATCCAGAATGATCTGCTTTATAATTGACTTCAACTGACTTCACTGCAACCTTCATCCAATACTTTTCAGCAATTTCACTCAGGTGATCCCATCTAAGGTTTGAAACAGTATTTTCCTACAAAATGAGAAATCAACCTTCTTAAAACCCAGCAATTCACTCCAAGCTGAACTGCAGACATCCAGTCTTGTCAGAAGAGGCCAGGTCTACAACCCTACTACTTTTACCATACACAAACCCATCAGTGAGTAGCAGCTCAAATACTCACTCATGGCACCACTTCAGAGGGATTACAACCCACTTGCTTTTTTGTACTTCTGGGCCCATTTCTAGGTTTGCAACCCTGACACTTCACTAGAGAATACCAAGTGTGTGATCTTGGCCACAGAGGATCAGAAAAGTGTGCTACTTTGAGCCTTGTTGCAATAAAGTGGGTCAGCTACAAGATCAAAAGAGTAACTCTGCCATCAACACTATCAAAACAGAAAATTTCAAGAACATTATTAAAACTTACTTTTATTAATCTACTAGAGAAAAAAAAGAAGAGCAGTAACATCACTGCACCAAATTTTCCAAAGGGGAAACATTACCCACAGAATACACTTCTTTCATTTCTACAGTCATGCTGCTCTTTCATTTCCTATGGGGCATGGAAGTGTAATTCTTAATGTGAAAATTCACTCAGTAAAAATACTGTTTCCTTTCAGACCATATTTCATAATGCTTACTTTAAACTCACTTTTGTTTCCCAAATCCTTAGAAAAATCAACCTGATCATTAATATGCATGATGGAGATTATTCCTGCACAATGAAAACAGTGTTGAAGAGTGATTCCTCTGTATGTCAGATTCCAGCTCAAGAGCAGAGCACAGCAGAGATGAAAGATATGAAGAAAAATAGTTCAAATATACTGCCCTTTATCTGAGATCCAAAGAAGAAACTGAATCATTTTCCTGCTTTAAAAACACTAGAAATACAACTACTCCTAGTATTTTCTTCCCAGCTTCTGGTGGGGTGATTCAGCTGAACCTATGGAGCTCCTGGACAACTTTGCCTTAAATAGATATTTCTGATTTGGAACTTAGGTAACTGATTTTTTTTTTTTTTCTATCAAATTAGCTTAAAAGGAAGTTATCTCTTTTTAACTTTCCATTCTGAGTAGTGCAACACTTTCAAACTCTTTTGTATCACATAAGTGCAGGCAAAATTTTTAGCCACAAATATCAAACTACAGAAAAAAAAGGACCCAAGAGAATCTATACATGGGAAGCTCACATCTTTTCTGTAACCCTGCATTTGTTCATGTAACTAATGCAGTTGAGAAATGTATGCAGGATCTAAAGATATTACACAAGAAAACAACCAAAAAATGTGTGCTACATGCTTTTTACTAGGAACTTTTATTCAGAAGCTGGTTTTCAGTCTATTTAAAGAACAAATGCAACAAATTCAGCTGCCATATCATCACAAGATCAGAGTCTGATCCACCCACAATTCAACCTTTTTCTTAAAAAAAAAAAAAAATAAATGTATATATATATATACATATTTAACACTCCCTCTAAGAATCTTATGTAAAGATATTACTTTGCTATAAGTTACTTCCACCAAGGAACAAAAAATAAGTCTCCTACTGTTAGTGTCTTTTTGTAGAGAGCCCAAAAAATAACTATTACCCAGACATTAAGAAAACATTGTACAACAGCTGCTTAGTGCCTCCCACCATAAGCACAGACTGACAGATATAATTTGTTTTAAAGGAGTATCAGTAATTTCCATTTCTTAAGTGCAAGTGACCTTAATCCAAAGTTACTATTTCCAGATTCGGATTCAACAAGAAACAGGAAGACTTTCCATCTTAAACAATCCTGGAAGTTTAATGAAAAATGAACAGCTTCATGAAAAATGAACAGTTTAATGAAAAATGAACAGGACAACAAGCAACATCTAAGAAGTATTTTTATAAAGGATTCACTTACTTGCTGACTTCCTTATACTGTGCGATTTCCTCTATATACAGGAGGTCATGTAGCCGTGACTGATAGTTGGTCTTGGTCAATGATTTGTCCAGCACAGACTGTGTAAATAGCTGGTCAGCAGACAGAGGGATTTGGTATCTGGTAAGAAGGCTCTTCTCCAATTCAGTAGTTTCATTAGGCTCAAATTCTACAATAGTCTTAGAAGTAGAATCCCAACGCTTCGCTGTGGTTAGGAGCTGTTGCCGAGCGTGCATCAGGTATTCAAGATCTGGGTGTAGGTAACAGGGGAAAGGAAATAAGTTCTAACACCACTTTTGTTAACAAACAAACAAAAACCAACACAAAAAATCCCACTGCTAAAAATTCAACCATTAGATAATGAAATAAATGTAGGTAAGAGTCTCTTCTGCCTATGACAGCTTTAGTACGTTCACTGCTAGTAATTACCACCCCTACTTCTCAGTTGTACACAGAGAACAAGCAGGCTCTCAAATAATACCAGAAAATAAATATTCTATAGAGAGCAAATAGCATGAATACAGACAAACAAGGAAAGCAATTTTAATAATTGCAAACAACTTTGAAGGACTTGTCATCATAATATGCTTTTCAAAGCCTAATGGCAACATCATCTCATTTCAAAAATACAAAGCAGTGAAGAACCTTATAATATATACTATAAAACATAGAAAGTAATAAAAAAGGTTGATAAACCAGCTGGTTTTGCAAAATTGGGAAGGCCTTTAAAAAAATCTGTGGTAGCATAATACATGTATTCTGCAGAGTTGCATTATATATATAGAGTTAGTTTGCTAGGTAAAACTTTAAAAATGTAACCTAACATGATAGAAGGTTAGAAAATTAAGATGAAACTAATTTTTAGCACACCCTAATTTTAGGGATGACATAGTTTAAATGAGAAACAGAAGACCCAGCACTGTCTACATCCACATAAAATACATCCAATAATGCCAAAAAAACACTATGACAACAGTGCATCGGTTAACAGAATTGCAGTTAAATTGCAGAGATTAAAATATTTGCCATTTACAGTGAAGCTAGGATATTTTAACATATTATCTCCAAGTAAGATTTAAGACAGGTATCCAGGATATAACACCAACGCTGAAAAAATGTGCAGAAAAGAGGTTTTCAAATTCAAGTGAACACTTAACATCATCTTGTCTGTCTTTATTCTGAAGAGAAGGAAAACAGCTTTTTAGCAAAAGAAATCTCAGTTCAGTTTGGCTATTACTCCAGGAATGTAGTTTATCTTACTGGTTAATCATATGTGTTCACAAAGAAGCCACATTTAAGTATCTACCTTGAGCCTGAACCACATAAGTAGATACAGTTGCATGGCAAGAAGTCCATGTTTGTGTGGCTCACCTCTTGGAAACCATCTCACCATAAATGAGATGATTTCCCTCAATACTAACCATGCCTCAGATCACATCAGCTCAGTGATGAAGCTGGCACTGAGCTCCTGCTTGCTAGAAAGACAACCATTTAATTCCCAATACTAGAAAGGCTTCCACAGGAAGCCTGACATAAACAGTTCCAGGCACAGACTGCACATATGGTGACCCTCTCATAAAAAAAGTGTTTTGTATTTTCTCTCCACTCTCTTTTTCTGTAGCAAA
Organism: Heliangelus exortis; assembly: GCF_036169615.1. Taxonomy (NCBI): domain Eukaryota; kingdom Metazoa; phylum Chordata; class Aves; order Apodiformes; family Trochilidae; genus Heliangelus; species Heliangelus exortis. Next base: position 3,280,543 of record NC_092441.1, read on the forward strand.
TAAAATTTCAAAATGCATAATGGAGGCTCTTCCATTCAAATATTTTAATGTTGACCTTTCTTTCCTGTCTAGATATCTAGACAGGGCCCTGAATTACATACAAACATAGAGACCTCAGGCAGCTTTCTGTCTGAAAAGCACCTCCAAGAGACACCAATCCATCTCTACCAAAAGCAAAAGGAACCACAGAATCCAAACCACATCCAGCATAGTTACCCCTTTCTCTTGCCTCCTTACACACTTCTTACACTACCTTAGCAAAAAGCCCAGGATTTTGTACTTACATTTTATTGTAAAGAACCTAGCACTCTTTTCACTCAAAAGAAGTATCAGTAACAACCTGCTTGAAGGCTACAGTGTCCCTCCCCACACAAAGCAACATGTGAGAAGGAAGTGTCTGTAACTAATGCTGGAGAGTTCAGACTTGAACTGACTGTTCTTTGTATCACTCTCAGTGGTTTAAACCAAAAAAAAAAAAAAAAAAACAAAAACCCAAGACCATAGATTGGCCTGACAGCAGCTCTGACTCTGCAAATAAACCATGGCTTGGTTTGCTTGATCTTAAACAGGTTTACAATAAAAGGCCACCCCTTCTCCACAAGCTCAATGTCTTAGGAAGCCTGTCAGCTGTGATTACCCACATTGTTATATGGAAACCATGTAATAGCTCCTGAAAAGACCACAGGCTTGCTCCTGAGCCTAGTTTCTCATTCACAATGCAATATTCTCTGCTTCAAGAGACATTAAGACTTGTACTGTCTTCCTGCTCTTGGCTACAAGTACTTGGGTCATCTGGAAAGATAAGTTCATGATCTTTGGTATTTGCTATTTACAGCTTCTTTTAGTTAACATTGCAAATGTTGACCTGTTATATGAAAATAAAGGCCAAGAATAGAAAGCTGCTGTTTTCTTAGCTTCATCTTTTATCTTTCTTCTTCTTCTTACTCACATCCCAGTGCTACAATTCTGTTTCTTCAGTGTTCGTATCTCTCAGTTTTTCACAAAAAAATCACCATACATTATCCCACCCCCTTGCTTGCTGCCAAGTAACAGTGACCTATATTTAGCTCTCAATCTTTTAAGATATATCAAAGCACTTCCTGCTTATTTGCACGTCTTCAAATATCTTTAAGTTTGTTGGCATCATTCTGATAATTGCATTATTTCAGGTCTGGACTGAGAGGCACGGGTGGATTTCATAAGCAGAATACAACCCTTAAAGTAACACGTAGTTGATCTTTCTTCTTACTTGAACACCCACAAAAATATAGTTACACTTTTTTGACATTCTCAATATTCAGGTCAACTGCAATTCATTGAGTTACAATCCCATATTTTGCCTCTTGTTTTTGACCACCCAAGTCAGATACAGCAAAGGGATTAAAAAAAAAAAAAGAAAACCAACTTCTAAGACAGTCTGCTTTAATTAATGAATGAATTAGCAGGTGTATTCTTATAAAGCAACACTTCATCACAGTAAAAGAAATTCTTTTGCTGTTCGGTCCAGAAACATGAAAGAGAAAAAGGACATGAAAGATTTTCACTGTTCAAAACCAATAAATTTTAATACATTACCTTCAGTTGAAGCAGCATCAATCATTACTCGTTGCATGAGGACAGGTTCTAATCCAAAATCAAACACAACAGTTTGACGAAAAGTTCCAAAGATTTCTGTGTTAAAGGCTATACTGACTTTGTATATATAATGATCTATTCCATTCTGGACCATCTTTCCTCCTATCCATTCCTGACAGTTTTCTGGAACTTCCTGTGATACCTGGGTAGTGCTGTCTCCAGCAGATATTGCAACAATACTAAAATGTGGCCGATGGGCATCATAAAGCAATGCCACTCGATACAGCATTCTTGCAGGCTATAAAAAAAAAATGCAAAGGTTGAAATAATAGGGTGGTGGAAAACCAAAATAATTTCAGGAATACCTTCATTTGCAGCTAGATAAAGAGAACTTAGAAGAATGGTCAACTTCTCAGAGCAGGTACAAGTCCTGCCTGCTCTCCAGAAATTTGGGGAGCTGATATATAGTTGTCATAACAATGAACAGAGAGAACATAACAGAGATGCTGGTAGGAAGTGCCTCTGTTTTAAAAAGAATTATGCAATTGAAATGTTAATCCCAAAAGGCTACAAGCTACATTCCAGTTATTATTGACTCACTTTCAAAAGATAAGTACTCCTACCTTACAAGTGAGAGCAAATGTCCATGTCTGATGAGACCTTTTGGTGGTGACAGTTACAGATAGCTCAGGATTATGTTCTACTCTCACTCCTTCTACACTTTCACTAAGCTGGATTAAAAGAAAAAGAAGATAACATTACATTTGTACAGACAGTATCAAAATAAAAACATTCAGGAAAAGGTAGCATTATTTTAGCATAAAAAGGAAATACTGGTTTCCTAGATAGTGCAGGATTGATGGAAGTCCTGCTTAGGAATTAATGAAAATATGCAAATTCAGAGAGACAAGCAAGCCAAATATACTGGACCATATATTTTTTTGTCCCTTGAAGGAAAATTAACTACAGGAATTGATTTTCAAAAGCCAACTTCCTTGTAAATATTTAAAGTAGAACATGATTTCATTTGGAAGGAAGGATCTGGACACAATGACGCCCAAAGACTCTATTTCCAGAAGACTCCACCCAGATTTCACAGACACCAGTTAAATACTAGAGACACCAGGAAACCAGAATTAGGCCTTCTACTCATTAATGCATTTTACATAAAGTCCACTCTTCCCAGATTTGAATCAACAACAGATGGACAGAAAACTCCTTAGGGTCAGTGGTTGAATGCTGCAAAAACATTCTTTGGAATACCAAACAACTGCTAAGTTTGATCATATCCATACCCCACACTCATTGGTATTTTAACTTTTTAGAACTTGGCTGTTCTTCATACAAGTGCCTGCAGCTGCAGGCAAAGAAAAGGACCCATGCACAAACAAGAGTATTCTCTACTAAGTCATGAAAGCTCTGCTGTTTATTGTTCTCCACTTTAAAAAGTTCTGCCATCTAGTCAAGGAACTGGAACAATACCACAAGACTTGGCTGACCCAGCCTGCACTGGGAGTAGTAAACACACAAAATGGACAAGCTGTGATTAACCCTGAAGCTATAATTCACCAATTCCACTGAATTTCTGACAAAAACAAGCACATTTGCAGAAGTCAGCCTAAGTCTCTGGTATCTTTGCAAAGTAGCAGGATGGAAAGGGGAGCAAATCAATTGGACAATTTGTTGGTAAGGAGTGATTCGACCAGCTCAGATAATAAGGGCCAAAAACAAGCTTATCATGTTGTAAATATGAGCACAGAGGGAAATAGTGTTATTTTTCTTACCACTTTCTCAGGAGATAATGAATTCATCCATTTCTCAATCAAGGTTTCCATGTAACTGCCTGAACACTGCTTGTTTTCCTTCTGCTGTTTCAGCCTGATCAAGCGGGAAGCGTATCGCTTCTGCCATTCTGTCAGCTCTTCCTGGGAATGTGCTGAAGTACACTGAGCCCCATACCTGCAGATTCCTTGCTCTAAAAATCTACATAAAATAGAAAAAACTTATTATGCCTTGAGTTTTTGGTTTCCAATTAAAAAAAAAAAAAAAAAAAAAAAAAAGCAATCGATCAAAATTCTACTTTTAAAGCCAGAAGAACATTCTTTAAGTCTCTCTCACAGAACTGAAGGCAGTTTGGCTCACATTAATTATTTTGGAAATATAAACAGGTCCACAGGATGGAGTGAGAGAGGTGGCAGTCTCCCTTATTGAAAATTCTAGAAAAGTGTATCAAACCTCTTTGAAACATTGGGGCACACAGGTTGCCTTAAGAAATTTTCATCTTTGAAGAAGAGAGAATTAAGTGTTTGTACAGCAATTAACACAGTGAGAAGATGGACTATCCCTGCAATGTCTAGGCACTATGTTAATATCAATAAAATACCCTAAATCAGAGCAAGGTGGAGATACAGCATAGTTTCCTCCAATAGTTACATTATTAGCTGATAAATACACATTCAGAAGTTTTTCCTGGAGCAACAGTGACATCACGTGGTCCTTTCTACCAAATACACCTACACAGAAAGCATCTCCCTAAGAAAAAGTTTTATCTTCTTTGCAAAGGGCCTGCCTATCAGTCAAAAAAAGATCTATTTTTGCAGAGGTTAAGGATTTGTTGAAGAGGTACATTTTTCTTTTAATGGCATGTGCTAATGCATCCAAATTAATGATATTCCAAGCACCTGTACAGAATTTTATCATTTGAGTTCTCAGAATTCATTGCAAGTGTGGGCAAATGTCTTCATCACTTGAGAATTAGTTTTATAATTAAATTTTCTGTCACAAGTATAAAACACGAGGCAGTAGCTGCATTTTTATCATTTGACAAAACTGAAGCACTTTAAAAACTGATGACAAAATGAAGAACAAAATGGGGAGAGGGGGTAAGTTCTGAAGTAACTAAGAAAGAGCTGGATATACAGAATAAACATCAGGGCAGGAGGCTGTTTGGTTTGTTTGTTTTGCATAAGGAGGCTATAAGTAATTAGTGTAATTTATTATAAATAAGGCCAGGCAAACTGATCTTTATTCAGGATATTAAGTTTATAGAAACTCTGTAAACATAACTGTATTGGAATTTCATGTGGATATCTGTGTATATATATATATATATTAAGTACTCTTCCTACAGTGATAAGCTACAGCAAAAACCAGAAAGGATGCACCAAGGCTAAATTAATAAAACAAGTCAGGACAGCACATCATTGATGAAGAAAACAGAAGGAGAGCAGTGACTGAACAATGTTTCCATAGTAAATGCATTATGTAATGTAACATGAATTAGAATGTGACCTTTGAGCTACATGACAATAACAAGGATCACCTGATGATAAAAATCTTCCAGCAAAAGTACCTGCAGGGCTAGGCCACACTTTTCTCAGTGGGTATAATTTGATTTACCATACACATTTCCTTTTAGAAAAAATTTAGGTATTTAAAGGTTTGTGTGTCCAACTTAGTTATGAGCATGATATAGAACACAGTGTTACTGAAGACATTCTCAAGCTATGTTCCTCAGTATATTTTAAACCCAAATATTTTTCTTGACAGTGAATTTCAATGTTGTTACTGTAAATTTTTAAATTCACCACTGCATTAGAATGTTAAAATACAATTATGATTCTCATAGACCAAAGTAAACAGAGAGCAAGCATAAAAAATTGTTGACCTGCTCCTATAAGCTACAGATCAGCTTTAGAGTCAAGAGGCTTTCCTTTTCATTAACAGGAACCCATGTTACTTTAAAATTTGTCATCATTATGCATTTTCAAAGTTTTTATTGTCCATATTTTTAAGAGGCATCTTTTTTCCTCATGTTTAGTTTCTCATTAATACCTCCTGCAAGTCCATAGCTTCATTACCTAGAATAAATACACTGTACACCTACTGCTTTACAGCATACAAGGGAAAAACAAAGCACAGCTTCAAAAATTCATATGCAGCACCTGCAACTGCCTCCTTATAAGGAAAGAAAATCTTTAGTCCATGGTCAGAATGACACTGTTCATAAGGATTTGCTGAGTAAGGCACATCTTTCTCAGCATAAGAGTTCACAGCATGCATAAAGCTACTAACAGCTCCAGGGGAATAATGTTTCAGAGCAATGGTTGGAAATGTGGTATAGATGTTACTCAACAGAAAATCATCATGAGCTAAAAAAATGTAAATATCTCCTTTATAAAAACTGCTGAATGTGCACTAGATATGATAAAAGTCAACATGAGTTGATAAGATTTAGTGTGTCTAGAAAATAATGCCAGAAGTAACCCAAATTCAACAATTCAGTCACATCTTTTTAAAAGTAGGTCAGATTCCTGCTCATACTTTTAGAATAATTTATTTGCATCATTTACATATAAGGCAGAATCAAGTGCATAATGATGGCTCCTCCCCACATAAATTAATACAATTTTATGTAAGTAATGTCAATTAACAACACAAACTACAAGCAATACTGACTGAAAAAGACAAGGAAAAACTCCAAGCCTCTGAATCTTCAGCAGGGCAATTCACCTCTGTGTATTTGAGCTTAGAGAAAGTGGAAATAATGAGATCTGGAGGGAAATTCTACAAACACTTTTTTTAATGTGAGGACAAAGCCCATCTATCAAGAAAGCCCATTTATCTGAAGGCCTGTACCCTTTCTGCTGTCACAGCACACTTTTGCTGTGCTAGCAGTGTTTTCTGTGGGAACTCTGCACACCTTTGAAATTAGACAAATTAGAAAAGAGAAGAGAAAAAGACAGATGTTGACCTGTTTCTAAAAAAAATGGTCCTCACACCACTCTCTTATGAAAACAGAGCTAGTGATTCATTGTATGGTGATTCTGGATAAACTGACACTTCCAAAAATCTGTCAATGAATCGACTCCTGTTCAAACAAGCACCTTCATTTTCCTGACCTCTTAATCATCCTGTCAGCAGCTGAACAGTGGAGAAATGTTATGATCCCTTGGAGAGCATTGATATAAAGCAATGACTTTACCTTTTACACAGTGTATATTCTTCACTGCTTGTGACTCCCCTGGGTGGTGGACGGAACTGCCACCCATCCCGGGACCCTGCAGAGGATCAAGATTTCAGTTACTTCTCATATTTACAGCTATTTCTGAGTCAGACAGGTACTGTCTAGGCAACCAAGTATCTTCAACATCAACCCAAAGCAAAATTATACACCAGAAATTAATTTTCAATCCCTAACAAAGTCATTTAGAACAAGGGTCTGAAGGTTGTGAAGGCAAGCTTCAAACAATTTGCGGAACAGAGCTAAATCAGAGCCTGCTCCTTGACCAATAATGAGAAATTCTGCCCCCAAATTCAGTCAGTGATAGTTCTACTCTAATCCCCAAGGCTCACAATAGTAAAGCCCCTTTTTTGGTTTCTGGCTACTATGCAGTGCTGAGCATTCAGCAGAATCCAAGCCTTCCCATTGCAAAATGAAGCAGCTTTAGAGTTGAGTTACATACCTTCTTCTAAATCTTCTACATGATAACCTGATGGTACTTTACCAGCTGCCTACAATCATATTAAAAAAAAACACAGTTATAAAGGAACACAAAACAATTTCATCAACACGAACTGTTCTGGCTTCTTTGCGATCAAAATGTTTTTTAGAACAACCAATATAAAAATATTAATCAAAGGTCTGAAATCACTTCCAGTCAACAAACATGAATTTCATAACAACCTAAGAACTGGACTGCAGCTGTTGATAAAAGAAATTCCGACAAGAACATTCAGTGCACTCATTGTTAAAAGAAAATTTTAGAGATTTTTGCAAGACTAAATTCTACCCTGTGATTGCTTTAATGTGGACTGTGAAGTTTTTAAAATCTGAAGTCTAAACCGTATTGAGATGTCTTTCAGCATTGAATCTACATTAAAAATAAAGCTCAAATCAATGACAAAGCACAAGAAGAAAAAAGAGTGGCAATCCAATCAACAGACATGACAGTTAACCTGAAATACAAAAAAAAAAGGTGACTGAGAGGGCACTTATATTTGTTAACCAGTTTCTTTCACGTTTATTACTTCAGAATCATTTCCAGCAGAGAAAAATACAATAATAAATAATGCAGATCTAGATGCTTTGAATTCTTTCTCCTCACTACTTCAAGACAGTCAACAACCTATTAGCATCTTTTTCTATTTTCTCACATGTCACAAAAGATGGTGATGAAAGGCCCTTGAACAGGTAGGTGATAAAGACAGACAGCCCAGCAGAAACAATAATGTTTGAACCAGTATGTTCACAGTGAGCCCAGATCTCCTGGGACACATGAAAACAAACCATTCAATTGTTTCAGGTACTGCTCATTATTTTCCCAATAATATGCTCATTATTACCTCTGTTTCAGCAAGAAGTGTTTTCAGTCGTGTCAGATCTTTAGTTACCATCCCGTTCTGGGGAGAGAAAGAACATTGCTACATCAAACACAGAAAAAACCTTCATGTGCATTAAACCACAGCAACAAAGTTCATTTCCCCCTGCACAACCAAGGAGAAGGGCAAGAAGGACAAATAAATTCAACTTACAATGCACAATTCTAAACGACATAGTGTGGAACACTGAGCAAACTTTATGGGGAAAAAGGGAATTTTATACTGGAGTTACAGGACAAGGCAGGAGAGGAGCATATGCAGAACAAGTTGGGGAAAAAAAAATCTTCTGGAGTTTAACTGCTACTCAAGATAAATATTACCAGCTACAATACTTCTTGACTGTTATCTCCAGAATAGTCACCATCATGCAGAGTAGTGCTGGGGGGAATACAGCCCCACAGACAAGGGCTCAGGAGATTTATGTTCTACTAGCAGCTTGACTGCCAGCCTGCTGGGTCACCTTAGGGAAATCACCATGCCTCAGTTTCCCATCTCCAGTATTCCCATCTCCACATTGCCTTCACAGAGCCCTTTGTAAGGTACCAATGAAAAGCACAATATGTGAGCCATGTGGTTACTGAAATGCTCTGGCTCTAAAGAAATTGTGATGGATTCATTTCTTCATAGGGGTCTGCCTTCCAGGGTTCTAATTCCTACAGTTTCATGACTCTTTCTGCTCTGATGTAGATAGAATATATAATTTTTGGAGTTCTCACTGAAAAGCAAAGATTAGCCATGTAGGTAAAAATAACTGCAGACTGAACTTCTCTGAAATGCATAGCTAAGTGTAACAATTTCACACTCATGTAAGACAAGGCTTTCATTAAAGGAACTCAGAACTGTGGCTTTTATTTCAATATTATCTTGCAGAAATGTAACTAAGTGCTACTACTATTTGTCAGACTTCTCCACATTTTGACTGTGCTGCTGAGCAGCAGAAATTACTCTCTTTGCTGAAGACTTATGCAACAATTCTCACATTTAAGCTTTTCTCAAAATGATTTTTCACTTCTTCAGCAGAAAGGCTGCAAATTGAACCTGTTGAGCTGAGCTGTACTAGAGCATAAAAACCATAGGAATAATCATTCTCTGAAGTCACTGGGCAGGAAACTGGATGAATTCCAACTCTTCAATAAATTCATTCCACAACTTCGTTTCATTTCTTCTCTCAGACAATGATAGAAGTCAGTACACCGGTTGCTGGTTTTAATGTGCCTGCTGAAAACAACTGTGTCTAACAACTGAACCTTGTGCAAATCTCTCAGACTGCTGTGGAACACCACTCTGGAATTACATACCAAGTTACCTTTATCTGCACAACAGCCCAAAACAAGGGCAATGCACATTTCCTGCAATAAGCAGCTTTAGGCTATTATACTGATTTTTTTCTGAAGGCAAGTCTCCTCCAACCTCACCAGCAATTTTTCAGTTAAACGTTTTTTCATTAGAAAACACCACTTAAAAGCAAAAGAAAACTTCTTTATGTGAAACATAGCCAATGGCAGGGGCAGTGCAGGAGGGAATTCAGGATATACACCAGACAGACCAACAGAACAGCCTCTCAAAAACAATCCACTGATTAAATTAAGCACCAAGATAGAGGAGACACGATCCAATTTCAAGGTAATAGACCTTCCTACAACAGTTTCTGATGTCATTTACACGTTCCTTATGGTGTCACCAGAGCTGCTCTTGTTTGGGGGATGACAAAAAAAGGGCCCTTCTCTTTGGAGACATTTATGCCCCTGATTTTCCCCATATGAGTAGTCACATAAAAATCTGACCAATGACTTACATGTATGGGGTTAAAAGCAACTTTTAAAAGTTTTGATAGTTCAAGGATAAAATACTAGCTGTGAACTCAAACCTTTATCTTCATCTTGAAATACCAAACTTTTTTTTTTTCCTGAAGAGCTCTTCATGCTCTTTCACAACTTATCATGGGCTTGTTGTTTAAAAGTCCTATCAATACTTTTTCAGCTTGAATCACTAAGCTTCCTGAAGTACATACAAATTGTTGTTGGGTGCAATTTTTAAAACTTAAGCATAAGTTTGAGATTTACATTATTCTAGTTAATCACACAAATATGCAAATTTATTGTGCATTCCCCATGGCTTTAGATCCAATAACAAAAAAAAAAATCTCAAAATCCTAGCAAGTCTGAAGCAGCAGTCTAAGTATCCTGATGATATATGTGTGGCCATATACTCATCTTCTTTTCCACACAAAACATTTTGGTTGCAACCTGCCAGTCAACCATATGTTCAGAAGTTTGTCATTAAACACAATTTAAAAAAAAAAAAAAAAAAAAAAAAGGAAATGCAAAACTGCTTTTTAAATTCTGTGGATTGGAGCAAACCCACTTACCAGTGATTCACCCATCAGTGATTTGGAAAGAACATTAGACACAATTTGCAGCTTCCCTTTAAGATGCATGCAGCAGAGCACTGCACGGAAAGATCCATCTCCCTTGGCCAGCCCCTCTCCCAGCACTGCAACACAAAGCAGCAGCTATCAGCTTCATCACTGTGGACATTTAAATAAAATATATACAGTTCCCCATCACCTTGAACACAAAAACAAAGCCTGAGACTTGGGTTGATTTCATGGCTTCTTGAGAAGACAATTTTGGATGTACAGGAAGTATTACCTGCTCTTGTCTAATATTAAGTTGAAACTTGCCTCTCACCATCTAAGAAATGCTGTGCCCAAGCTCGAAAAAGGTTTTAATGTTTACATGCTGAAATAGACAAAAATTAAATATGGGAAGGGTACATTCAAAGATCTGACACAGACACAAAGAACCTCCTCTCCACAGAAAGGGGAAGGAAAAAAAAAAAAAAAAGCAACCAGCAACCTCTCAGTAACACAAACATGCTCAGGAAGATCCATTCATGCTCACAGAAAGCATGCCCTGTGGTTTCCAAATATAGCCAACCTCCTCGTGGCCAATTCCTGCTACTTTAAAAGGGCTTTTATTCACTTACACTGTAAAGTGCAGGATATAGGAACGATTGTTTCAGTCCAGAAATTTACAGGCTCCATGTAACAGAAAACTTTCCTAATGCCTTCTAGCACTGGATCAGATAGCTTGCCAAACAGACACTTCCATTGACACTTCCAACAGTGAAAGGATTTATTTCATGATATAGACATGCAGGAATAACACTTAATCATATATATTACCTGTCCAGAAATGCCATAGTGACTAAAAAGCTAGTAAGCTAAGCATGGGCATTGAAAAGAAGGCTGGAGGGTTGTTTAAAATTACAGAATTGTAATATATATTTGGCTGTTTTTGCAGACAACATCAACATCTGTGTTTATAGTGCTACTCATGCAGATGCAAACAGCTCCTGCTAGTGCTAATGGGATTTTTACATTCACCACAACTCCAGGATTACATCTCAGAATAATAAATCAAGACTCCTCACTCAACAGGCGTTGGCATCGTTAACAGAAATTGCATGAAAGACTGAAGCAAAAAAACAGTCCCACAAAACATTTACACAAAAACAACCAGACACCTCTTCAAAACCTAATGGTAACTAAATCCTGTTTATAAAGGGCCTCAAAGATTAGTCTGAATTCACCACTCCTATGATACTGACCACAGTTCCAAAAATAGAGCTTGCTTCCCAAAGCAGAAGCAGCAGTGCTAGAAATAGCTTTAACATGTCTGACAGTTTACTATTTTAACCACAAAGATTAGATATCCAATTATGATATTTCCTATTATTAACTGCACAGTATTACCAAGCTAAAACACACAGTTACACATAAAAAAACTACAACATTTTAAACAGCATCTTTTGTTAAAGATTTCTGGAATAATTTAATAGTCTGTAAGTTATAATTCCTTGTAAGAGTGCAAGTAGTATACTATAAAGAACTTGTATTTTTCCAGCTCTCCCAAAGTGTGCTTCTCATTCAGGTTAAAATAAAATCCTGCCATATATATATGAAACATGACAAGTCTTGTAAAAAGACAAACAGCAGCTTGAATAAAACTTAGTCTAGTAAAAAAATTGTGAGTATCTAGGACGTGTATCAGGTAGTCCACACTAAGGTTGTTTCTTCCCAAGGATATTTCAACCATAAAACCAAAACTTAAGACTTTTCATTATTAAAAATGCAGATATTCTGTCAGATGTTGGCCTACAATTGCTAAGAGAACATCATGGGGAACCACAACCAAGTATCATTGGTTCATTCACATAATCATAAAAATAAGGGGTGTGGATACAAATATATATCTATATATACACACCCCACAGTTATATATACATACATAAATATGGCACTGCTAAGTTGAAAAACATCCTCAGTTTTAGATCTGGAAAAATATTTGCAGAACATCCTGGCAGGGACTAAGGAAATTAACTTTAAACAGGACACTATTTCTTTCTTTGTCACTGATATACATTTGACAGCTGTTTTCTCTACTTCATTTTAAAATAGAGATCAGTGCTCTTACTCCACCCACTTTGATGCCTGTCCAGTGATAAAAACACAGCTAACAGGACAGTTCCTTGGAGATACTGACATGCCAAGCTTTCACAGATGAATGTCACCCATCTACCACTGTGACAACCCCATCAGACCTCATCAATGAAAGCACTACTCCTTGAACAGCATTCTCCCTCCTACCTCCTTTACCCATCATTCATCTTTCCATATGTCTCTTTTTCACTTTTATTTGCCACCATGAAAGACAACTGTGAGGTTAGTCAGAATATGACAGCCTTGGCATACATCAGTGGCCAAAAGAAGCAGCTTTAAAAAAAAAAATCTAGACTATTTTAAGAATGGTATTGATTAAGCAATTTTCAGTGTTTTAAAACTTGTTAAACTTTAAATTTACACCTACAAAAAGCAAGTGTACTTTTTCTCTGTTGTTTCTGTGGACCTTCTGCAGGCTGCAGAGCCCCACACGTTCCCCAGCCCATGACCTCACCTGTCAGTGAGGACAGATGTATTTTTAAAAAACAAAAACAAATCAAAAACCTCCAAACAAACCAAAACCACACAAAACCACAAAGGAACATTTAAAGATCATTATTGCTAGAACAGAAATGTCAAAATAGTGTATCACACAAACTGTGGTTTGAGGAAACTTCCTTTAAAATTCAAGAGCAGTTAAGGAACTAAAAACTTAGTTTTTTCTTTACAAATCTAACTGATAAGCTCTGACCCAATGCTTACCAAACTCAGCAGAGTTCTCAGTGAATCACTTGAATTATACATGAGTAACAGAGCATAAGCAGAAATGGTTAATTCCTTTCAAAATAACCCCACAGAAGGAGGCAATGAAACATGGAAGTCTCAGTTTCAATGTGACATTATGTACTTTCAGAAGCTTTAAAAAAATCAGAACAAGTATAAGTGGATAATCTTGATTTTCTCTGAATCAAGCCCTAAAATGCAAACTAAAATATCCACTATGCCCCTAGGAAGAAATCCTTCATTTGTATATTAAGATATCTATTAACCAAACAGCACTGCTGTGGTACTTGAACATGAGTTACAAAATAGTGAGATTTCTCAAAAAAAAAAAAAAAAAAAAGAAAAAAAAGTAGAAAAAGGATTATAAAGCAGATACATAATTTTAACAAGGAAAAAAAACACAACTTTGTTAGCAAACTAACAAAACAGAGCATCTGTTCTAAGAAGTCAGACGACTGCAATTGATAACACTATATAATAAAAAAAAGAAATAAGCATACCATGCCTACAGTCTTCATCTGCTTGCCCATACTTTTTCTGAAAGGTAAAACACAAAAAGTTTAAAAATAGCATTATTCCAGTTAGCATAAACAACTACATGATTGAATTACAAGTTTAAGAATCCATTACCTTGTCTTTTCTTGGGTGGAACATGTAAAGAACAGTCACATGCCAAATATAATGAGTTCTTAGAAAGCATTTTTTTTTCTCAAATTCTCAGCAAATGGACACTTGAAAAGAGGAACATGAATGGGCAAAGGTATGTGCTTATATATGTGTCTGTAGATGGCTCACAACATCTAGGAAAAACTAAAAAAATTTATTTCTTTTCTAGCTGCTGTCATTTTTTTTAAACTTGCACTAATATGGTGCTGTTGAAATTGGTATAATATGTATTTTAATTTACTCTGTTTTATCAGTGGTGATTTCATGAATTACCTCATTTTTAAAAAACAAGCAGAAAAATTTGGAATTACTTTTTTAGCAATAAGCTTTAAGTATCTATGCAATTCAAGTCTTTAATACAAAGATTTTGATTACAAGTGTTTTTCAACACTGTGATAACTTTCACTAAGATGAACACCCAGACAGGTGCCTCACAAGATTTTCAGAGGCATCCAGGTCAGAAATGTATTGAATACTGCTAAGCACCTATCTGCACATTGGCCTATGTTAATAATCTTGAGAACTGAAGTTCTGTAGTAACACAACTTCAACCAAAATATATATATATGCATATATATATATTTTTGTTATTTCTCTCTTCCCCTGAGGAGCCATAAGATGGGTCACACATTAATTTCAGAAGTTTCCCAATTCTTGTTTTGCACATTTGAATAGTCCAGTTCAGGTACTTATTTAGAGAATGCTTTAAAATGCTCCCTAATCATATGGGCAAAGTTTATTTTAAAGCTGCCAAGCAAGGTCTTACATCTCAGACAACCTTTTCCCACTTAGCCTGAAACTGTTCTTACCCAATATACGAAGACCTGTAAATCTGTAATAGCATTTCCAAAACAGAAAGGTAAGGGAAAGCACAGATTCATTAAGCAGCTTTGGGGTTTAATCTTCAGCACTGTAATGCCCTTTCATTTATGAAAGTGTAAGTCTGATGCTTGAAAGGAAGGACAAAAATTTGGCAATGGGATGCCCCATAACTCAGTGTAATGCCTCTTGCCTCGGATTTACAAACCTTTACAAAGACTTCAGTTTTCACATTTCCATTAAAAATTTACCAAAGCTTGAAAGTTACATCTTTCACCAGATATCCTCTGGGCTAGCAATGAAAAACTAGTATATAAGCAAATATATCACAAGTAATGTTAGGCCTATGGAAATGGAGCTAAACTGGGCATGAACCAGCTACCTGAATCCTGCAATTTCTCAGCTTTCTGTTTTTTTATTGTTTAGATTTCCAACTTTAATTTCATGCTCTTTATAACCAAAGCATGGAATTCAGTGTAACTGTACCAACTTAAAAAAAAACAAACAGATCAGGGAAAACTACAAGCCTCATATATGCTGATTATGGCATTATGCAGCAAACCAACATGGCAATCACAAGCAAACTCTGCATTTTATTGAAATCTCAGTGGTAGAAGATATTTGATTGTTCTTTCCAGTTCACTGGGTGCTGTTAAAGAGTGACACTCACAAGTTGTAAGAAGGAAGCAATTCTATAGAGCAGAGTCTCGATTTTGATGCGGTCGATTTCTGCCTGGCATGGCTCCGGGAGGTGAGCTGGGGGGTACTGGCTGAGGGAAAGGAGAGCCTCTGTGCAATGCTTCACTGCCACTTCATAATCCTGCTGCTTAAGGGATTCACATGCTTGTTCACATGACTTCTCTGGTCTTCTGTCTGCCATGACTCAGGGACAGAAATCCTAAAGTGGGGGCAGAGGGGATGATAAAATGTTGGTTAGCTGTGTAATAGAATCATAGAATCACAGAATGGGCTGGGTTGGAAGGGACCTCAGAGATCATCAAGTCCAACCCTTGCTCCACTCCCCCCATGGTTCCCAGCCCATGGCACTGAGTGCCACATCCAGGCTCTTTTGAAATATCTCCAGGGATGGAGAATCCACCCCTTCCCTGGGCAGCCCATTCCAATGGCTGAGCACCCTCTCCATAAAGAAATTCTTTCTAATGTCCAACCTAAACCTCCCCTGGCACAACTTGAGACCTCTTGTGTCCTCTTGTCTTGCTGAGAGTTGCCTGGGAAAAGAGCCCAACCCCCCCTGGCTCCAACCTCCTTTCAGGGAGTTGGAGAGAGTGATGAGGTCTCCCCTGAGCCTCCTCTTCTCCAGCCTCAACACCCCCAGCTCCCTCAGCCTCTCCTCATAGGATCTGTGCTCAAGTCCCTTCACCAGCCCAGGTGAAATGCCACTGACAAATTTGCCAACCAACTTCAGTTCCCACCTCAAGGTGCTGCTGTATCATATCCCCTTCATTTGATGCCAGTCCCATTTCCTATCCCAAACTTTCTCACTGAGCTCTTTCCCAGTCTTTCCTCCATCACTCCCAGCTCTCGATTTGGTTCTAATTCAAGAAGGTCTTTAAGCCTGTGACTGATTTCAAGAACCTAAGTAGTGGTTTCAAATTTTCAAGCCAGCATGGATTTAAGCACTCAGAGAAGCTTTTGGGTCTCCTCTGGCAACATGATCTTGGCTCTGGAAATAATACAACTCATCCATCAACTGCTCCTCTCCAGACCTGCAGCCATTCTCTCCAAAGACACCTTTCTCTTCCCTCCACATCTTCCCTGCTCTCAGGGGAAGCAGCCAGGTGAAGTACAAAGTGGCTGGAGAAGGATCAATGAGAAGGAACCACTTGTCTCTTCCTTCTCTTGGTTTATTTCCATTTATGTCTCAGAAAGCCTAGATACTTCTGCCACACCAACACCTTCTTTAAAAACTTTAAATTGAGTATTTTAGGGGGGAAAAAAATGAAACAGCTGTAATAAAAATCTGTATAAAAGACAGACAGCATCTGCCAACAAACTGAGACAAACAGTTATCCACAATCTGAACCACCACCAGCAAAGAATTTGTATAATCCCTGTCTACATTCTCCCTTCACTGACATAATATTTAAACATATGAGATACATCCCTGGAGACACTGGACTTTAAAGATGACTTCACAAAAATGTGTTCTGATAACTGGAGGAGGACAAAAATGCAAGTTCTTGTGATTATTTATCAACTATTGTTTCCAATAACTGTCTTTAGCCCACTCTAAAAATTCACCACTAAAAACTTCCTTTATACTTGATTTTTAAGTTTTTAACCAAACAAGGTAAAGTTACTTCAAGAAGTTTATGTGAAGGTCAAATAAATGCCTTTTTCTTATATGAAAAATAACTCACTGTCACATTTTTCTCACTAACACATGCCTAAGCCAATATACTGGAGAAAATTAAGAAAGACTTTTCATTATAGGGCAGTTCTGTGTTCCCTCCCATCCTTAAAATTTTATTTTCAGTATCAACAAAGAACATAAACAAACATTGATGTTGCAAGACAGTTTTGACTTAAACCACTTTCCCTTTTACAACATTTATATAGAAGTTTCTTGTGTACAACAACATATCTTCCCAAAAATGAAGGAACACAACCATGAACACATTGCCAGTCACCCTGATAAAAACCTGTTGCATATGCCTCTTTTTTTAATAATTACCTTGCAAAACAACACCTCTTTCATGCTGATATTTTATTTTCTGCCAAAAAGAATTCTACCAGAATAGGAAGAAGCAAGTAGGTTTTGCATTTTCATACATGACTATAGTGATGGAATATTCTAAGAACATTCAAGGCACTCAGCTGGATCACTTAAGCACATATTTTCAATTACATAAATGTTATGTATTCTTAAGCTGTTTATGCAAGGATCCTTACCAGATACAACTAAAAATGGCATTATTTCCATTTCACTAATATTTTAGGCCAGGGTGAATTTTACATCTCTAGGATTTGCTTCAGCAGTAGTACCAGAGTTAATTGATGGTTTTCTCGTGTACATTTTGTTTTCCACTTATGGAACTGAAAAGAGAGGATTTCATGAACTCTGCTGTACTTGTGATTTCCTCACTTCCTGGCTGACACAGAACCAAAATTCCTTTGATTTAAGGTCTCAGCAGAGCTTCTGTGTGTTTACTCCTGCAGACATGTTTATACACAGATCCTACCCTAACTGACCTGGCCAGCATCATTGGGAAGCTTCATTATCCAGCCCTTCTTCTCCAACATGGCACCATGCAGAAGAAAAACATCTTTATTTATCAGTTATCTAGTGCTGGCTGTTTTGATAAGCACTGAACTCATCTGTTTGAGAAGTGGTGGCCAACTGTACTGCAATTTCTTTGGTCAATTTGAAGACTTTGAGAGCACTTCAGAGGACATCACTGACCCTGAGCAATAAAGAGTGGATGAAGTTAAACTTCCACTATGTGGACAACATATGGAAAATAACACTCTGATTTCACTTCAGTTCCATTCCTATGGACATGCAGACACAAAGATGCACATTTGATGGGCATTTGTACTTCAGACTCCAGTCCAGGTGCTTCTTGAAGGCACTTGACTATTCCTGCTGACTTTAAAAACCCATGGCTCCTACTTTTGGTCTCCTGAGCTGTGCCTAAATTAGCACCTGAGACAGCTTTCTTGAACTTGAATTAGAACCATGCTTTCTAAAATCTCATCTTATTCAAGTACCTGACCTACCCATGGATGGAATCATTTCAGAACAATTAATATTTTAACAGCCAAGGAATGGAGACAAAGGAAATCTGAGTACTATAAATGTTTTGTTTTCCAAAATTTCCAATAGAAGACTGGAATTCCTACATTAAATCCAAGAGTACAAATTATTACAGATTAGAACTGAAAGCTAAAGTGTCACGAGGTCTGTGCTATACTCCCAACTCTCCTGGCAGAGCTGAGCAAATTATTTATGCACTTCACTTTTTTCTGTCTGTAAAACTGAGATTAAAATACCAAGCATGTATCAGAACAAATGTTAGAATTATTCATTTTTTCAATGAGAAAAAATAGAGACCTGCATGCCAGGAGAGTTCTGCATTTAAATTTGAACAATTTATTTTAATAGCAAAGTTTAAGACATCTTCAGAATTTTGCAGAAGCAGTGAACAGGTATATTCCCACTATCTGAAGTTCCACCACTCCCTCTAGAAAGGTTTCTGATCTATGCATTCAAGTCAAATATTTAAATACAGCACCTGTGAATTCCATGTGCTACAACAGAAAGCATCGGGGTTGACCAGAGCACAGACAGAAGTTGACACAACTCTTCCTCTCTGGCTAACCCAGAAATCTAACCTTGACATTTTATCTTGGACCTCAGAAAAATTCCTGACTTTAAGTAGAAGAAAACTTACTGATCTTGTTTCTTTAACAGCCAAGTTGTGCTCAGCTTAGCTTCCACAAATATCATTCAAAAGATCTGGTTAATTCCACCTGGTGTAACTTAAACCTGGGAGGGTTTTTTTTTTTTTTTTCAATTAATTGTACGAGGTGCTTTTTTTTCCCTACAAGTAATGATTTTCAGGCTCAATATTCCTAGTGAGTATTTTGCCTTCTTTCCAAAGGGATTTTGTAAACAATCCTGAAAAGAGTAACTCAAATCTCATCTCCAAATCAAGCTGTCCATATCCCCTCCAGAACTGCAGGGGGGGCTGGGAAAGGCAGAAGGGACAGCTTGAGGAGGAAGAGCAAATAAACAACGTGAGCTACACAGTCATTTCTTTGCAAGCAAACACTATGCCTGCTTGGTGCACAGGAGGCTTTTGAAGAATCACTCCACAGTCTGATGAGTCCAACTTCAATCTAAAAATCAATGTAGGAGGAGAGAACATCATGAACTGAAATTTCAGCTTTTCACAGCCGTTTAACTCATGACTGTGTACTTCCATCCTTCCCAGCTTACTGATGTCTTTTATGGAACCAAAGGCTTCATACCTTAAGTTAATGATAAAGCATGTCACAGTTCCTAAAAAATTTCAAACAGATGCTTTTTCAATTCACTGTAAAGCATCTAGCCAGATAACTCGTGCTGTACTTCATAAACAAACAGATTAGAGGGCACAATGCTGTTCCTATTAATGTTATTGGCAAAATTCCCAATGTCTGCCAAGACAGAAGGATCAGATCCAAGGTCTCGCATGCCAAGCTGACAAACAGTAGACAAGTCAGTAAATATTTGCATATTTTAACCAGACATTAACATCTCTTGTAAAGATTTATGCTCAAGCAATGATGTTCAACTTGCAGCCCTACAGTGAGAGTGGAAGGAATTGACTGGCAATTGATTTACTTCAAGAGCCACATCCTGGGATTCACAAACTGAGGCAAATGAATGAGACCCATTGCCCTGGGGAACATGCAGGGGAAGAGCCTCTCCAGCTGCCTCCCATTACACTCCCCAACCCTTCAAACAGTTCTGCTGTGAGAAATAAGCACCCAAATACTCCTTGCCAAAGCTATTCAGCTGTGTCCTCCAGTTAAGAGCCCGCTGGATTGCAGGAAAAGAGAGGAGAAGGAGGGTTTGCCATGCTGCTGCCTACTGGGGACAAGCTGGCAGGGGCTCAGGGAAAGCAGGGCAGGAATTCAGCTCCTCCTGCCCCTCTCCAAGGAAATTCAAGTGGGCACCGTGCTGTGCTTCCTAACCCTGGGGGATTCTGCTTGCAAAATGGAATGGTTGGCCACAAAACTGGAGGGAAGTTTTAAACATCTCAGAAATTCAGGTACTATGTGGAGAAACGATGGCTGCTTTATCCCAACTTCCCAGCAGATCCATCCAAGAGGCAAGAAGAGACCTACTAGATTTAGTTTTTAGAATGGTTGGTCTGCCCTTCCCCAGGAACTTCTGAACTTCAATGTGAGCTGAATTTCACAGAAGATTCAAAGATGCTGCAAGGTTTATGAGAAACGTGTAACAAGGCAGATGCCAGAGACCTGGATTTTTAAGTCCACCCAGGGACAGGAGAAGGAATAATTCAGCTCCTTATTGATACCAAGAGGCCAGTTACCCATCAGTTACTGCCATGTGCTGCCATTTACCAGAGAGAGAAACAGCACTGTAACAAATTATCGCTCGTTGGTAAAAGAAAAATCTTATTTATCTTTCTTGCTCATAATGATATAAAAGCTATAAACTGCATTCATTAACTTAACTGCTCAAGGATCCATCCAGTAGTTTCCAGGCTTCCCTGAAGCTGAGATTCAAAACTCTTTAGACTCCAGACACCAGCAGTACCTACTGCATAGCTTTTTGAAATTTCTTACTGGTAAAATTGAGATGTAAGCAATTCGTATGTGAAAGTCTCCAAGATCTGTTTCCATGATAGAGAAAGTAATAGCTGGGAAGTCAGAAGGTCACAATCCCTGTGGATAAAGAATCTTCTACTTAAGGCATGCTTGCACCTCTAGATTATCTTATCTAATTGTTTTTGTAGTGCTAAAAAATACCACTGAAGTACCTTTAGATTAGTAAAAGAAAATTAAATCTCTATTGATTTTCCTTAGCTCTAGTGATAAAGTAAACTTATATTTGCCTTAAGACAAAAATGCATTTTATTCAAGCCTTCAGGAAGGTATTGAAAACACAGCTGCACAAAACACAGAAGCCACTTCTAGACACACTCAGAAAAAATGCACATATCATGCCATAGACATCGTAAATAATCCCACACTCAGAAAATCATTTAATAAAAAGAGAGCAGATAAATGATAACCCATTATGCCAATCTGAAAGACTTAAAAGAGAGAAGAAGCAGAGAGCATCTTGTGCAGGGTGCAGAGAAGATTAATATGCAAGGTGCTGGTGGTTTTTTTATTTTAAAAGAATATAATAGCAGAGGTCTTATCCCCTCATTTTGTGCAGTTGTGGCTGAAGTCAGTAATATTAGTTACATGCAGTGCTCAGAAATGTACTGCACACCTTACAGAACAAATAGAAAAGTCTCCACCCTTGAGAGAAGACAATCTAATCAGTTTTCCAAAATTACTGGATTGCTCTGGTTAATACTGTACAAATCCAAGCAAAATGACCCTACTTTAAATTCCAAAAACGAAGTTAAATCTGAAATGGAGCATAGAGAATAAAGAAAGCTTATTTCAAGGTTTTATTATATAGCATAACAGCAGCAAGAACTTCTGCTGCTTATCTTCTAAGGAACATGATATGCTTGGTTTCAGGAAGATAAAAAAAAGGAATTAACAGGTTCATGAAGCCCCCTACCATTAAACACTTAGATTATCCTTCCATGTATAAAAATCAAAGGGAGCACCATAAATTAGGAGGACAAGTGATCTCTGGCTATGTAAATGGAGCCTTGAGTTTGATCCCATAAATTTCATGTATAGAATAATCCACAATTACTAAAAAAGGAACAAGTGCCTGTGGGTAGTTTACCACTCACATAACAATAGTAACAAAAATATACGAGCAATTGAGATTAAGAGCAAATGCCTTCCACATCTGGATCCTCTGTGTTCTTTAAATCACTTTACATCCATCACAGACAATCATGACACTCCCACATTTACAAGCCCTATTTACTGCACGCTACCCAAATCTGGTTCTCAAGACAGCATTTTAATATTTACATGAATTTTTCCACAATGTTCACAAATACTGTGACTGAGCACTTCACAAGTATTAAGGAAGTGTCTTTATCCTCCTGACATTATTCCCATCTCACAAATAATTAAGACATTAAGACACACTAAAGCCAAAAGTTTCTAGAAACTTTTTCTATTCAGATTAAGACAACTTAACCTGATTTTTCCCCCCATATGCTCTCCCTGTACTATCCAGCACTTTATATGATCAAAGGAGAACACACAGTGGCTGCTGAATGACTTATGATTACTCAGCACTTCCCTACATCACAACATGGGAGGATTCATTTGGAACACAAAAAATGAGGAGCAGCAAACACAGGGCTTAAGTATGATTTGCCTGGTTTTTTGCTATTCCCTACTCCATTCCTCAAACACCTTCTAATTTATGCAAACACTGAATCTGTATTCCAACAAAACTCTATTAACAGTGTAAAATAAATTATGTGCATTCACATGGTAGAGCCTCCCTTCTGTTTCTTTCCAACACGAATACTTTTCAACCTCAATCTCCTTGTTCAGCCACTCCTATTTCCACATTTATTCTCCATATTCTCTGCAAACCTGCACCTCTTATTTAAACCCAGTTGCTGCTTCCTCCATGCTGAATGAAGGTAGAACAGGAAGGAAAGGGAAGTGGGGACTGGGAGTACAGGGGAGGAATTTTCTGTGATCTTGGTTTTGTCCAAAATCCTACCAGGGAGGAATGCAGAAGCCCCAGCCTTCAAATCATACAGAAATCTCATTTAGCCCAGGCTGAAATACATTCACTGCAAGGATGATCTTATACATTTGTGCTAAATGCTAATTTGACCAAGGTTGAACAGATTTTCACAGGGTTGGTAACAAGTACATCCTTGGCAGAAACATCCTACTATAACATAGCTCAGCTTTTTACAAAGCAGAACTACAGCACATTAGATGGGGTTTTTTTTCTATTTTATTGTGAACATAAGAAAATTTTTTGCCAAATTTCTAGAAAAGACAGAATCACCTTGGCAGAACCCTTCATCTTCTTGGCAGAACCCTTCACCCCCTCCCCGGCATCCAAAAAGTTAGCCTGGGATAGACACCTACCATGGGAAATTTCAACCTAAATAATTAAAATCTGGCAAGTAATAACCAACTATGTCATAGTAAGCATCAGGTAACATAATAATAGGTGGTGCTTCTGCCCCACCTAAAGTTCTTTTGGCTCCATCATAGAAAACTCCACATAAACAATCTTTCATAATAAGCAGTTAACAGCAGCAGTCTGTATTCCATATATATCTATATGTTCTGACAGTTTTTGAGAGCAGAGTTTCTCACCCTTATCCAAGATGAGGGCATTTTAATTGAAATATTGTCCCATGGTTACCATTCTATCCCCATAACAACATCACCAATTATTTACTTTAAAAAATGCATTAGAAAAGTAATTCAATCTTTGCTTCTCGTAATGAAATTTGCCAGAGAAAAACAAAGGGAAAAATCAGCACTGCAAGACCAGCACCAACCTAAGTCTCAAACTCAAACACACTTTGCAGAAGAATACAATATCCATTCTCTAAAAGCTGGTTTAAACACCATGATCCACAACTTTTACTGCTTGTGGCAGAACCTTTCTTTTAAACACCTGAACAGGACGTGGCCTTGCTCCTGGATGTCTCAGTATATTTCACAATTTAATGTTTAGTAATAAATTTGACCCCAAAAAAGTGAACACCATTAATCCTGAGGACTTCCAGTCATGCAATTATCAATTATTTTCCTCCACTGAGTCATAAGACACTGCCAGAAGTCCTTTTTGAGAACTGCCTGCTATATGATCTATAGGTACATCTGCCTACATGTGACTCAACATCTGTCACCTCATTTTCCAATTGCCAAGCAAATGCAAAAGTCCAAGAAGACTCCCAAGCATCAATGTGACACAAAACACATATCAGGATATTTACAAATGTATTTCTGATGTGTCACACAGTGTGCCACGATGCTCACTGAATTTCCCTCTCTTACAACACTCTTCAGAGAGCTCTTCTCCACAGCTCATTTGCCAAAGTTCACCAATTTACTCAGTTCTGGAGACAAAACCAAAGAGTTCCTAACTTGCAGTCTTGTGCTTCATTTTGCAGCTTCTTCTAATGAAGCTGTATCTGGATTTCAGCAATAAAAGTATTTCTAAATTAGGAAATTCTTTTTTTGTAGTAAATCTATCCCCCTTTAGAAAGCCCCATGCAAACTCCAACAAAACTGAGGGGTTTAATTCATGTTTTTCTCTCCTTAACAGGGACCCTAAGTGCTGATGAACCAGGGTTTTCTCAAATGTCAACCTCTCATTTCAAACAAGAACTTTCCCCACCCTTGGCAGGGCCCAGGATTGCAAAGCAGTGCATGGCTATGACAGGGGGACACAGCTTTGATCACCAGTGCAAGGTGCTACAGTTTTGGATGAAAAAAGATTTTTAAAAAGCCCCAAGTTTATTTTCTGAGATGCAAAATATGAATCCTTCTTACAATCCATTCCAGAGGCAAAAGATTGTAAAAATCTTCATGCAGAATACCAGTTACACTGCACAGTTACAGTGACAAACTGCACATAGAAATCATCCAGAAAGTTGTGATACAGAACAGGAAAATTTTCTTTCAATACACCTCAGTCCTCATTGCAGCATTATAATGAAC
The DNA here is from genome assembly GCF_036169615.1 of Heliangelus exortis. Classification (NCBI taxonomy): domain Eukaryota; kingdom Metazoa; phylum Chordata; class Aves; order Apodiformes; family Trochilidae; genus Heliangelus; species Heliangelus exortis. The sequence goes on from NC_092441.1 coordinate 3,305,537, forward strand.
TTAAATTTATGATGGTAGTGAATAACACTGTGCTTGACTTTTCTGTTAGGCATTTATACAGTGCTTAGCACAAAAAGGTCCTACCATAACAGATTTAATAACACAATCATGCCACCCACAGATACTCCAAACACATCTTTCCCCAAACCATACCTATTATGTAACTGTGTGTGATATTTTTGTGTGCTGTTTTGAAAGTTCAAAGCAGTAACTATCCTCCACCACTAAAACCTGCTATCTTGATTGTAAATAACCTTTGAAATTCATTTTTACATGACTGTGCTTCAAATGGTTTGGTATAATATAGCTAAGCCTGATTTGGGAGAATATTTTAATGATATTAACCCTTCTGCATCTGGGTAACACTTTTAGAACATCCCTGTTTCCTCTCTTCAAACACACAAACAGCAGACTACCAACAGGTTCCATTTTTAGACCACTGTAGAGAACAGAATACAGATTCCCAAATTCTTCCCACAGACCAAACCCTGTGGGCAACACTGTAACTTGTACCCAAAACACCACAAGCTTCCCAAAGACATTCACCCTCCTCATTCCTTTTGAAATGAGCATTAGAAACTCAGTTACATATCATAAACCCCACTCAAACAGCCACCAGCAGGAATGAGAAACCATCATGCTGTGGTTAGTGGTATAATTCTCACAAAATTTTGGGAGAAAAGCAGTGTCTAGACAAACAAATATAAAGAAATCTGCAGGCAAGGTCAGTCACTTCAAGTGACCAATGTCCTGTGTCATTCCAACCCTGGGAATCTCTTCAGATATGGCCAGAGCAGTTACCTCAAACCCATCAGCACAACCAACCCTAACAAAAGCATCACTTCAAGAAAATACCCCCAGCACTCAGCTACCACACTGAGATTTGGGAGGATGCTGGAAAATGTTCCCCTTAGCAACCTTAGACAGTGAGGAAAGGCCAAAAAATTAATTCTGGCTCCCAAGATGGCAGAGGAGCAGATGCAAGGCAGCAACCATGGCTGGTTCCCAGGATTTGGTGATCCCAGCTGCCTGATGGGGAATTTAGTTGAGAGTAGCAAAGAAACATTACTGGGGAACAGAAACACACTGCCTGTCCCTGTCCTGTCCCAGGATAAAATGAAATTTTCACTCTAAAATTAGATAGATAATCTTTGTGAGTAGCATCTCAGTAGTATTTCAGTAGTATCTTACAGAGTATGTTGGTGAGAAGATACATGAGCATTATTTTATATGCTGCCAAACCCACTATGCTTTTCATTTGTTGTATTCTCCATTTATTATGTCCACAAAGATTTGCTACTTTCTTGGTCTGCTGAACCACTAAATATTTTCCAGCAAATTAAACACTCGTGCCACATTGCTAACAATCAAGAGTCTCAGGAAGAGCTCTTGTGTGTTACATACTTCTCCTTTGCCATGGGGTCTTAAGGGCTCTGAAAGAACTTCTAAGCATATTTAAGCAGTCTAATTTTTAGTGTTTTGATGAAAACACTATTTTTTCTCTATATAACTACGAAAAAAGTCCCACAAACTATGAAATTCACAGGCTGAAAGATCATTTCCAAATAACACTTCAGCCTAACTACCATCAAACCAGCTCAGGCCAAACTCCACTGCTCCCATTTCTACCCTCTCACCTGTTTTTACCCTTCCTGCCACTCCAACATCCAAAATTTCACACCTAACATAATCCTACCATTCCTTTTCTTCCAGTGTGTAGTCATGACAGCCCTGAGAATCATTAATTAGCCTTCCTACTGCTTCAAGAGGAAAGATCATGAAATGTATTTCCCCAGACCAGAGATAAGCCAAAGATTAAAAATATCCAACCTCAGTCACATCATTCTTCATCCAAGTGGCACTTCCTGAGAGCAACAGAAACAAATGGCACAACAGTTAACAGTAACATCTCCAAAACATCTCTTTACATAAAATCCCTTACAAAAACTGCCTACCAGCTCAGCAGAATTACATTTAAGAAGAAAAAAGGCTGAAACCATGATTTCTTATCTGGTTTTCTTGTCATAAGCCTGCAATTCCATACTCTGGTGGCCTCTGAGAAAAGGGTAAATAACCAGTGCATTTCTATTAAATTCATGAGAATTAATTAGCATGTAAAATTGCAGAGAAATATTTGGATATTACGTTACAGCCACATTAAGTGTCTTTTAATTTCAAGTAGCAGTGCAATGAAAAACAGAAAAACAAATTCTCACCCACGGGTAATCACAATCTCCCTTTTTTAAATTCCTAAGCAGTTCTTTTCCTACAGTAATATTCACTTTTCTGTGTTCCTCATACAGGAGTGATTGCTTCTGGTTGAAGTCTCACATTGTAAACATTTGTGTGAAGAGAACACGAAAGCTCAGTAAGCAAGACTGGTTTTGAATACAGAACTTGAGATACATCTCAATACCACCATAACAAAATCACCAGAAGCCAGCCTGTTTCTATAGAGCAGTCTGATCTAGCACACTCCTAATTTCTAATTGCATTATCTGTGAAGTTTAGTTATTTTCTTCCTCCCTCCCCCAAAATAAATGGTAGGAGGAAACAAGCATTTACTTTCCCAGTCAAAATCTCCAAAAGACCAAGCAGGCTTTTGGGGTTTTATTCCATAGTAATGTTGTGTGTCTCTTTTTCACTATCCTCTCTTTTATTCCTTGCTGAAAAAAAAAGAATTACAATACACAGAAGTCTAGCAAAGGGAGTAAGAAATCTAACATTAAAAGTACTGTGCCTTTAAATATGTCACTGATACACATAAACACAAGTGTTGGCTACTGCCAAAGGCCACGCAAGAAATAGCAAGACAAACAAGAACAAAAAAAGGAAGATCTTGTTTGTTCTAATAATCTAACCCTTAATACTTCCAGTGAAAGGAAAAAAATACATATCCCATGTAGTGATACTGGGATCTTGCCTCAGGACCTCAACAAAAGTGAGAAATGACAATCAACAGTGATAGGTGAGCAAGAGGGAAGCTCAGGAACAACAAAATTTGCTGGTTTCAGTTCAGGAACACAAAATTTGCTCTTTTCTGCCTGTGATAAGCCTTGCATAAGGAGGAAAGCCCAGGGATCTGCTTCCAGGAGGAAGCCTGTAAAACCCCAGGAAAACTGCAAGGATGGGGACTGCTATTAACAGGGATTCTTGGCCTCCTGCTCCCCAAGGCAGGGGGAATGGCAGCTGCCCAACTGCTCCATCCCTGAGGCAAAGCAGAATGACTTTCCCCAGTTATTCAGGCTGCACAGAGGGGACAGGATTTAAAATATCACCAAACACACTTCTATTTTAGATTTCACTCCTGCTACCAGACTTATCCGGGTACCACTGACCTCAGGACAGAATGTCAGTGAGGTGAAAGAGGCAAGGGTTTGCAACTAATAATCTGAATTCCTCCAGCCATAGCTTCTGCCATTATTTAAATGAAAATAAATGAAAACAACTAGAATAAAGTGGTGTAGTAAATGTAGGATGGTAGAAAAGGCAAAAACCCACAGCGAAAGTCAGAAAAAATACCTATAATTGCAAAGGTGATTTTAGTAACAAAAATAATTGCCAACAATGGAGAAAATATTTCATCAGACTGCTAAATTAACAGAGCTGAAAAACATTAGTAATAATATTGCCCAGCTCTTACATAGCCTCTTTCATCCATGGGCGTCAAGACTCTTTACAAGTTGGTGAGACTCACTATTCCCATTTCCAAGTCCTTCAAAAGGAAGCATAAACAAGTGAAGTGATTTGCATCAGGCTGTTGAGATCTCTCAAACACTAGGCCTGTATCCTACCCACTTGGAAATATTATCTCTTCAAACCTTCTAGGCACTGTTACTTATCATTTTCAAGACAGGAATTTCCAAACAAACCTTTGAGTAGAAGCTCTCTCCAAACTCCAGCCTTTCTCCTGCAACCCAATCTACTAAAATACAGATCCCAAAGCCCACGAGCAACTTCTCTGAAATCACTGAAATTTCAGAAATGGAAAGGATCCACTGTGACAGATCAAGAAGCAGAACTGGGACAAATTACAGATTAAGGTGCTGCTTCCACATATCTCCCTTTAATTTTTAGTCTGCTGGGGAAGAGAGAAAAACAACCTAACCAGAAGACAAACCCACACACACCCCCTCAAAAAAAAAATGGCAAACCAGCTATTACAAACTTGCAAGTCCTAAAGCAAGAGCTTTAAGAGGATTCTTTCCTACAAAAGTTCATCTGGCTCACTTAAAAAGGCACAGGGTCTGTATTAAATAGAGGGGAAATATACACTCTGTCTGTTTCATAGAGTCACAAAAGAATTCAGAGGTGAGGAGTGATAATAGAAATGTGATTTCAGCTAAGAAAAAAAAAAAAGTCATTTCTGCTTTCATGACAAAATACAAAGAGAACTCAATTTTATCAGTAAGAACACATAAAATGTTCTTTCACTTACCAAGAAGAAAAACTGTTCTGCTAATTAAAGTTCAACTAAAAAAAAAAAAAAAAAAAAAAAAAAGCTTAACTCAGCTTTCACCACTCACAATTTCTGAGCTGTAAAGCTCAGCCTACCAAGGTCTGATTCATCTGAGAACAAATCCCTGGGTTTGCATCTCAGGAAGGAGGGAACATGGTGGTCACTTGGGCACCCTCCCCTCATCTGAATTTCAACTGCAAACTCAGAATCAGCTCCTCACTACAGAGGATGAGCAAGCTGCCCAGCATCCCCAGCTGATCCAAATCAAACAAGCTTTGCCATTTAAAAAAACCAAAACAAAACACAAAGTTTTCATTCATAGTCTGCTATGACTCAAAGCTACTGAAACAACTGAATTTAAAACACATTATTTTAAAACTTCCCTGTTCTACCAATCCCACTTGGAAAATAATGCAAAGTTGCCAAGCATCACTTCATTTAATTTGGATTTTTTTCCACTTTTTACAGAGGAATGTTTTTTCTAATATTAAGGGAAGAGGTCAATAATTTATCCTTTGTCCTGTTTCAATTAGATTATTAAAAACAAAAATGCTAGAAGACCCCAACAATCCAAACCATCCCAATAACATCAGCCTTGATGCACTCAATTTCTCAATGGGGTTTGTAATTTTTAGGACATTTTCAGGACTTATAACTGAGTTCTTTTTTCTTCACTGAAAAATGAAATATACTGTGTTATTTTAGAACTTCATCTCAGGCTTGCTGTACCTGATAATGCAAAAATCCTATTATCTTGTTACCTCTTACTCATTTTGTCATTAATTGGAAAGCAACCTTGCAACTGTTTGCCTGCAGTTATTTCTTAATTTCCATCACTGATCTGTTTAATCACGTTACCATGATCAAACAACAGCAGCCTGACCAACAATGTAATGAAGCCAAATAACTTCACTCATTTGGAAATTTATTAAAGGACATAACCCACACCAGGAATGGTAACTTATATCTTGGGGATTCGCCCTAAATATCTATATTTTTATATATATAGAGAGAGAGAGTCTAAGTTGGGAGTAGTGCAATAAAAACTTGTCTATTTTCTGTTTCACAAGAGTTGCATGGTATGAAGGGATCCTCAGGATCTGTGTTACAACTCCCCACTTCCAGCCACTTGGCCCTGACAAAGCCTCCCAAAGAAAACAAAAATATAACCTTATCTGCCAACCCTCCATTGCTCCGAGGGTTAATTTTACAACAGCAGTTAAATTCTTCCAATTTATTTTTCCATCCTTCAACGAGCCCAACCTAAACATTTATTTTTTTTTTAATTTTTTTTTTTTTTAAACTTCTATTTTATGATTGTTATTTCCTGGCTGTCCCTAGCCCTTCCCTCCCCCGCCCCGCCCGGTACTAAACCCAAAGCTCCCTCCCTCCCACCCCTCCGCATCCCCCCCCACCGCCCTCCCTGACGGAGGCACCCCCGGAGAAACCGGGAGAAACCGGGGTTGTGCAAGAAGGTATCTCCGACTCTCCGGGCTGGCCCCTACGCCTTCCCTCGCTTCTCCGGCCTCAGGGCCGCTCCGTTCCCTTCCCTCCTGCGGCTTCGGTTCCCGGGGAGATCGCGGCAGCCCCCGGGGCTCCGGCCGAGCCCGCCCGTAAACAGCCCCCGAGCGGCTGCCGCTGCAGGCCCCTCCGCAGACACAGGGCCCTCTCCAGCCGGCACCGCTCAGCCTCCGGCCCGGCCGGCAACCCCCCCGAGAGGCCTTTGGATCGGCTGCGGGGTACCGAGGATCCGCCGAGGTTTTCCCGGAGCCTTTTTTCAAAGGGGCCCGACCGCCCTGGGTCCCGGCGGGGGGCGAATGGGGAAGTCCTGACTTACCTGTCATTACTTTCTACGCCATCTTGGATCCACTTGTCAACGTCCCCACAAAGCATTGTGGGAAAGCCCTCCCCCGCCCTCCTCACGGCCCGGCCCGGCGGGGGAAGGCGGAGGCAGCGGCGGACGGGACGGGGCCCGGGACGGGACGAACCGGGACCGGGAGCGGGACTACCGCGGAGGGAAACGGAGAGCACCAGAACCTCCATCCCGCAGCTCTCCCCTCACACCTCTGCCTGAAGGAGCCCGGCAGGACCTTTGGGTTTTGGTTGTGGGTTTTTTTTGTTTTCTTGTTTTTTTGTTTTTTTGTTTTTTTGTTTTCCCGTTTATTTTTTTTTAAACTGTTTTTTTATTTATTTTGTTTTCCCGCCCCCACCCCTTTTCCTGGGAACCGTGTCCCTGCCTCCCCACGCCCGCAGCCCCAGGGGTGCTGGCGGAGCGCAGCGCTGCGCGCCCGCGGAGATCCCGCGGTCAGGCAGGGGCTGAGGTGCGCAGAGGCGGTGGAGAGCAAGACAAAAGCCCATCTGCGCTAAAACCCCCTGGTTCTCACCTTTATTCTCCTGCTGTGGGGTTATTTGCTTATAATTAATTTGGAAAAAAAAAAAAAAAAAAAAGTTCTTGCCCTGCCCTAAAGTCGCAGAACGCGGGTGCGGAGGCTGCACCACCAGGTGCGGGAACAGTTCCCGCTCTGCATCGTTTTTTAACAAGATTAAAACCCATCGGGTTTTGCTGGAGGAGCGCTGGTACCGCGCGTCTGGCCGCGCACGGATCCCCAAAAAGTGCTTTGCGTAAGAGTTTTATTTTCGGGAGGAATGTTCCCTCCTCAGCCCTTTGGCAGTCGGTGCCCAATACCTGCGCTGCTGCGCAAAGCGGGTTTTTAAAGGCGTTGTGGGTGCAGCTGCCACGGGTGGGTGCCCCTGTGTGCCCCGAGGCTGCTGTGTGTCAGGGCAAAGTGGACAAGAAATTGGGGGAAAGCAGCTTGCTTCAGGATCTTGATAATTGAGTTTATCAACAAAAGAGAATTGAAGTGTTTTTTTAAAAAAAAAAAAAAAAATCCATCTCCTTTAATTAAACTAATTATAAGATCCAAATCATTTTAGTATTGGATTTTCCTAAATACATTTATATTCAAATTTACATTTAACGCCTCCTAACTCTTTGAAGAATAACCACCAGCCAAGCCTCTGATGCATTGCCACTGCAAGAAGATACTTGTGCCCAAGAATATTTTCAATATTCATCAGTAATGCATTTGTAAGAGGGAGCTCCTTGCAAAAAAAAAAAAAAAAAAATGTAAATGCAGAAGGAAATACGTTTAAAGAAATCCTTTGCATTTGCAGCCTCAGATCAGTCCACTTTTAAATGCAATTTATAAATGCAACTTGATAAATGCAGTTGGGAGTATGGGTTAACTATTTCAGTGCCCTGCCAGAGGCCATATCAGAGGGCAGTTTGGTCCCAGGTTCAATCGTTCAGTCGTTTCTGGAGGACAGAAACACTCCCGTGGAGCCTGTCCCAGGACATCTCTCCTGGTCCCCAGCTCCTGCCTCAGACACCCAAAGGTAGGACTTGGAAGTGCTTTCCACAGGTGCAAGGAAAGGGGTTGTTATGGTGAACCTGATAAACATGGAATCATGTTTAGGATCTATCTTTTTGTCTTATTCAGTGCAGGTTGTTGATGGGAAATTCATCCTTTTATTTTGGAGGCTGGTTGTGGTTTGTTCCTAGGGAGTTTTTGTGTTACTGATAAATTTTTCTGTTAAAAAAAGGCAAGGAAAGTTTTAAACAAATGATATTAAAAAAAAAACAACCAGTGGAAAACAGATTAACTTTTATATGTGTGTGTAAATCTAAAAATATGTGTACATCGTCTGAAGTTCAGTTTGGGGTGAGACAGGAATTTGCTGGGTTTATATTTCACTTAAGCTGTCATTAACTTTTAAATCTGTTTGTTCTGACAGCATTTCTTTATTTTATGCTAGGAAAAAAAAAAAGTTGTGTGACTAGTGGCTGAGTTGTACAAGGAAGGATTTGTTCGATGACACCATTTCCATTGCTATCTGTCCCTGTTCTTTGAAAGTTCCTAGACTGAAAGTTCTGAAAAGCTGTAAAAAGATGGCAACTCAGAGCTGCAGAAACAGCCCAGAAAGGAGGTGGGGAAAGCCTGTGGCAGGAGGGGAATCCCAGCCCTGTGTGTAAAGCACAATATGGAGACTGTGCCCTTACACTCACTGCTTTTTATGATCTTGTTACTGAAATTAAACCTCTTAGCCCCCATATGAAGGAGGTTTTACTGTAGTTTGTAGACTGGTTAATTGTATTGTAGAAACCCTAAGTGGACGTGCCAGAGGCTACAGAGGGAGCCAACAGCTCCAAGATGGGGTTGGCTGCCAAGCACTGTTTTGTTCAAGCACTGCCACTGAGCCTGCAAGATTGGAATAACTCTATTTTTTTTCTATGCAGTGCCCCCTTCCAAGCTCTTTCATGTTTTTTTTACCCAGCTAGAAAGGAGGACTGTTGGTCCAAACCTCATTTAGGGTCCAAGCACTCATTAACCTTGGAAATTCTGTTCAAAGCACAAATCATATAGCAGTTGGCCTAAGAGATGAGATCTCAAAGCCAAAGGGCTTTTAATGTAACTAAACTTTAGTTTCAGAGCCACTTCTAACAGCAACAGAAGGCTGAGTGTGCCACTAACAAGCAGTTAAACACTACATGGGAAGCAGGAGACTTCTTGTGGCCTTTATGGGCAGGTTTCAATACAGCATTAAGGGATAATTTAAGAAAATAAGCTTATAATATTAGCTGCTACTGTGGGAGGGACTCCATGAGATGTGTCTTTGTCCCTCTGACATGTATTACCTCAGTGGAAGCTGCAATTTTGGCTTCCAAACTCTGTAATCAAACACATCATTCACAATCTCCAGGCTGAGTCAACAAGCCAGGTCTTCACTCAGCATGGATGGGTGCAGAACCACCTTATGTGCTGACTCCTGTATTTCCAAAATTTGTCCAGACTTCAGAAGTTCCTGAAATCCCCATGTGCTCACTAAGGGGACTTCCTGACAAGAGGAGAAGCTGACAGAGGCTGAGGACTGGGGGGTTTAGCACTGCCTGCAGCACTCCTGCCCAAGAAGACCAAGGCAGAGCTGGTCCCAAGGAGTCTGGGAGCAGAAGAAAAAGCATGAGTTGCAAACCTAAGAAATGCCAAAGGCACAATGGGGAGGCATCTGATAGGAACAAAGCCAATGAATCTCTGCTCAGCATCATGAGGCTTGACAGGTCTCAGATCCTCAAAAACCCAACAGTGCTATTTCTAGGGACTCATTAGAATGCTAAGATTGAAGCGAAACAAAATAAAAAACCTCCAAAGAATGCATCAACATAAAATTCAATTCTGCTTTTGCTTGCTTTTTTTTTTGTTTTTAAATTTCAAAATCTCTTGAGATCTTAAAATTGCCATTTAGATAGCCCAGCCTGGGACTGGAACGGCAAAGAAAACACTCAGAAACACATCCAGTCCCCCTGCTCTCATGTCAGGATTCAGTAAACCACAACTGTTCACAGAACATCTCCCTATCCTGCGAAGCTAGGAGCATGCCCAGGTCCTTGGAGAATCCAGGCTCTTTGCCAAAAACCAGGAGTATGAAAACCTGGGGCCACTCAGAGCTGGTAGGCTCCCTGCCATGGAGCTGAGATCTGAGCAGAGCTCTGATAGGTGTGGCACAGGTTCTGGAAAAGTTGGGATCTCAAGAAACCTTCACTTGCTTCAGGGCTAAGGGAGAGCTGGTAGCCAAATATATTGTCCTGGCTCACCCATCACAGCTAGAGCTTGGTTTTTACATTTTCAAAACAAAAGTATTTTAATGATTTCAAGCTCACACTGCTGCTTTTTTTTTCCCCTTTCTCCTCAGACTTCTGCTTCCAGAGGAAATTCAGAAAATCTATTTCTATGCTATGATACAGTTCACTGCTGTTTCTAGGAAATGGCATTTCTTCACTTACAATACAGAAAATGAGATTTTCCCTCATTATGTCTAACTTCAGAACACAAGAAAAAACATTACAATGAACATTTAAAAGTAATAAACACTATTAATTATTTTAATAATTCAATACATTCAGGGCCAAGCTTCCTCCCTGACCTTGCAGCCTAACATCTTGAGTCGTTTTCACCTCTGAGAAACTTAACAACAGGAGGCCTTTCCCAACAGACTTTCCAGAATGATTGCAGTAATAGAAGCAATGTTTTTATTGTCTTAGCACACTGGACCTTTCTATATTTTTCAACTCCCTCAGAAGCAGCAATCATGGGAAACTAAGAGAAGTGAAGTGGTTTACCCTCTGCCACAAACAAGTCAGTGGTAGACTGGAGGTTAGATAGCAACAGTAATTCCAGGACTTACTAAACAATAAAGCAAACTGTTTCTAGGCAGCCATTAATATATGATTCCTAGGCCGAAGAGTAGCAAGTTTTGGTTTTCCAGCATGAAAATTCCCCTGGAATCTTTCCACAGTCCTCTAATGAACAGATGATCTTGACTTTTAATCTTGTTATCCAAGGAAAATATTTCCTCAGTGTGGCCTCACTAAACACATACAACTTCTAGAGTGAGTAATATTCAAACTAATTCTTACTCATTTTTCCTTTGATCCACAAAATCAGGGATGGCAATAAGTGGATGTTGAGGGTTTGCTGAGGGTATGTTGAGGAGATGGGAACTACAAAGTTCAGATTAATGTGATGATTTGATCCCACACTGTCAAGATCAAAGACCATCTTAAGAAGCCAGCATACCTTCATGTTGATCTTTAAATTGCTCACAGGGAAGTTGTATCTGACATAAATCTGCATTCTGGAGATGAACTAGCACCAAATGTTTACAGTTTGTCTTTTCTCCTAGAACCCTGGATGTGACAACCTTTTCCAGGAAGACTCAAGGTGCCCTCCTTTCATTTTCATCAATAGTTGTCTGCCAACAAAACAAAACAAAACAAAACAAAACAAAACAAAACACAAAACAAAACACAAAACAAAACAAAACAAAACAGAAAATCTCCAGGCTACATGAATAGATTCTTTGCCACTCACTTGGGCTTATGCCCTGCAGCCTAATAATTCCACAATTTTATTTTTAAAGTCCTCTTTTAATTTTGTGATGGGGGAGGTTTATGATGAACAGGGAGAGGCAAGTTCCCTCTTCCCTGATGACCCCACTGCTCTTTTTTCTGATACCTCTTGCCTCAGTTTTCAGCAGCTGGAATTTTGCTGCTGACAAGGTCAAAGCAGAAGTTACTTTGTTCATTATCCCAGCAGCAGCCAGCTTTGCTTATTCTACTCAGGGTAGCTTTGCAAAGACCAAGTACATGCCATTCTCAGACGTGGCTCTGCCAAGATGTTACACAATTTGTACAATTGGATTATCAAACAATTTAGGAAGTTAGATGGGAAGCATTATATGCATTCTCAGCAGTCTGCTTCTCTTTCTCCCCTCCCTCATGGGATAGTTCTGTTGTTTTTCTGTTGCTTAAATGCAGTGTGCTCGATAAAGCCTCCCAAATCACATTCCTCACTTTCCCCTCATCTGTATCCAGAGTCTACATTTCAAATGCAAATCACTGCTTCCCAGCTTCCATCTTCTCCTGTCCCTTCACACTCAACACACACACACTCAACATCCCCAGCTAAAGTTTCCTGACTTACTGTGTATTCATATGATAATTACCTGTGCTAAGAGTGTTCCTCTGAATGAAGTTCAGTGTGCTTTTAAAGAGACAGGATTTATATACAGCTCAGGACATTATTTACAATCAGAGTCTCTACCTAATTAATTATTAAAAGAATAGTTATGGCTAGCATTAAAAATCATTAGAAACCAAAGAAAATTCAATATAAGTTTCATTGAATCTTTTTATACTATTTGTGGTAGAATTTTACTGCCTTAAAAAAAACAAACAAACAGGGACATGGGGAAAAGTCTACAGCCTCCCTCCATTAGGAGTAAGTTAAAACAAGTAATAGAGGACATTATCTCATCTGAATAGAACACATTCAATTATGGGAAGCAGCAGCTTTGAAGCACTATCCTAGCTAACTGCATAACTGCTGCTGTAGTAATTACAAACTGTAACTACAAGACAGTGAAAATCAGTGACTTGTACCAAGCAGGCAAGATTCAGGTAGATTCTCAATTCAGAATTAATTAATAAAATCTACGTGTGCTCCCAAATGGCAAGAAATAGCATTATTCTTAAGCATGAACATCCAAAATTTGGTCAAGCAGTATTATGTTACCTCAATGCTTGCTACTGTAACACCCTAGGATTTTATTATTTACAGTATATCCTCTCAATCACAGCCTCAAAAAGTCCTGTAATGAAATAATCACAGAATGATGTGTTAGACAGATCAAGGTAATACATGAAAAGAAGAAACCACAAGACTACTGTTATACCAGGCAATACAGTTTTATTATGTTCATTCACCAATTGTAGCAAAAACATTTAACAACTGAATAATAAGGGAACTTAATTGTCAACAGGAATTTCAGTATTATGTTCTAAATTTTAGACCAGGAAGGCTTGATAGGAAGAAAAGAAACCATATACACACTGCAATAATAGTCTCTATTCTGAAGATGTAATGCTTTCCTTAAAAGCACTGAGATTATTGAGGCACCTTACTGCAGGTTATGTATCATCTCCTCTTTGGCAATGAGATGTGTGGTTTTGTTAACCAGGGCCATGAGGGAGTTGAGTTTGTGAGACCAGTCATTGAGAATATTGTTTGGGTCCTTAGGCCTCTGGAAATTGATAATTCCTGCCAGCCTGTCTACTTTAGCAAAGATGGTCTTGTTAACTACCAGGTTAGACAGGAACTCCTCCGATTCCTGCAAAGACAAAGTCAAGAAAATTATGGGTTTAGAAAACAGCATTTTTAGCTACAAAACATCAGAAGTCTTCCCAAGCAGCATTAATCCATAGGGAGCAAGGTTTTATTTACACTTAACAGAAATACAGCTGTAGCAATACTGTATTAAAAAAAAAAAAAAACACCCAGTACTTTAATATTACACACATTGGCTCTGCAAGGTTCTAGCACAATCTATGCAAAAACTCAAATATTACTCTGCTAAATACTCACATTTTTGCCACAAACACATGCACACATGTACTTCCACACCCTTTATGAAAGAAGGATAAGCAAAGCAACACTTACATCCACAGACAAATCCAGGAGCTGTGCCATTCTCTTCATTGTAATTCTGGTATAATATTTAGCCATTATTCTAATATTCTGGAATAAAAGTGTTCAGAGGGTTATGTGTAAAATAGAATTGAAGCAGGATGCAAAAATATAAAAGTCAAAAGTAGTGCTGTACAGCAGTCCAGCTTAAGGTACATGAGTGAGTTGTGAACCAACAGTTCTTTTGTTTGTAAAAGGTGTAAAAGTCTCTACATGAAAAATTATGAAGTAATGAAACCAACCAATTGTGACTTTAATACAGAGCAAGACTTGCACATTTCTGTTCTATTGAAATGTGAATGCTAAATCTCAATTTGAGTGCAATATGCTCTTTTTTTTTTTTAACTGTCAACTGTGCCAAATACCTATCTATAATAAGGATATAAAGCAAATAAAAGCCATAAAATAAAATGTCAAAAATACACCACAATGGAAAAGGCAACTGATGTGCTGCTTTACTACATGCTTTTTGTTTGTTTGTTTTCTTTGTAACTAAAATATGGCAAGCTAAAAGCATTTTTTGTTGAGGCAATAAATACATAACTAAAGCTTAAAGACAGCCATACTTACATGTTCCACAACTCTATTCTTTAAATCTTTCCATCTCTTTTCACCTTCCTCTGTGCAGCCAAAAACATCTGTTGCAGGACTGTCAAGAGATCCTTCTCTCAATTCTTTCCCATATTCTTCAACTAGGGCAGTCCATCTCATCAGTTCCATGGTAGTGAAGAGTTTCAGGAGGTCTCTAAATGGTTCAGTAAAGTTGATTTACACTTCTGAATTAATAAGGCTCATTTCATACTTCAACAGCATGTTTTCATTTTATGACCATTCATATTCATTGCTCTTCATGAATATATTCTCTAATTCTTCACACTCTCAGGAGCAGCTCAAGTCAGGGTGGATTTTTAATAAAAGTCTTTCTCTTACAAACATATTCCTTTTCAAGTGGAACTTGCACAATTGTGAAAATTTTGCAGTATTTTTCATACAGTATTAAACTGTGAGATGCTTACAGCAGACACAGCATAAACAGATGTCACTTGCAGAGCTAGTTTGAAAGAGCCTTTTTTATCTATGAATTGTTCAGCAGAAAGGATACTTACTTATACTTTGGGATTTCTTCTAGCTTTTTGTCACTACTAATTCTGTGCACCAAATCAGATTGTTCATTGTCGTAAGGTGAAAGAATAACATAAAGAACAACACTCTTCAGGGCCTGTTCAAGAGGAAAGTGCCTGTTGAAATGTGGATTTTTCTCCATAACTGAACAGAGAACACTGCTCACAGAGCATAGGATTTAACATGTAAAAGGCTTAAACCCAGCACATCAAGAAGTTAAGGTGAAACTGATGACATCTTGCATAAAAGAACCATCACAAACATTTAAATTGATTCCTGTTAGCTAAATGTCTAGTGCTTGAAATAAATAAATGAAAAAAACACTTTTCAAGGACATTTGTACTGCATGCACAACAGTATCATTTAGACCACAGTTGCACAGCTATTTATAATTTCTGCACTTGTACAAAAGACAAGACATTCTCAAGATTTCAAAGACAATCTAATGAAAATGTTAGGTGTAAATATTCATTTGAGATCAACTTATTGTACCTGTTTTCAACTAACCAATTTGTTAATTAAAAAAATAACAGATTTGTTATTAAAAAAACAACTAAGAATGAGAGACCCATGAGCTGTTAAATCTACTGTACATTGCCCTGGTAATGAAATGAGTATTTGCCAGATAAAAACACAGACATTTTATATCTAATGTTGCTTTTACCTGCTGCCACTTTTCACTTTCAGCCTGGATACATGGAGTATCATAAATGGCCCTATAGTGCTTACAGATGGAGAGGTAGGAGCCTTCATGTTGGTCCAGCTGAATCATTAGGTTATAATATTTCAACTTTAGTTTCTGAAATGGTATCAAACAGCAAAATTAATACAGCTCTGGGAATCAGGCAAGTTAAATCCAACTGGATACCAGAAAACAGATTCAAATATACCTGAGGAGAGGAGCATCATATTATAACTGGCACAGGAGTTGGGGGGGAAGAGAAATTGGCCAATGACTTACTTCTGTGTTTTCTTCTTGAAAAAATTTTGTATTAATTTTTTTGCTGATAATTTGAGTCCGAATATAGTCTTTTACAGCTAGACAGAGTCTCATCTGCTCCAAGATAAATTCTACACGTTCTTTCTTTTCCATTGAACCATAGGTTTCCACCTAAAAGGAAAATGGAACTATTTAAAAATGTCAAAATCAAACCCAGAGAAGTCTTAACTGTGCAAGATTGTCAGGGGGCAAAAAACAATAGAAAAGAGCAAGTTAAACTGGAGAAAAGGTTATTCAATTTCAAATTACAGCCCCCTTACAAGGGAAGAATCCACTAACACCAAACCCAGTGCACTAACTAGAGACTTGTAATCTGTTTTCCAAATAATAAATAATTACTATATTTATAAATATTTATAAATAAATTTATTTTCCAAATAAAAGTATTTCCATCCTTAACCATGAGACTAAAACAAGCAGTTTAAACTGAATGACACTGTCACTAATAACAATTAATCTCCTTCCATGCATTTCTGCAGATGTTACTGATTAAGTTTCTAAATAATAATCTAAGAGCAGAAAGAACTGAGCTCCATGGTGTGTGTTACCTGCAGCTCCTGCAGAATAGAGGCAGCCTCCTTCACTTCCCCATTCTGTTCTTTTATTGTTGCAAGTGTCTTGGTCAGGCGAGCGCGTTCAATTTCCACATAAATCTGAAACCAGAAGTTTATAAACATTGGAATCTTCTCAACAGGAGGGCAAACCCTAAGATACACAACCCCACTAAGATACTTGATGTTTTTGTATAACCAATTATTTCCTTGTGTATCCACTACTATGCTGATGCTACCCCCAAGATACACAGAGAAAACAGGATGGAGAGTTGCCACCCCAAATTGATCTACAAAATAATGTCTGCATTTGTCTACTATTCTTTAAAAAAACATAAAACAATGTGCACTGTGAATGAAGTAGTAGATATTTCATCAGCTAAAACATACTGAAACAGATACAAAGTTGAGACTGTAATGGTTCCACCATTGTACCACCATTTGCTTGATTTTACTCACTCCTAACCAGCAATAAATCAACAATTTATTACTAACAATTTAGACTACCTTGGAACAGGCAAAAGCTGTAACCTAAATAAAATATACCTTCATCCAGGATTGTTTATTTTATTAAAGCAAAGGGAATATTATGTAAATAATTAACTTGTTATAATGCTTTAAAAGCACCTCCTGGTTATTCTAACTGTACATAACATCTTGCTAAGTGCAGGAGAAATTAAACTAAACCTGCCCATTTCTCTAACTCACATACATAACATTTTAAAAAGTGAAAAAGAAATGGCATTTTAGAAATCTGAAATGTAATATTAATTATATTAATAGTATTATTTATATTAATAATACATTCTAATATCCACATCATGGAGATATTGCAGCAAACTATTTCCATATGACATCTGGGAAATACTTCTATTCTTTTGCAGTCTTTTTGGCTTCTCAGGTTAATTTAAAAGTTACTTTTGCTCTTATCTGAACAAGATAAAAAACTTATGTAAAGAAGCTATGCTTTTAAAGAAGGGGAACATTTTTATTCTACCTTTTAGACATTCAGTCTTAAAACAAAATCTTACTTTTCCTTCTGTCACCATTCGCAACGTGTCGATTAAGCGCAGTTTGACTGGTAAGTCTGGGATGTCTTCAACATAAGTGCAGCACTGCTGGACCATTTTAGCCACTGCCTGGTATAGTTAGAGGGGAAAAAAAAACCATACTGTGTTTTTAGATTTCATAAATTCATTCATACAGCACTCAGAGGGAAGTACTGGTTTTCTATCAAACTAAGGTGGCTCAACAAAAAACACGCAAGACACCGAAGGCCTTTGGTTCATAAAAAGGTGTCAAATGATGCTGGGAAGTGATGGCAGGAGTCAGATGGAATGCAATGCTCCTCTACCATTCCTTTTTTCTCAGTTTTTCCAATGATACTGAAAAGAATTCATCCCACATGGTTCTCATAGAATCACAGAATGGGCTGGGTTGGAAGGGACCTCAGAGCTCATCAAGTCCAACCCTTGATCCACTCCCCCCGTGGTTCCCAGCCCATGGCACTGAGTGCCACATCCAGGCTCTTTGGAAATATCTCCAGGGATGGAGAATCCACCCCTTCCCTGGGCAGCCCATTCCAATGGCTGATCACCCTCTCCAGAAAGAAATTCTTTCTCATGTCCAACCTAAACCTCCCCTGGCACAACTTGAGCCCTCTTGTGCCCTCTTGTCTTGCTGAGAGTTGCCTGGGAAAAGAGCCCAACCCCCCCCTGGCTCCAACCTCCTTTCAGGGAGTTGGAGAGAGTGATGAGGTCTCCCCTGAGCCTCCTCTTCTCCAGCCTCAACACCCCCAGCTCCCTCAGCCTCTCCTCATAGGATCTGTGCTGGATCCCTTCACCAGCCCAGTTGCCTCCTTTGGACCTGCTCCAGCACCTCAATCTCCTTCCTGAGCTGAGGGGCCCAGAACTGGACACAGGATTTAAGCTGTGGCCTCCCCAGAGCTGAGCACAGGGGCAATGCAATGCTCTTCTCTCATTCCTTTTTTCTCAGTTTTCCCAATGCTACTGAAAAGAATTCATCCCACATGGTTCTCATAGAATCACAGAATGGGCTGGGTTGGAAGGGACCTCAGAGATCATCAAGTCCAACCCTTGATCCACTCCCCCCGTGGTTCCCAGCCCATGGCACTGAGTGCCACATCCAGGCTCTTTGGAAATATCTCCAGGGATGGAGAATCCACCCCTTCCCTGGGCAGCCCATTCCAATGGCTGAGCACCCCCTCCAGAAAGAAATTCTTTCTAATGTCCAACCTAAACCTCTCTTGAACCACTCCTGCCAAATCCACACCACTCCCACGTGGGCTGACAGAGCTCAGCCCTGCATGGCTGAAGGGAAGGCACCTTCAGTAAATGCACAAACCCTTCCATTTAGGACACCTGAAGATTTTCCAGGAACTTTTTAGCATTTCCAGGAATGCTAATTATTCTGACTGACATTTTTCCATCTCTGTATATCCCCAAACAGGCACTAACAAGGTCCCACCCCTCAGTGGGAAGCACAGGTGTGGAATATTTTCTGGTAACAACACTGACAGAGCTGTACAGTTATTATTAAAATTCCTACTTCTGACAAAAACAGAATGCAACTTCTAGAAACTTCTTCCTCAAGAAAACTCAGCTGAAACAGTGCAAATCTTCAGCCACAGTTTGTGTGAGTTAAAGAACTAAACTGTACCCTACTTTTACACAAATTCCTAACATTTCTGCACATTTAAAAGTAGATAATCTTTTTCTTTCTAAGCCAATGATGCCATTAAAATTACCTGTTGCCAAGTTCTACTAAAGAAACTGCAATAAACTCTCTACCTTCTTAAACACAAGAGGTTTCAGCTACCTAAATGATCAATTTTTCTCCTCATTCCAGAGTATGAGTGGGGTAAGCATCCACCCCACCTGAGCACAATAAATTGCAATAATTTTTTTTAATGTACACCTGATGAACACGAAAAATTGTATAAAGATGTATGAAGTGCCATCTAAAAGCACTGGTGTGCACCAAAGCAGAAAAATCAGAGTTTTTTTGGCCAAGAATGGCAACTTGGACCACAGGGAGCTCAGGCACAAGGTGGGGAGAGATTCCAAACATCAGTTTTCTAATTGGATTTCATGATATCTACCCAAAAATATCAACAGAAGCTAATTACAATTATTCAGGCAGGTGCTACAGACTCAGGAAAGTCCCTACACACAATCAGATACATAACACAGCAACAAATACAATCAAGAGTTCAATTCACCTGTTTTAACTGACTTCTTCTCTTTGATAGAAGAATAATATTTTCATTAAGAGCATCCCAGTCTTTAGCTTCATAACACATTTTCACTATAGCAACCAATATCCTGGATGTGGAGACCATATCAGATGCCTGGAACAAACAAACAGGAGATCAGTGATGGGGAAAACAACCTCCACACCTCTCACTTCCACTTCTTTTATACCAAAAAGTTACTGTATGGAGCCCCGTTGATGTTGATTTTCTTTTTTAAAGAAAAAAACAACAAAAGAGAAAGATTTGTATCAAAAAGTTATGGTGTGGAGCCCCCTTGATATTTTCTTTTTTAAGGAAAAAACAACAAAAGAGGAAGATTTGTATCAAAAAGTTACTGTATCGAGCCCCATTGATGTTGATTTTCTTTTTTAAGAAAAAAACAACAAAAGAGGAAGATTTGTATCAAAAAGTTACGGTGTGGAGCCCCCTTGATATTTTTTTTTTTTTTTTTTTTTTTTTTGAGGAAAAGACAACAAAAGATGAAGATTTGTATCAAAAAGTTACGGAATGGAGCCCTGTTGATACTGATTTTCTTTTTTAAAGAAAAAAACAACAAAAGAGAAAGACTTGTCAGGCAGTGGGACAAGGAGGGCTCCAGGGGGCCCCAAGCAGAAACAGTGCAGCACTTACCGTTCGTGTTTGTTTTTCCAGGGAGAGAAGATTTTCAATTACTTCTTGCAATCTTCCTTCCTAATGTGACAGGCAAAGAATTCCCAACATGAGTGAAGAACACAGTTCAGCTCCTGAGCAGCTCTAACCCTCATGCAAGTAAAAACCACAGACTTAGCCTGTACCCCCATTTTTAATCATTTTTTTTTTTAAAAAAAGGAACATACAGAGCACTAACCTTAAATATATGGTTCCACACACAGACAGAACTGGGAAGGTACCACTTCATTTCTGCCCAACACACACTGTTAAGTTGTCTGTTTACCACAAGAAACCCAGCAAGGTTCAGACAGGTTTGGTAAGCTCACAGTCACTGAGCCAGATGGCAGACTGATTTATTTCTTACTCAAAATGCTTTGAGTAAGAAAAGATATGCAATTAGATAACTTGGACCCCCCCAGAAATGTTTTACTTTCATCCATATTCATCACTTTTAATTGCAGTGTATTATAGGAAGGATACTACATGCTTTACAGGCTGAGCAAGGAATTTACTGGTCCTGATTTGGGGGTTTTGAAAATTAGATTTGCCTTTGTTAAGAGGAATTAAAGATATCACAACGTACTTGTAGCCCTAAACTGTAATTCCTAGCAAGTACTGTGCAAAAAAAATTGTTAGTATGGGAGAATTTAATAACAAAAAGGAGGAAATTAATTTTATTTCTCAAATGTACCTACCCCACTGAAAGCTTTTAAACTATTTGACCAGGATGTGCTCTTACTGCTGCAAAATTTACATGTTCTGCAGCAATGAAACCTGGTCATGCTGTCTGCACCTAAGCAGAGCTGTGTCTGTGGGATAAAACATGTCCTCAGCCTCTCAGCCTCCCTGCACTGCAGTCTTAACATCGTGTAAGATGCAATTTATTTATCTCAAGGCTCCTGCTTTCAGAATTCTGCCACACGCTCCCACAAGTTCTCATGAGACACATGGATGGAGCTGAGCATTTGCAGCAGAATCTGATAAAGAATATGATAAACAAAATTTGCAGATAAAGAATCAAAGATGAAGAAGAAACCAACAAATCCAACTTCTCTTGCTGGATTCTGAGCTGGGCAGGAACACCTGCACTGCTGGGCAGGTCCATAAAGGAATCCTTAACATGGAGCATGTTGCCCTCTACAACCCCCTCATTTCGGGGTGGTTGATGGCTGGCTACACACACACCTTTGCCCAGCAGATGCCAGATGCTGCCCCCTCTATTCCTGCCTTTTGCCACCCGAACCGAACCGAGCTGGAAGGCTGCACAGCGCTGCCTGTCCCACCCGAACCAGAGGCACTCCCAGCACTGGTACACGAGTGTCCTGGGATGAACGAGCACCTCCGCGTCTGCCCAGCCCAGCTACCCCGTGGGAAGTGGCAGCAGGGCCAAGCCAGGATGGTTCTGGTGGAACCGGGCCCTCCCGTGCCCTCCTCCTCCCGGCTGCACCCCGACACCTCCCCTCCCGCTCACCCCCGCACATCCCTGACGAGGGAACCCTCGAGCACTCCCTGCTTCTTCCCCATCACGGAAACCCCGACTCCTCCAGCAGCCGATGCGGTTCCCAGAGGCGGCCGCCGCTCTCTCCTCCCGTTCCCGTTTCCCTCCCGGTCCGCGGCCTAGCGCGCCCCGCGCCATGACTCAGCCCATCCGCCCCGCCGGACTCTCCCTCCCCCCTCACCTGCGCCAGCCGCTCGCACTCGGGCAGCCGCTGGTCCACGGTCGCGCTGTAATCCACCTCCATTTTGACGATGCGGCCATCGGCCCGTTCCGCGCCGCCCTCCGCCATCTCCCCCGCTCCGCTCCGCGTCCCCCCCCGCCAACACGCACCGGAAGCGCCCGAGCGCTGCGCGCAGGCACGGCCCGGACAGCCCCCGGAGAGGACCCCGCACCGCGCCGGGCAGGCGCTGCCCGGACACCCCCGTCCGCCTCAGGACCCCGGGGCGGGGCGAGCGCTGAGGGGAGCGGCGGCTCCGGTCCCGCCCTGCGCGGAGCGTTCGGTCCCGGGATGGGAAATCCTCATCCCCTGGCTCCCAGGGAAAGGGGGAAGCCCTTGTGTGAGGCTGTGACTGCCCCAGAAAGCCTCCTCGTAGGCCTTAACTCGCCTTGCGGCGAGAACACGGGTTTAGGGCCCGGTTGCCTCAGTCAGGGTTTGCGTGTGAGGAACTTGAGGGTCTCGTAGGGCCACAGGGTGAGGGGGATGTCGAGGGGGGTGGGTTCAGGTGATTTCCCCACTTTTTGAGGGAACCATGGCATGCTCAGGCGGCAGGAACCGTGGTGTGGCCTCAGCAGGCAGCAGATGGTGGTTGCCATGGGCCATTGAGTCACTTCATGATCCTGCCCTGCTGCAGAGGGGGGAAGGAGGTAGGAGACACAGCGTTTTTTAAAAGCACAAGGATTTGGGAGAGCGTTGCACCATCAACGTGCTTGATAAGTTGTGAGATGTTGGTGCAATGCTTGTGGCTTTGGGCTGCCATCATCTCCCACTCCAACAGGGAATTTCCTACCCTCACTGGAGAAGTTTCACTGGAGAAATTCAGAGGAACTTGCTCGTGGCTGCCAGCAAACAACTCAGAAAGAAATAATGATCAGTGAATGCCCTGTGTCTTTGGAAAAAGTTACCACAAAACTACCATTTGTGTTGTGTTGCTTTATGGCTATAGTCCATGTGTTAGTGTGGTGAGGGGTAGTTGAGGTGACTGTTTAAAATCTTCTTTTACAGGATTGATTGAGTTATTACATCTGTTACCCTGGTGGAAGTTCATAATAATTCAATTTAGTGAACTCAGAGCTATAATACTGTATTTTGCAGTTGTGTCTCATTGTGCTTTCCAATTACCACAACACAGATCATGGACTTCGAGTCACTTTCTGTGTGAACTCAAACTTGATTTTTAGAATCAAATAACAGAATTTATCTGTTATCATCAATCATTTTTACTAATTGACCCAAGTATTAAAAGTACACAAATGTAACACAGACAGCATATGGGTTCTTCTTTCCTAACTCTCCATTTACAAATTTCTATAGAGTTTTGAATCCCTGTTTTAAAGTGTCAAATCTCATCCTTCCAGCTTGTTGGAATATGGGTGTAATTTTCCATTCAATGGGTAGGGAGTGATGGCTTTCAGGGAAGTTAAAAGTCAGGTTCTAAGTTGCAAATAACATAAAGTAGAGGTTTTCAGTTTCTGTTTGGAGGCAATCTCACAGATATTGCCTTGTTTTATCTATTTTGCAGAGAAGTTTCAGGACCACCCCCTGCCAGCTCCAGTTGGGATGTCTCTAAATGGTTGTTGGCAGATTTAAGATGGAAGTCTCATTACCCACATGGTTCCCACCTCAGCTGAAAACCCAGCTTTGAAGCAGAGCTCCCAGATTTTCTGTTGCTTTGTGAGGTGTCTGCACTTCAAGGGGAAAGGCAGGGTGAGTGAAATATTGTGTCATTTAATATTGTCTCTGTGCTCAGCCCTGGGGAGGCCACAGCTTGAGTCCTGTGTCCAGTTCTGGGCCCCTCAGCTCAGGAAGGAGATTGAGGTGCTGGAGCAGGTCCAAAGGAGGCAACTGGGCTGGGGAAGGGATCCAGCACAGATCCTCTGAGGAGAGGCTGAGGGAGCTGGGGGTGTTGAGGCTGGAGAAGAGGAGGCTCAGGGGAGACCTCATCACTCTCTCCAACTCCCTGAAAGGAGGTTGGAGCCAGGGGGGGGTTGGGCTCTTTTCCCAGGCAACTCTCAGCAAGACAAGAGGGCACAAGAGGTCTCAAGTTGTGCCAGGGGAGGTTTAGGTTGGACATTAGAAAGAATTTCTTTCTGGAGAGGGTGATCAGGCATTGGAATGGGCTGCCCAGGGAAGGGGTGGATTCTCCATCCCTGGAGATATTTCCAAAGAGCCTGGATGTGGCACTCAGTGCCATGGGCTGGGAACCACGGGGGGAGTGGAGCAAGGGTTGGACTTGATGAGCTCTGAGGTCCCTTCCAACCCAGCCCATTCTATGGTTCTATGATTATTGCAGTGGAGGGAAAAAGTGATGCTGTTAGCTCCAGGAGATGGCACTGTGTCCTCTCTGGGCTAGAACTTCCACACATAGCAGGGAAATTGTACATTCAGAACCAATGGAAATCTTGAGGGGTTTTGCTCTCTCTCGTTACAAAACATGCATTTCATTGTAGACCTAAATTCACCTTTAACTGTCTCCCAAATAGGGGCATTTCATCACTTTTATTTTGCTAATTGTTAATCTTTAAATGCAGATGGGTATTTTATCAGTACAGTACCTTGTGTTTTCATATTCCTGTCACAGTGCTGCTCTGCCATAAATGTTTTGTAGCCACTTGGAGGACAGGAGAAGCAGCAGTGTGAACATTTGATGCTTTACCTCAGCCTGTGTAACACTTGCACTTTCTCAGCCAGTTTCAGAACTGGCCTTCAAGTTGTATCTTAATGGTCAAATTCACCTGAAAAACACAACCCCCCAGGAGCACTAAAACCCCATTTGAGTTGACAAATTGCCTGCTAACAGCAGCAAAACAAAAACTCCCCTAAAACGGTTCTGCCTTTATCTCTCCACGAGGAAAGAGGCGCTTTTATCGCTGAACTTTCTGTGTGGCGTTTGAAAGCAAAGAGCTGATACAAGAAAAAAAAAGAAGAAGAAGGGGAAAAAAACCTTTTATTTGTTGCAGAACCCGCTGGCTGATAGGGAAGGGCTGACCAGAAGGGAAATGGGTGAGGCCTCCACATCCTGTGCTGTCTGCAGGGCTCAGCCTGGGGCTGGCCGGGGGGGACCCGGGGCTGCAGCCCGGCGGTCCCTGAGGTTTCTCTGCCCTTACACCGCCTTGTAAATGTTTTGTAAGGTGCGTTCTCACGCTTCGGGCAATAAACTTCACCACCACCCCCCCAAAAAAGAATTAACAACAAAAAAAAATCCAGAAGTCGCGGTTGAATACATTAAAACTGCGGTTTCTACCGGCTGGGTGCTGCCAGCTCTCCCCTGCTTCCCCCCGGGCCAACACCGGAGCCCCGGCCGGGCCACGCCGCGCTGGCTGAACCCGCCCCCCGCCCCGCTGATGTCAGCCGCTCCCCCGCTCCGCACCCGCGGCTCCAGCCCGCCCGAACGCCCGCGGCTGCGCCGGGGAACCCGCGGCCACCGGATCGCCGCGCAACCCCCCCCCCTCCAACCCCAGCACAGCGGGAACCGCGGCGGCCGCAGCCGCGTTGCGGTGGGGAGGCGGGAGCCGCGTTTGGCAGCCGGGGAAGGGAAGGATAGGAAAAAGGCTTTGTCTGGAAATCAGCATCTCCCCTTCCCTGCTGCCCGAGAGCCACGTTTTGGGCTCATCTGTTCTTTCCGCCGCCCCGGGCATGTCTTTGACATAGCTGCGAGAGGCTGCCGGTCCTGTGCACTTCCGACGGATGTCTTTGGCTGGAGCCAAAGCGTTTGGGGCTCCAGACTTGGTAGAGTATCTGGGTGCGAGCGTGTGTGAAAATTCCCGTGATCGCCGGCTGAAGGGGGAAGAACTGGAAGAAAGGAGCAGTTGTGTTGGTTTTTCGTCTTGCTGGGTCAGCCTTCCTGGATGGTCGCATTACTCTCTGGTGAACACATTGTCAAGCGCCTAGAGGGAAAGAGGCTTGCTTGTTTTTTTCCCGTGGTTGGTTTCCGTCGTGATCACCGTGCAGAAATAACCACTTTTCTCCCAGTTTGCTGGTCCGCACCGAGGCAGCAGGAATATGCTCATGAAGGAGTACCGGATCTGTATGCCTTTGACAGTAGAAGAGGTAAGCAGCTCACGGTCAGGCTGTTACTTAACGAGGGTTTTCTCTTTCAAGGCGAGTCGAGGTTGTATTTGTTTTACTGAATATTTTTATTTCGTGGAACGAACGTAGTCGGAGATGACTGGTTAGAGAGGAATGTTTTTATTGGAAAATAAGGGAATCGCACAGGAACGAAGGTAACTTAAGTGTATCAAAAGCACTGCGTCGTCCAAGCGTGGGGTTTAAAGATTTTCCAGCCAGACTTTTCAGAAGAATCTTGTGCGTGTTTGCAAGGGAACGCTTTGTGCTGAAATCCTCTGATAAAGCGTTTGTCCAAAACCCAGATTCTAAATATATCTTCACCTTTGCTTAAAATACCCTTGCGGATGACGACGGCCTGAAACTCAAGCACAGGTAGAGGAGATGGGCGAGAATCTAGGAGTAAAACTTTTTATTTGTCGTTTCAAGAGGCGGCGGGGAGCCGAACTCCTTTCTGTCGGTGTTGTGAACTCTGAGCTGGGGACGTGCTGTCTGTTTGTCCGCAAACACCCTCCCTGCCCCTCTCTCGGAGCCCAACAGCAGCACCCGCATGTACCGCACGTGTTCTGCAGCTCCCTGTGCCTACAGGCGGTGCCGGTCCAGAGGTGCAGAGGGTACCTACAGGCAGACGTCCCGCACATGTTGTTCTCTCTCTGCCCTTTACGCGGACCCCGCGGAGGCGGAACCCGCCCGCTCTTGCCCGCAGGCCTTGCGGGCGGCTGCCTCCCGGCACCGCGCATCTTGCGCACCAACGGCCCCGAAGTTTCTCCGCTCCGCAGGCGCGGGCGGAGCCAGCAGAGGGCGCGCTGCCCGAGGGCTGCCCCGGCCGGGGGGTCCCTGGGTGAGGGTTTAAGGGGGGGTGAGACCCCCAGCACTGCCCGTGGGGCTGCAGGTGATGCTGCGGGTTGCCCTTCCGAGCCCTCCTCCCCAGGGTTATAACAAGAGATGTTTACTTGGGAGATCAATCGTTTGTTGTGGCTGTTGTGTAAAGCTTCCCAGGTGAGTGCTCTGCTCCAGGGTTTGGTTTGGTTTTGCGGTGTGGGTAGAGGAGGGCTGAGGAGTACGGTGGAGGAGTCGTTTCAATGGTCTTTTTGTCTGAATCTTCAGATTTGGCAGATTAGCAGGACTGTAAAACTGAAAGTTTGAACTGCCAGATGTTTACTTCAGGCTGCTCAGGAAATTCCTTCTCCTGGGAGCAGGACCTAAAACCACACGTGTGTAGGTAAATAAGCATAGGTCTTAATTCTAGTGTTTTGCCAGACAAGTTATATAGTGTGCTGTGATGTTGTATGGCATTGTTTGATTTGTTTGTTGTATTATCCTAATGTAGACAATATTTTATCCAAAAACCAGTTCCTTGTCCTCGGACAACAAGAGTTAATTTTGTCATCAGAAGGGAGCAGATCTAATTAATTTTGAAAGACTATTGTCAAACAGAATTTCCAGATAGAAAAAAAAAAAAATAATCAAAATCTCCCAAAACTGGATTAGTTAATGCATGATGAGGTAGGAGACAATGTTTGAAATCTTCTATTCTCTAGAATGTTAACAGAATTAGTCAAGATACTCCTGTGTCCTGTAGTTCCTTGTGTGTTGAGTCATTCATTATTTGATCCAAGAGCTGCAGCTGAGGTGCCTTATTGAGGAACCTAGAACATGCCTGATACTTGGCATGAATTCCATTGTTAAGTATACAATGAACTAGGACAAAATTGTGAACTAACAGATATCCTATTTCTGTTTTAATGTTGACATACTAAGAAAGTTTCCCCATCGTATCTCTCACAGTGGTTCTCTGTGATGTTTCCTACAGTGCATGAAGGTGTCACTATCTTATTTTTACCCCACATTGACTACCAATAATGCACAATATTTTTGGCTAGCTGTGTAGAACAGGGTGATGTGTTGTGCACTCATAGGAGAACACAATGGGGCAATGCTCACCCTTCAAAAACCAAGAGCATTTGGGTTCTAAGAGGCCCAAACTGCTTAGTCCAGTGGACTTTGACAGAAATGCAGTTGCCAAAGGATACACAATTTCTCACCTGATTGGGATGTTGGGTCCTGATCTGCAATGGCACTTAGGTATTTAATTTGCATTGATGTCACTGGGAGTGAAGCACCTCAGTGTTTTTGGGGTTGTAGGGTTCACCAGGTATGTGAAAAATGCAGTTCTGACTTCATGGCTTCCCTTTTTGTGCTGTTTTCCTTGCTTAGACTTTACAACTATGTTTCTGCCACTGTTTGAAAGTTCTGGCTTCCAGCCTGTGCACTTTAGACATGCACTGAAAAGCATTTCCTTCTTCTTTAGCACTGACTTCTCAGTTATCCATACATAAAAGTCTCTCAAGGTGAATCAGAAAGAATTCCATCTTTAGTCTGGTGGTGTCACCAAAACCAGAGAGGCATCCCATGTCATTCCTTTGAAAATAAGGAGGCACAGGAAGCAGAGAGGAGTGTTGATTGTGTCAGCCAAGCACCTGTACCTGATCTTCTGTAGCAGCTTTTGTGTGTAATGTGGAAAAACAGGCATTAAAATGTTGCTTAATGTCCAATCTAGTAGGTAGGGAACTGAAATATGCACACAGTGATATAACAATTAGTAATACACTGGCTCTTAGAACCTAATAATCTCTAGAGAAGAGTAAAAAACTCATAGATGTCTCCATAACAGCAATTCTATCTCTGGATTGGAAGAGTTTCTGGCAGTGAGGATAGGAGGTCCTGCTCCTGCAGCTCACGTTTTTGAGGAATTCTCTGACTGATTCCCTTATTAGATAAGGTGCCCAAATATTTATGGATTTTTGTTTGGATACCTGTCAGCTTGGCCACCAAATGCTTTCTTTCATTGAAACATTTCCTAAGAAATGCTGATTGCTGCTTTCTGAACTGTTCTTGTGTATTCTGAGCCAGGATAATGGTGTCAGAGGTGCATCTTTGTTCCTTGTCCATAAGCCCCAGCAAAGACAGGTTGTTCCAGGAGTGCTTGCTGAGATAATGTGGCACCATGCTACACTTCTTGTTCAAGGCTGAGGCTAACTCATTAACCTGATTTTTTTGTTGACAGTTATTTAGGGCTGTTACATATATATTGCTGCAAGCTGCCTGATCAGCTTTAGAATAATTGGAGAGCAGAAGTAACATGTTCACTTCTAAGCAGAAAAATCATAACTGGTGTAAGAACTTGGAAAATGAGGTCAGAATAGAGCTGTTGGGTGACAAAGCCAAAAGGATTGCCAATTAGAAGCCATTCTTTACCTCATTTGTGGTCCAACAACAAATTCAGTTCTTTTGCTAACCCTGAGACCTTATAAGCTGGGAAAAGCCATTTATTTTCATTAATGCATAAAGCAAGAAAAATGTTGCAGTAATTGCTTGGGAGATGTTACCAATCTTCATCCCAGCTGTAAGTAAGGAACAAGCCCTGCCTCCTGGTTAGTTTTTCCCTTTGCATTTGCATGTGCTCATTCTTACAAATAGTTTGTTGCATCATATGAGGGAAGATTATAATAGGCAGCATTGTGTTCTTTTCAATATCATCAGTTTTAAAAAATGCATTCCTACGCAGCTGGAAAGGACACCAAGCAAAGAAAGGAGCAGAGTTTCTACAAAATTCTCAGACTTAGATCTCATTGCAAATTAGGATTCCAAAATTCTTCCCAGGAAGGATTAAATGTGTGTTTGAGTTGCCTTTATCTGAAAGTGTAAATAAAATCTGGGAGGTTAGCATGTGAATGAAGTTTCTTTTTGGAAAAGTGAAGTTTGGTTTGTCTGGAAAGTGATTATTCTTTAAGGGAATAGGTGGAAAGACATTTTTGCTGGATCCTGTTAAAAATGGAATTGTCATAGCTGTAAAATGCTCATAAATAGGTTAAGAAGATAGGTTGAATGTGAAGATAGGTTGTGTATATTTTAAAGCTGAACAGCAAATAAAATACAGTAATCATCATTGGGGGTTTTTTTCCCTTGGAAAGGGGGATGACCATTAACAGTTCTATTAGTTCTGAATTATTCATGTGTGGCCAGCACCTAAAATCCTAATAGCTTTTTCTTCCCTTTGTTCTTCATTTCAAGCAAGATTATTTCTGCTGAAGTTGATGGAACTGCTCCCATTCTCTGCTTTAAATAAAAGCTTAGTTTGATCTGTGGGGAGCACTGCCTGCATGAGGTGTCTATGAACAGCTGTATTGTCATGAATACAAACAAGCAGAGACCTGCAAAATGTCTGTAAATGTGGATCATTATTTTTCAACAGCAAAAATTTTTCAACACGAAAAAATTCTGTGTTTAGAGGTGTTGTGCTTGCTTCTTTATAAAAATATCCAGTGTTTAGCTCTTGCCTCAAACGCTGAGTTCTCCCAGTGTGGATTATTTACAGAAAATTAATTCAACAATATATGTGTAACCAGTATTTGTATTCTCTGAATCATGTATACTTTTCTTCTTTAAAAGATTTCTTAGTCTACTGCTTTGTGTACAAAGAGTACTTGTTATAACATGGTTTATTCAGACAGATTTATAGCTCAATGAAAGCATTGGGGAAAGGTTTTTCTGCCCTGAGAGTCAGCAGGTATTATGATATTTAAACATAGCTCTATGCATGTAGAAAAAAAAGGCTTTATTAAGTGTAAAATAAGGTTTGTCTAAAACTATGGTTA
Organism: Heliangelus exortis; assembly: GCF_036169615.1. NCBI lineage: Eukaryota > Metazoa > Chordata > Aves > Apodiformes > Trochilidae > Heliangelus > Heliangelus exortis. Next base: position 3,336,112 of record NC_092441.1, read on the forward strand.
CCTACTGCAGGACAAATTACCTAGGCAGATAAATATTATAATACATAATCCAAGGAAATGAAGTAGTGGTTGGTTAAATGTTTCTTTTCCCAGCTGTCATGACAGGACATGTAAATGTCTGGAACATCTGAAAAAGGAGAGTGTTGGTTGCAAGTGGACTATAGGCAAACATAAGTTGAAGGCAGTTTTTAAAATTTCATTTCATTGAATTCCCTGTAAATAAAATAATAGTTGAACCATGTCATGACCATGCCCTCTGCAGAAAAACTTTGTCTGGCAGTTTGGAGCTGAAGTTGTTCAGCAAAAAAGGCTCCTGGGCAATTTTAATTTAAACTCTCAACAGCTCTAACACATCTCTTGTCTTGCACTGATTCCTTTACAATATCCTAAAATACTATGAGAAGTAAAGGACTTCCTACTCCAGTTAATCATTCTTTCTGGCCATGCCTCATGAAATATCACCAGCCTTACCTTCTTGTTTCAATTAATACTGTGGAGGCACTGATATATTTGTCTGAGGAGTATTGAGAGTTAATCATTAGTCTAGAAAAGCACCCTACATCCTTAAGAACATCTTCTTACCCTTCAAAAGAAATAATTGTGTAATAGTCTTGTTAGCAAACAGATCTGATCAGGCCTTTGGTAGGCAGTCCTGTCTGTTGTCATCACCAAGTCCTTGCTGTGTGCAATGTGTTTGTGACCTTAAATTGACCTTCAAGCTTATAGGATGGGGAGAATCTCTGTAATGATATAAAATAGGTGAGAGAAGGAACAGTGATTTCATTTTCTTTGGATGCACCAGTGTAGTTGTGAGAGTGAAGAGGTCAAAGTGAGAGCTGTGTTACCATGGGGAGAAAATAAATACCTTGCTTTAGCTTGACCTCCCATGTGGTTGGAGTCACCTAGAGAGCTCTACAAGTAAAGCAATGCAGAGCACATGTTGGATCTTTATTGAACTCCAGTGCAAACAGAAGACCACAAGTAGCCAATTTTCTTCCCTGCTCCTGTTTGCACATTTCAGTACAGCTCTGGGAAGGAAACAAGACAACCTTTGTTCTTAAAGTTTCGGTGTAAATTATTAAAAAAAATCTTTCAGTGGAAAGGATTAGGTATTACCCAGGGAACTTCAGACTCTTGATATTCATCTGTCTTCATCTTTCTTCCTCTGGCTCTCCTTGTCAACACTTGTTTTCTCAAATGTATGCAGACATATAGCAAGTAATACTGCATATTTTATTTGAAAGCTTTGTTGGCCCCATTTTGCATTTCCCACAAAAAAAAAAAAATACACAGCTTGCCATTGTTTTAGGACATTTTCTGGCTAAGCTCTCTGCAGAGCTTTGGTGCTGTCAAGAATTCTACAAGATGTGTTTAAAGCATAAGGTAGGTTTAGAAACAAAAGAACAAGGAGAGAAAGACACAATGTCAGTACTGAGGGCTTTTAAATGGCTTTGGCTATCTGTGGCTTTCAAAACTTTGTGCTTTTAGGTTTGGGTTTTGTTTGTTTGCTTCTGGAGTGAACTTTGAGTTGCTGAGAGCATGAAACTCTTTGCAAGAGTTGATGTGAACACTAAATAATCAGCACTTTTGTAACTGTGGCCATTTCTGTTTCTTATGTACCTGGTTATGAATTTTGATGCCTATTTTAGCACCTTGAAGTTTGGCAAGTCTGCAGTGTCAAACACATTTTCCCTTAGTCCAGTTTGTTCAGTTTCCCAATCTGTCTAATTGTAAGGTTAGAAATAATATAATTACACCATTTTTCCTGTGCCTTTTGCCTGATTGCACATATTTAATGAAAGTCAGGTAATGTATAGCCCTCAGCATGTGTACAGCCCTTTAGATGATAAGGAGAGCAAAATTTCTGTGGCCACTAAGGAAGGTTAAAATTACATTTTCCTTCATGAGTGGTCAGCTTAGTCTGATGGGCATTTGTATTGCTAAAATCTGTTACAGATCATGTTCTTCTGTACAAAATATTGCCTAGTCAGGGAATGGGAAACCTAAGGTATGGAGCAGTGATTCATTCACAATATTCTTCTTTGTGAAGAATATTCTCTTTCTGTAGTGAGCTGACAGATGCATTCCCCAGGCTGTCCTTGCAGAACTGAGTCAGTTGTGGATGCTGGAACAGAGATGCAGACTTTCCATGTCTGACCCAAAGCACAGATCATTAAATCCTGTAAGGATGGGGATAGATAACAGACATGTGCAAACCTTTGAAATATACTCAATAATTGTGGATGGGGAATAATTCTTTGTGTCCTTGCTCTATATAATGTTTTTAGTCTGGACTCAGTGGTGTGATCTTCTCACTTCATCATTTCTTCCCAGTTTTGGTTGTAAGCAATCAGCCAGTTTTGAATCCTATTAATCCTATTAATCAGCCAATTTTAAATCCTATTCAATTTTGAATATATTAAAATATAATTTTTATTTTTATAAAGCACAGCATAGGGTGCTACACTGTAATAATGACATTTCAATACCTTTTCTTGGGGGAGAAAAAAACCCCACAAACCAACTATCATCTTTTTCCTGTTGGTGGTCAGAAAATGCTGAAGCAATTTTAAGTTCTGTTACTTTTGTACTTCCAGAGTTCTCAAGCTGGTTTTACAGAGCACACTCCTGGGTTTTGCACACCCTTCACTTGCGTCTGTCTTTAATTTAAAGCACAAGCAGTCACATGCCATGAGTCACATGCAGAAATGTTTGTAGACTGGCTTTAATAAAAGACTTGTTCATATGCTCTCCAGAAAAATCCTGGTTTCTATTTAGGAGTTTTTACGTTTCTGTTCTAAGATTAACCTTGCCTGAGTGATGTAGGAATACACAGGCTCTGTGGGAATTGTTTTCTGTGAGCATGGTGAGGATGCCTTATTTTCCATTTCATCATCACACCAAATGTCATATTAGGTTTCATGTGCTGCCCTATTAATTACTATGTTTAGATTTTTGTCAGTAAAAATATTATTACAATGCCTGACAAAATAATTATGGGGTAATGACACTCCAGTATTACACATACTGGTGCTCAATTGCTTGATTAGCAATCAGTCACTGATGACAGAAACACAACTAATTGTTGAATATATTTGCAGCTTTTTGCTCTAATTTTATACAAAAGTTATTTAGCAGTACTAAAATAACCTTTTGTGTTACCATCACCAGGTTACTTGAAAGGTTACCAAAATACTGAAGTCCCCTGAGAGCCTAAAGTTTCTATTTTTCACAAAGATAAAGACAGTGATAATTCTATTGAGATGAATGAAGTTTTGTATTTTTCCTGATCATACAAAGATGGGGTTTTTAAAGTTAACTTGTTCAACCCATTGATCCTAGTCATATAATCTCATCTTCTGAAAGGTTCTTACAAATTTACCCAGCTATTTATCTGATTTTGTCAGGTTTTCTTTGAAAACCTGCAAACTGACTGACCTTTAAGTAATATTTCCATTTAATAAATTAATTGCACAGTGTCTTGAAATAAGCCAAATGGAACATAGGAAATGTCCAAATGATTACAGCCTTAAGTAAACTGCTTGTTTCCTTTATCACGTAGACTTGATATCAAAATTTATTTAAATCCTACTTCAGTGGATCAGCTTTTGTTTTGCTCCACTCTGTGTGAAAGGAAAATAATTCAGTGGAATTTAGGCCTTAGTAACACAACTGAGTTCTATCACTGATGTCAGAGAGGACAAGAATTCACCAAATATGTCAGACAAAAACCCAGAATATTTTTAGACTAGAAACGCTGGGAATTTAAATTCCATTGTAGTTGCATGGTGCTAATCTGAAAGAATTCCATTGACCTCAGTAGATCCATCCCAGATTTTTATCAGCCCAGTCAGAAGTAGACTTTAACCAATGGCTGGGAACTAGAGGTACATTTCAATTGCTCAAATCTCTTGTTCTTAAGAAGAAAGCAACGAAGCCGAGGTCCCCAAATCTTCAGCATTCTTGCCTGACCTAAGAGAGGTTTTCACAGGGTTCCACTGAGCCCCAGCCTTGTGTCAAAGCCAGGATAAGGACTCTGAGCCTGCCCAGAATGAAATGCTTGCTGTCCTCACACTTGGCAGGAACCTCAAGCTTCAGTCCTCACTTTGTAGATTCTCCGATTCTCCTTTCTTTCTCCCAGTTTGGAGTCCTTGGTCATGGTCCCGAATAAGGGAGCTCAGCCAAGCCCAGCAGGAGGCTGCCAGCTGGCAAAAAGCTGCTTTTCAGAACCCCAGCCTGCTGCTCTGGCTCTGCCTCACTTTGCTGAGAAGAAGGAGCCACAGAGCAGGGTGAAACAATTGCTGATTCAGCTCCCCCTGAGTCCTGAGCTCAAACCTCCCTATTCCCTGAGTTACCAGGGTTCTTTGCACCCAGGCTGAAGCTAAGCAGAGCACCCAAAATCCCTCAAATGGTTTAAGGGTTGCTAAGTTTATTTGCATTTGCAAACTGCTTGCTACTCAGTAAGCCCGAAGCTTTTTGTTTGTTTTGCTTTTTTTGCTTTTTTTATCCATCGGTGGAAAAACAGTTTTCCCAATGTGTTTCCATATATTAAGGGGACTCTGTTATACATTTGGGATAGATTTGTTTTTTCCCCTCATTAACCTCGATGGAAGCAGAATAAAACCTTCTCATTAGTTTTCCACTGCTTTACTCTAGTTTATTCTCTCCACTATCTCAGCTCTTTTTCATGCCTGAACATCAGTTCACTGAGAGTCAAGTGATGCTGAACTTCTAAATCTATTCTGAGTGGGACTGAGATGGGGCAAACAACATTTAATTGGAAATGTTCTGTCAGAGTAACAAATGCCTATGGATTAGTTAGTTTATTTCCAGGACCCCATGGGCTATACCTTGCTATTTATAATTTCACTTTCTCAAGCAGGCAGGACTGTGTTTATGTTACCATGGTGTTATTTGCCATACTTGAGGGTGGATAGTAAATGCTGTAATTGAAAATAGATACTCCTACTGAAATAAGCCTAACAGGTGGTTGTGTTTTTATTTAATCATGCTGGAAGCATAATGCAAGATAAATGTGGCTACCTCTAACCCTGCCTTTTTGCCAAGACATTTTCAGACGTGCCAGTTTGTCTTCAGTGGCCAGAGCTGGAGTCAACATCAGGAGTGATTTGTCTTGTGACAGCCCAAGGAATGTCACAGGCAATCAGTGAGTGTCAGCCACTGCAGGCTCCAGAAAGCCCAGGTGCTTCTCCAGGAGCAAAGGAGATGCTCTGATGCAGGGCAGGAGGTGTAAACCTCATCCTTCTGGACTCTACAGTCTGGATAAAGCTTTTATCCCTTAGGAGCAGTTCAGGATCAGTGATTATTACCCTGTGATGTCCTCAGGTTAGCCCACTGACTTCATCTCATCTCCATTTCCTTCAGCTGTCTCCTGCAATGACCTGCACATCTGTTCTGAGGTCTGTCCCATCTTAATATTGTGTTGCTCAGTCTGGCTGGAGCTTACACCCATCTGCCTGGTGTTGACAGCCCACATCCTACTGGCAAAACTGTTCAAACCACCCCCCTCTCACAGCCATAATAATAGCCTTTGATTAAGTTTTGTCAATATAAAATCAGTTAAATGCCATGCATATGGTATATAAAATATAAAATACACAAATCATATGATATATACACTATATAAATGTATTTTTATATAGGAATACATGTATTTTTTTCATCCTAAGAGTAAAAGGAGAGAAATATATGGATGTTATTCTTAATCCTCTGAAATTTTTAGGCAGGGAAAAAAAGAGGATTGTAGACTTTTCCCTCAGAAATACATTGCAATGTGAAAATTAAATAATTCAACATAGCTGTATTGTTTCACAGTCTCTGCTTCCTGCAAAAAGTCATATGCCCAGGAGTATTAAGCTACCAGGTATGAACACTTCAGTTAGGATTGTATGGTTATTATCCAAGTCATTTGAAAAATTCATTTTAATTCAACCATACAAAAGACACCTAATTGGTGTAATTGCATGAGAAGTACAGAGCAGAGATTCTTGTATGAGTTCTGCACAGCAACCTCTTGATGAGGATTTTTTTAGCTTTTTTAGAAGTAGCTGTCAGACTTCCATCACAGTTACTTTTTGTATCAACCAGAGGCTACTTGGGTCCTCCAACTTTTCATATAACTGCAAGGTAGAAAATGAATTTTCATCAGCAGGAGATGATGTTTGCATACGTAGATTTTCTCTTGAATTCAGTTCAAGGTTCTTCCTCAGTTTCCCTATTGTGTTTTTGCCCAGTGAATAAAGCAAAACCAGAAAAAAAGCAGAGGTTCAGAAGGCAGGATGATTTGTCATATTTTGGTTTTAAGCTGGTTCACATTAGCTTCAAATCTCAGTGTTATTTAAACCAGAACCACTTCCTGTGTACAAAGGACTGAGTCAGAGTTTGTCCTTAAGCTTTTCAAGGAGCTCCTTAAGGCCTTTCACAAGCTTCCAGCAACTGCATTCCTTCCCACAGGTTGTTCTGCTTAACATCCTTGGAGGCCTTTTCCCCAGGTGACAATTTCAGGAGTTAGACTTGCAAATGAAGTGAGCTACTTTTCCTCTCTGGGCTTACCTTATAGGTAGCAGCTGATTGACTTTATTGTTAGAGAAAAGCTGAGGACTTTCCCCAGGGCCCCCAACAAACCTCCATGTCTGAGGCTTTGAAGTATTCATGCATATTTAATGGTAAAGTAAGAAAAAGGAAACTCAACGTTGTAGCCGGTCCAAGCCCTTGACAATAACAGGGAGTTGAGAAAAAAAAAAAAAAAAAAAAGCACTGAGTTTGCAAGATGGTTTTGATCAAATGAAATAAAAAATGCAGTGCTGAAGGTGATTAACATAGATGAATAAACCATGTCTGTTAGGAATTGTGTCCAGCATCCAAACAGAAGTGCACTATCAAGCTTGGGGATTTAATTGGCTTTCTGAGCTGGCCCTTTGCCTGATCTTTTCATAGATGTAGGACCTCTGCTTTCTTTTGGTGTTGGGAAAGGCTCTGGGATTCACAAAATCCTGGCTCACACCAGTGGTGCCCTGGAGCTGCCCCTGTGCCACATGAGGCTTCGTTTTGTTGAGCTACTATCTGTGCTTTTCTTTAAGAGTTATCTTTTAATGCTTATTCTTAACAGTCAGAAATCTCTAAGTGAAATTCTGGTGTGAATTTTGATGTTAAGTGTTGAGAGGTGGTTCCTGAGTATTTGTTTCTTTGGTATTTTGCTTCTTAACTCCAGGTGAGGTGCTGCAGTGCAAGTGCTCCATGACTCTTGGTCCTAAAGATGATGTTAACTTGTCATTCACATCCTGCCAGCTAAATGAAAAGAAGTGAAAAGTAAGAAAAGGAGGATGTATTCAGGAGGCATTTTTCAAAATGCTGCCTCTAAACAACCTTACAAATTAATCATTACCTTAAGGTAGGATGGCACTCTGGTGTTGCATTGCACAAGAGAGAACCAGCCCAAGGTTGGAGGCTCCTGTGCTGTATCCCTAAGGAACCAAACTGGAGGCTGTTTGTCTGTAGAAGCCCATGTTGAAGCCTGAATTTTCATCCCTGAGTTCTTCCACCTGCCACGTGCTGAGGTGACCCCACGGTGACTTTAGCCTCAAGATTTTAAGCTGGTGTTCCAGGTGTTCTTTGCCACTGGAGTCAGGGTGATGAAGTTACTCAGCTCCTCATCTAATCAAGAGTTGCTCTCCAAGGGTTGCAGGCTGCAAGTGATCACTGTAATTCTGTCTCCTCTCTGCTCTCTGTTCTTTTTTCTCTTTGTACTCTCTATAATATGCCTCCCACTCCCTCTTTTAAATCCTTTTTGTAGGAGGTTAATTGCAAAAAAGTAGCTTTCCATCCTTGTTGGGTTCAAGTTATCATTTGTTCTTTTTATATTTTGTTCATTGGGGATTTTTTTAATAAATTGTGGATGAGTGTGCTGCCACCCTTAATGCATATGTAGAACACTTTAAGACCTAACACATTTCTTTGAGATTTCACTGGTGTCCTCTCTTCAGTGCTAAAATTTCCTTGACTATTTATTTTATTTTTTTATTGTATCTTTTAGACAATTACTTATCTGTGGAAGAACCTTTCTTCTTATCTCATGGGGAATTATAAATGCAAAGAGACAGAATCCTAATGGAGAACCAGCTTTTTTTTTTTTTTTTTTTTCTTGCATGGCTACCTGCTTTACTGCATTTAAGCACAAAACTTAGGTAGAGGGTTTTGATGACTTTTTTTTTTTTTTTCCTTAATACTTTTTCATTGCAATCAGTGACTATTTGGGGACTGCTACCCCAAGAGATTCAGAGAGGTAGCAACAATGTTAACAACTAGGATTTCCGGGAGGTTATTAGTATTTTTGGCAAGCAATATTTGTTAGTGGTGTGCAGCAGTATTTCCATATTATATCAGTTGTTTTGCCAAGTGCTGGCTGGCAGTGTGTCATGTTCCTTAGTTCCTGTTTGGAGCTGAGTACTCTTCTGGTAGTTTTATCTCTGAAAGGAATTAACATTTGCTTTATTTTAGATACTGGCTCTTGGAGAATGCATAGCATTTAAACTAACAGGATACTGTGTTATGAAGCATGATTCTTTTGTTTATCCAGGCTCTCTCTTTGCCAGTAGCAAACATTATTCTGCTGTTGTTTCATCACCACTCTCCTAGTTCATGCCCAGTGCACAGAGAATTGGCAGTCTTGAAAAAAGAGATAAATTTCCCTGTCCATGTTTAACTTTGATTTGCTCTTGCACTTTGGCTATAACCTCCTCCCACTGACTGTAAATCAGTAAATGAAAAGCACATCATGTACACTATCTGCAGCCAAGCATTTGATAGGGTTGTAATTAATTGACAGAATTCCTTTAGTGTGCTGATAAGCAGGATGAGTGCCCCTCTCAGGTCCACTTTCACTTGCAGTGAAATAAGTGGGAACTTCCCTGCTTTTGCATTAAAAATGCAAAAATATGATCTGGGGAGAATTAATTCAATGAAGAGCTGTGTATGAAAGGCAAGACAAATTCTGTCCTGAACTGCACTGTAGAAATCCACTGGCTTTAAGTAGAGTGGAAGAAAACCAAGCAATTTATTTAGGAGTGGCAAATGAGGCTATGTCTGCAGGCTTCTGAATGTTGAATTAAAGATTTAGTCCAGTTGTGGTGTCTCTGGGCTGTAATAATGCATTAAATCAGCTTACAGTGTAATCAGTGGGCCAAGTTAATACCAACTACATGAAAAATCCTAATTAAATCTTGTAGTTTTGTAGTAAGATACTATCTTGAAAATAAATGTTCTGAGTTAAGATCTAATGTTAAAAAAGACATAATATTTCTGTACCAGCTACTGTCATCTCAAAATCTGGTGGCCTTGGAAAACCAAATACACCACAGGAAAACTTTGAAAGGTGCATTTCCATCTTTCAGACTTAGGTAGGAGGGATGTCAGCTGGGTGTAGTGCTCAAAAGAAAACAGGATCAGGAAAAATTATTCAAGCAAGTGCTCTGTCTTCCTCTCTCACAAAGTACAAGTATTTTTGCATATGACATTCCCATTTATGTCTTCTTTAACTCTCTTCTGTCAAATTATGTTAGACAATTTGATTGGTTTCCTAGGGACTTTAATAAAATTGTAGAATAGGTGATTTCATAAATGATAAATAATATGGACAAATTGGCACAAGTTGAAGTAAATTTTTGTCTGGTCAGTAGATTTCTAGGAGAGAAGAGCCTGGTTTGATAAGCACTAATGTATTTTTCTTTTTTGGCACTTGTTACTGTACTGCCTCTTCTTTTTTAGCAAGTGAATTAATAGGGGAAAAAAAATATTCATGTGGACCTCTGTTCTGCAATTTAGGCAATTTCAATGTCTTCTGTTGACATGAAGTCTAAACCCTGTCCTCTTCAGGAGAAAACCTGTCTTCCTCAGAAGAAAATAAACTCATTCCCTGGCCAGCAGTGCAGGAATTGGAGCAAAGTTATGCTCCACATCCAAACGGGAACGACAGCAGCAGATCCTCTGCTCCTGCTCCCTTGAGGCTGCAGTCCAGAAACTGATGGCCCAGGGAAGCCTTTGCTGTCAGTACCTGGGGAAATATGCAAATCTAATCATCTTCTGAATCATCATTTGTAAGGTGTTATCATCTTCTGAGACAGAATTACAAGCCACCAAAACATGCAAATCACCCTTGGGTGAGTGACAGTGAGGGTGTCCCTGTGTTTAAATAGGGCATTACTCAAAATAGTACCATCCCAGCTCTCCATGGGAAAGTACTTTCTGTTCAGTGAGATGTTTTCTTTCTCTACCTAGTCATCAAAAACACTATCAATCCCATTTCCAGTGAGGCAAGCTCCTGTGGAATGTGACATTTGTTATTTCCCTTACCTGATAAGAGCTGTATACATAGATTTCTACTGAATGTAACACATATAATTTTTTTTCCCCCCCCAAAAAAATATTTTAAGTCTTGAAAGAAGGTTTGTTTAGGAGAACTTAGTCCCAGAAAATTACAGGAAGGTAAATTCACTCTTTCTGAATGTAACACATTTTTTTATATGTATGTACTGAATGTAACACATATTATTTTTTTCCCCCCCAAAAAAAATATTTTAAGTCTTGAAAGAAGGTTTGTTTAGGAGAACTTAGTCCCAGAAAATTACAGGAAGGTAAATTCACTCTTTCTGTTGTTTTCAAGCACCTTAATGCAGGGAAGGAAATAGTCTGTTGGAGTCATGAAATGGAGTAGAATATATATGGTTAGAAATAATTCAAAGGTAACTTCCCATTAGTATTTATGCAGCTGTTGAAAAAAAACCCACATTATTATAGTACAAAACTCCCAGATAAAATTTCAGAATTTGTATATTACAGAAAGAGAATATAGTGCACATGTGTTACAACTGTGCTACCAAGAAACTGAATGCTTTGGGCAGGATTAACCATGTGAAATTGGAATCTATACATACTAGATAAGTATTATTCAACCAGATACCCTCATGGGTCTTCAGGCTTGATCTTTTTTTCTCTGCATGCATGGAATTGGTACAGGTATCAGGAATTTCATGCTAGTATCTGGAACTTTCTACCAAATACGAGCCAGTCAGCAGAGGTGAGAAAAGCTCCCATTAATCAAAAGTGTAATTGCATATTTGGGTATAAAAAGAAGCTTTAAAATGTTATAGCATACAGGAACCAAGGTATCATTTTTACATTGCTTTTCACACCTCCAGCTTGTTCTGCAAAATAAAATATTCTTATTTTTCCCGTTTATATTTTGCATTTTCCGTGAGCTTAAACCTTTAGGATGACCTGACCGTTCCCTTTGAAGCACTGAAGGAGATGCATTCATCACAAGGATTAGCACCAGTGTCCATATCTCTCTGAACATCAAATTAACAGTTTGAGCCAGGGAGGTTAAAATGTATTTTCTGTGCTGCTTTAATGAGGACAGACACCAACATCTTCTGATACCTTGTATCGAGTTTAAGTCCTGGGCCTATCTGATGTACTGTGATAGTGGTGCCCGCTGGTGCTTCCCTCATTATGGGCCCGTCAGCATTTCCATTACAAACCCCTATATTAGAGTTGAAAATATCACTCCAGGATGAAGTTTTGTGCCGAGGCTTTCAGCCTTTCCAACGAAGGAGGTTTCAAAAGGAATTTTGCAGCTTCCCCAGTTTAAAAAATGAAGTTTGGCAGCTGCTTACTCTGCCCTGCATTAGTGTGGGTTTAGTTTGGTTGGGTTTTTTTTCAGGGTCAAAATACTGTTGTTTGTTTCCTGCAGGATGAATGTCACACATCCAAAAGGTAATAATTGAAAGCAGAATGCTTTTATTTAACCACACACAAAAAAAAAAAAAAAAAAAAAACAAAAAAAAAAACAAAAAAAAACAAAAAAAAACACACACAAAAAAAAAGGAAAAAAAATTAAAAAAACACACACAAAAAAAATTAAAAAAACACACACAAAAAAAAGGGAAAAAAATTAAAAAAACACACACAAAAAAAAAATTAAAAAAACACACACAAAAAAAAAAAAAAAGGAAAAAAAAAAAAAAAAAAGAAAAAAACCACACACACACAAAAAAAAACCCACACCAAAAAACCCACAAACAAACAAAGAAAGCCATCTGCAAGTTGCCACCCTGAGTTTATACCCACTCCATTCTCAGCAGCCTGGCTACAAAGATTGCAGTAGCCTGTTTCCTTTTTCAGAGATTCAAAACCAGCAATGACATTATAATTAATTTTTTATCAACATGGAGTGGTTTATAAATAGTTTTTTAAGGATTCGAGGACAAGCAGTTAGGATTAGGAGGTGCTGAAGTTACCATTGCCCAGCTGTGGGCAGTTTGGTGTCCCTGCTTTTTGACTATGTGTGTATTTTCCATAAAACTGCTTCCTAGAAAGGCTGAGTCCTGCTCAAGTGGACACCATCTTTTCATTATATAATTTTTTGTCTTCTTTTCCAGTAATTTATTATCTCTGAAGTTGGAATGAGTGTCTATCCTGGGTTCAGGTGATGCTTATCATTTAAGTGTCTGAATGTTTTACTAAACAATAACAAACTTCTTTTTGTTACACTTTTCTAAAATGAACAAATTTTCTAATTTTGTACACGATGACCATCTGTATTGAGACATAATAGTTGAAAATATTAATATTTAAAATATTAGTTATATTTAAAATTAAATTAGTTATATTAAAAATATTAGTTTAAAATATTAAGTCATGAAAGGAAAAAAATAGCATTTATTTCCAAAACCATTAATATTTTAAACCTAATAATTACTATTAATATTACCAGTAACTAAAATGTTCCTGAGCCATTTTTTGGTAGCTTTCTGAGCCTGAAGTGGATACAGTAAAATATCCATGCAGCTGACATTTAGAGTTGAAGAGAAGAATCTCTCCTAATAGAAGTTGTCAGCCAGCTTAATGACAGGTAATCTGCTACTTTCTCTGCTTATACTTTAGATTCCTATCTCTTCAGTGTAAGTGGCTCATTTTCATATTACTATCACTACATTTTAAATACAATTATCTTAACAGAAAAATACTTCTCATTGACACAGGATACTGCCTCTGTCAATGTGAAATGAAATGGTTGATGGAAACATAAACTTGTGTTTTCCTGAACTGGCAATGACCTCCTACAGTGTCAACATCATTGCTGGCAACAGAAACAGCTACTGAACACCCAGCACATCCACCAAACTGGCTTCACTGGAATTATTATCAGAGAAAGGTTTTATTAAGGGAAACTGCTAGCTGCTTATGGTATTTTAGGGCAGATGCATCAAGACAGTGAAGTTCAGATTAGTAGGAGTTGAGGATGTTTTTTTAGCTTGTTACAAGCTCCTTCATCTTTGGTTCCAGAAAATACCAATAACACAAAAGCCAAAGTAGGCAAAAGTTAAGAAGAAGCTGAGAGTGGAGGTTCACTCCTGAGAGCAGTATTGCCAGCAGTTCCCTAACCTCTGTTATCTGCAGATGTCCCTGGGTTTGGGAACCCCTCAAGCCATGAGAGCACAGCACAGTTCAGCCAAACCAGTGAGCCCACACTCAGCTTGCACTGCAGAAAATGTCTGTATTATTTTTTTAAACTACTGTCATGTTGTTTTATAGATGAATTATTTGCAAGCCCTTAAATCTCATCTCGTTCCAGCATCTTCTTTATATTACCTCCTAAAAACACATCAAGAATTTAATTTCAAGAAAATTTAAGCTTGTCTGCTATGAGCTCCCCACCTAACAGCTCACACTGATGTTGAAGCTGGTGTTATCTGAGGGGCTGTCTAAGATAAATTTCTTCTGTGTTGTAGTGTATTTCTGAAAAGATAAAGCATAACATTTTTGCTCATGGTTTTGTACCCTTGCAGGGACAATTTGAGGCATTTCCACCAGGTTGTTCTATTAGCTGGAAAACTATTTTGAAGCCAATATCCAACAGTAACCTAAAAATTCATTTAATGTCTCTTTTTTCCTTCTGGTGTTACTGGAAGGAGAGAAGTCAGATGGCTTTAATGAAACATTTAATCTATGGATGAATGGAGAGGCAGGCATGGTTCTGCAAGTCTCCCTTTGGGACTGGTTGCATTCCTAGACTGGAGTAAGAGCATCCTGTGCCCTGCTGCTGCCCTGAATCCATGGCTGCAAAAGATGAAAGAGTAACAGCCCAGTGACATCTTCCAGTTACACACAGGGCAAAGGTACTGTCATGTGGGAAAGTGTTTCACATCAGGCTGACTTCCCAAACACCTCAGCTGCAAAGATAAAAGCCTGCATTTTGTAAAGGTTTATAGTTTTGTCATATAAATCTCATCACTAGAGAGAAAGGGAAGTAAAATCATCTGAAGGTGGAGTGGTGAAGAGCAGCAATACTGTTTCAGCTTTGTGTGATTACTTTGAATAGGAAGCAGAAAACCAACACTAGTTTTATCTTCCAGATGTAATGAAATACTGAGTTATCCTTTCATTTTCACAGGTCAAGAAAAGAATTAGGAAACTTGATCTTTCAGAGGCACTTATTCACATGAATGAGTCTGCAGTCATTCTGGCTGTCTTTGTGATGGGGAAGTAATTTGGGGAATAGTTGGGGTTGTCAGGGCCTCGTGGCAGAGTAAAGGACCAGAATAGCAGGAGAAGCAGCAAATCTCACATTCAGGCCTTCTGGCTGTAGAAGAGTCCATTGTGTCTCTCTGTAGCACAGATTAGGGCTGACAGAAAACCCTAAGATCTTTTTGAGAGAACAGCCTTGCCAAATTCAGGTGGCAGGAGAAAGTCTGGGCCTCTGGTTGGGGTGAGCTCTGGCACAGAAAATGAAGAGACCTTGAGGGTCAGCTGCAGTTAGCAGATTCTGAACCCAATCCTGTGGTCAGTGCATGTCAGGAATTTTCCTAAATTCTGTTTAGGAGGCCACCAAGAGGCCACCATATCTGAAATGCTATGTAGTCATCCTTCTTCTCTCTACCATGTTAAAAAAAAAAAAAGTTGAGGAAGGTGGAAGACTGATAGGAGGGCTGGATCTGAGAGATTTGTACCAATGGGTGAGTTACTCAGAATCCTGAGTGAATGAAGACATGAGAGGTTTAGTACAGTCAATTGAGCACACACTTTGAGTATATAAATCCATAAGTTGTCTGCATGCATTCATCCCTCTGGAA
The DNA here is from genome assembly GCF_036169615.1 of Heliangelus exortis. NCBI lineage: Eukaryota > Metazoa > Chordata > Aves > Apodiformes > Trochilidae > Heliangelus > Heliangelus exortis. The sequence continues at coordinate 3,351,261 of NC_092441.1, forward strand.
ATGCCAGATTTCTTCCCACACACTGCCCTGCTTGTCAGCATGTGAGCTCACAGCAAGACGACCATTTGGCTCCAACAGAAGTAGCACTGCAAGCATCCCACAGAGCCACACAGATAGCTGGGCCTCTCAGTGACAGTTGTGACCACTTAACACAGCAAATTTCTCATTACCATCCTGTCAGTCAAAAGTAGAATTTTATGCATTCATTTATTTGTTTTTAACTAATTGTATGCAGCCTGGATAGAAGAAAAGATTCCAGAAGAACTGGGTAGCCTGGCTGTCTGCAGTGGTGGGGACTGGGTTTGATAATCCAAGCTTGGGAAGCAGGTATATGAGATCCTAATGATGAAGGCAGATGCAGGTGAAGAATATTCTGGGACACTCTACAGCTTTAATTTGAGTGTCTGAGGTGCTGGATAGCAGTTCAGCCATGGCAGTGAGGAATTCAGAGTGCACTGCCAGCCCAGATGCTTATCTGCTTCTCAGGAGAGTTGTGCAGTCCACAGTGAGCACAAGGCAAAACAACAACAAAAAGGAAAAAAAAAAAAAAAGAAAAAGATAAATAGAGAATTTAGGTTTCAAGGTTGGATAATTAACCATTAACATTCCCTGTATGTATCCATTCTCTGCAGTGGATATGAGAGGGAGGAATTGGGTCTTACACAGATTAACAAGTGGCTGGACAGTGACAGTGTGGATCCTGCAGTAAGAATTTCCATGAGCTCCCATTAAACTTATTCTCTAAACTACCTATCTAAAATATTCCTAAACAAGATCCAGACACCTGGCCCTTTTTAAAATACCACATTCCAGAGTTCTCCCTGTTTTAGGAACCCTAAAGTGACATCTCCTCCCTCACCACCCCAAAAATTTTCAAACATGGAAGAGAAAACATGAAAAAACCCAACATGAGAAATGGTGCACAAGAGCACTGAAGTTTGTTAGGTAGGAAATTCTCCAACATGCATTTGTCTGACCCTTCAGCAGCAGATCAAAGCTCTGAGTATTCACACTAAAGTTTAGCATCAACTGATTAAGAAAGCCCAAAGTTGATGAAGTTTTTAGAATAAAAAATTATTTCATAAAACTGCTTCACTGTCATGTGGCTGTAGAAATAGTAGAACCCATCTAAACCAGTACAAAAGCAATGTTTGGACTCAAAGCTAATACTCTTATAAATGTTTGACTGAACCACATGCATTTAAAATTACATTAGAAGACAATTTGATGACTGAGCAACCTGTGAGACCAGTTTGGGCATGGGCATTTTTAGTGAGATTCATTCATGCTATAACCTTATCTTCCATCTCTTTGACTAATTACATCTCTTTGTGTTTCCTGAGGAATAATTTATAGCTACGTAGCATATATCAAAGAATTGTATAAACTTGTCTGGATTCTTTGTTTTTCTGAGGAGGAGTAACCTTGCAAGCAGATGGTGAGCTAGAGGAAGGCAAAGGTGTGTCAGTATGCAACAGGTTTGTGTTCTTGCTGTCTGTTCTTTTTTATACTGTAAAAAACAAATGTATTAGACAAAGAACTTTCACTGGGTTGCCACTGCTACAGCAACCACTTCCTGCCCTGTCAGTTTGAACCAATGTCTTGTTGAGAGTTTGTTGTTGGGGCAACAGAAGGCCAGGGGGCAGCAGGAAAGGAAGAAAAGAGCTTTTTAACCGTATTTTTAGGCTTTGGTGAGGGGAGGCTTATTTAGCTTTTGTGTGCATGTGGTTTTGTTTGTTTCTTTCAATTTTTGAGGTCTACAGCAGGATGCTCCAGCTGAATTCTCTGACTTTGATACAAACCCAGCTTTTTTTTCTGATGGGTGTGCATTTCAAGCCTTTGAGCTGTTTGGTTTCCATTCTGAACACGTGTCCTGGGTAGCAGATTGCAGCCCAGGGAACTTGCACGAACACCGTGCTGTGGTCTGAGGGACTGGAGGAGGAAACCCAGGTTCTCTCTAGAGGGATTGTATCTATTTATCCATCGTGTTGTTAAGGTTTTTGAGCTCTATTCCCTGATGCTACTGCACACCATGAACTCTCATCCCCAGAGGATTTGTTCCCAGTGACGCAGCTGGCTCTAAGTAAGGAGGAAGTGGTTAACTTGGGAGTAGAAAGTGCAGAAAAGCTGTTTGTGTACTTACGTACAAAGCTCTCCAGAGTCAACAGGAGAGGCTTTCCATTGAATTCCATGGGATCTGTTCCAGCCAAAGGGCCTCTTGGAAACTTCTCTAGCAGAAAGTTTGAACACCACAGAGAATTCTTTGTGCTGGGAGGAAAGGTGTTCCCACTGAGCAAGGTTGGTTTAGCTGTTACTTGTGGTCTCCAAGCTATTTCAGAAGAGTTCTCAGTCCAGCAGGACCCACTCATTCTGCTCTCTCTGGTGATCATTACAGCTGTTGCTGGAGGTAGGGCAGGAAAATCTGTCCCAGAAGGGTTTTCACTTCTCTGGTGTATTGTCAAGACTCCATTTGTAGCACTGGATTCTCTTCCATGCTGCAGATCTTCACTAATAAATTGCCAGCTATGCCCTACAGATCCTGTGGAACAAAGCTGTGGCTATCTCTGCAGAATATAGAGATATTTAGTTGCAATATTAGCTTGAGAAATCATATCCAACTTAACCCAAGCATTATCACTTCAACTCTGTTGCTATGGGTAAGTTCATTAGAGAAAGGTAGTTCCTGTTCTGTCTGTCTGCTTATCATTTATTTCCTTCATTCCTCCACATTCCTTATAATATGAAGTTTTCAAGTGATTATGTTTACACCCTTAAACATGTTTGCTTTTTAAAATTCATGCCCTATGAAGAGAGAACACATTTTAAAACATTTTGTTTCTCTAATTTTCACAAACGCAACGAACTTGTGCAGTTCTTCTGTATTGGTTCAAATCTGGGATTTTGGTGTAGTTTTCTGCACCTCCCTCTGTACTGTTACCAAGTTCTGTTCCAGAGGAGGTGCTGGTTGTGTTTGTAATTTTCTAGGCTTTCCTTACAGGATTTGTTTGGCATCTGACACAGGTCAGTAAAAACAGATAAACACTGGTAGAATGCTTAATGCTCTGACACCATCTGTCAAAAACATCTGGAGACCACATAGCTTCACATTGCTGGATGACAATAACATGGAATTAAGCCTATGGAGTCCCTTGGCAGTAATTCTTTGCCTTCATCCTCCTTTTATTCTGCCAGTGGTATTGAAGGAATGTCTGCTCTGGAAGCTTTGGAGGCTGTCAGGAATGTGGCCTTCCTGGAAATTTTACTCCTGCTTACGTAAAAGCTTCCGCTCTGGAAAAGCAGGAGTTCTGCTCATCTGGAGAGTGTCAAAAAAAACCCTTGTACCTTCAAGGTGGAAAAAATTAAAGGCAAGGGCTGTATTCTGTAATTAGTCCTGACAAAGCCAGGAGCTGGCAGGCACACACTGTCCAAGCATCTTCACTTCTCCAGCACTTGCACTCCCCAGATGTCACAGTTGTGTTGTCTTCTGCAGCCAACTTCAGGTTTGTTGCCCAAGAGTTTATTTGGCTGCAGTTTTGATTTTTTTCCCTAAGTCAATAGCAAGCAGAGTGTTTCCTAGCCTAAATATATTTACTACTTCAATTAGACTTTATGCATGCAAAAAAAGGCATCAGTGCAATAATAGTAACTTGTTATGGTAGTGACTAATTTCAGTGGGGATTTTTTGTCACTTGCAGATTTAGAGTAGATACTTCATTTGCAAAAGTGTGTTCTAATGAGCCAAAATGAAAAAATAATATCTTCTTTTGGTATTAGTTTTCAGATTTCAGTTTATCTTCTGGATCTGGGAACGGGGAGGAAAATCTGTGTCCTTCTTATAAAATTCCAGTGTTGTTTTTTTGTATTTCCTTTCAAAGGATGAGTGTAGAGAACTTTAATATCTTCATCACCCTAATTTCTGGGTTAGATGCAGAGAGGCTGGAGTGACCTCAACTATTTGCAGACACATAATTGTATCTTCAGGATGCAGGCTTAAAACAAGTGCATTTTAAAATCAAATTGAAGTTAGTTTTATTTTAAAAGATCAGAAAGTAAGATGGAGTATTTTTTGTCATAAAATATTCTGGCCTGTTAATATATTTTTGTTTCATTGGAAGTTGCAAACAGAATTTCACTTTGTTCTGAATAAGATATCAGAAGGCAGGTTGGTTTTGTCTTGTTCATATTGTGAGGACAAAGTACTAATTTTTGATGCTCAGGATTAGATTGTGTATCCTAAGAAAGTTCTCACATTTTCATAATTATAAGCAGAATTCATTTGCTTAAAATGCACCAAAAGGAACTTGCTTACCAAAAAAATTATTCCCTCTGTGACTCTGAAAAAGTTTTTTGAATCCTTTGTGGTCTCTTTGGTGCTTCTAAACTCAAAGCTTACAGGCAAAAAATGTGTTGTTGCTGTTTTTTGTTTTTTTTTTCTGAAAGCATCAAATTCTCTGTACTTCAAGTTGATGGCTTTGTTATGAGAGAGATTTTTGTAAGTCGCAAAAATGAGTAATTACTGAAGAAAAGTAATTAGAGAAAAGAAGCCTGAGGGGAAAGAAGTTCTACTTAAACATTAAGCAAATGCCATTAGCCATGCAAAAAGAGAAAAATCATTTCTGAAAGTATGAACAGATGCAGACGTCTGGTCCATTTATAGTTAAGGACAAACCTAACTCCCAAGTCCATTTTTGAACTCTCTTGAATTTAGAAAGGGTCAAAGGATGTATTCAGCTCTGAATACTCCCACCTTCAACTGAGATCAATTAAAATAAATATTTTTTTTTTTAAATCCTGTACTTTAGAGAAGTCAACCTTTCTCTTCAAACTCAGCTTTGTGTCTCCAGCCCTTTGATGCATCCCATTTTGTGGCTGTCCCCAGCACTTCCTTTCTTTAGCCAACAAAAATGTGTTTAATATGCATGACACAGGTTTAGTGTCTTCTCTTTCCCTCTTTCCCCTCCCCTTCTTGGTGCTAATGAAAAAACACATAAAAGTTTTGCCTGGTTTATTGAAGGAAGCTTCTTGCTCCCCATCACTATTCCACGGGGAATGTCACTTTGCACGGGGAGTGACCCAGCTGGAGGGGTCACCCTGTGCACTGGGCTGGTGCCCACTTCTGAGAAGAGATGAAGGAGGAAGCCTGCACTTTTCCATTCTGACTTTTCTTGGAATATCTGAACTAGAAATAGGATTTTCCTGGAATATCAGGGAAAGAATTTGGCTCCCTACACAAACTTTAGTAACCTCTGCAAAAATTAGGCTTTTCTCATTTTAATGCATTAAAATCTTGAGAAATGCACTGAAAAGCTCCTTGAGCTCGAGCCTGCAAATTCACTACAATCTTATGAGTGAATTGGAGTTAGCAAATAAAATGTGGTTTGGTAGAAAAAAACATCAATATTATAACTGGTTTTGCATGGAAAAATAAAAGTTGATTGTGAGTGAAGAGCAATGAGCTGGAATCAAGGCCTGGAATGTTTGTGGGTTAATCACTGCCAGGTACTCACAGAGAGGGAGCAGCAGATGTGAAGGGGTTCAGTGTGTGGTACTGGCAGGCTGCTTGGAAGTGGCCAAGTGACACAGCAAGTCCCTGTTAGCTGCTCCTTCTGGGTTTGTGAGCAGAGGACATTTTAGCCTCCTGCAGATTTATCTGCATCCTCTGCAGGAAGCACGTGTGTCCTCATAAATCTAAATAATAGAAGATTATCAGCATTTGTGTAAAAAGCACGTGGCATCAATGGTTGAAAAAATTCAGCAGCTGACTCACTGTAAAATATTGTTAATAAAACCTGATTCTTAAAAATTGTATGAGCTTGTTCACACAGGCTAAACAGCTGGCTGCTTTCAATAGCACAGCTGGTGGAGACACTAAATGCCAACCCTTTGAACAGGATGTGAGCTATATTTGGAGAAACATTTGCATGAAAGCTGAAAATTTTGATTTATTTTAATTTTCAGTGTACACCTCTTAAGCACAGGTCTGATCCCACTCCTGTGGATTTCAGTATCACTCATTTTTCGTTGTGAGCCAGGACACTGTACCTGAAAAATACTGGAGGAGGGGTCCTGTCCTTCTGAACAGCCAAGATGTTGTTGCTGAACTGTCACTCACAGGATTTTAAGCAGCTACAGAACCTTCATGGTGTAATTTCTTCCTTGAAAAGGCAAAGCAAACATGAAAGCAGGCAGAATTGCACTGCACAGCATGCAAAAGTCAACTGTTCCTGCTGCAACTCTTAGTTTGTGAGGCTCCAAAAGCATTCCCATCAATTTGGGCAAGACTGGAGAAGACTGCTGATGCCAGCCAGCAGCTGTGTGGTGCATTGTGAATCACAGAGGCGTGCAGGAATTAATTGAAATTGAAATTTTGAGCTCATCTCGAGTCAGGTTCTATATATATTACTGGGGTAAGTGACATTTACACCATTAAATGACTTTTATGTTTTTCTAGGGCCTCAAATCACAACAGTGCTTCATGTTTACATTCAGTTTTTAGGACCTAGATATTTATAGTTGCTATTTTAGCCTTCCTCCTAAAGCTTTCTATAGCCCTTGTTACACTGGCTGGGTTTTTTAAGATTATTTTAAGCCATTCATTGTATGCAAGTTCAGAAAGTGCTGTTGCCTTCCTGACAGCTCAGTCTGTCTTTTCCTGTCTTACTTTGAATTTAGGGACTACTAGACAGGCAAATTACTCCAAAGCAAGGTCAGTTCAGCTGTAGTGTGATGAAGCAATGGATGTCCTGTAACAGGGACAGCATTTTGCCAGAAATGTCACCATTACTATTCAGTTGGTGTAGGAAGTTTCACACCAATCACTGTCCTGAGCAGCCATGGCATTAATCACATAAAATCATCTATAGCCAAAAAGAACCTTTTTAAACCTTTGATTTTCTTGTTTCTGTTATTTGTCCCACTGGTTGTTAGTGAATATTTTCATTTCTCAGGTGGCTTCCCCCTTCTGAGAGTGCATTTTTCTCATTGCTGACTTTTTCTGTGTTGCCTTAATTCAGGTGCTTGCTACAACTGATTTGCAAGACAAATTGCACCTTTACCATGTTTAAACCCAAAGATAAAATGGCACTTGAAGCTCTGGTACTCACTTAACTGTGGCAGCTCACTAATAATCTGTAACTAGATAAGGTCAGTCATGCAGATTTATTTTTTTTAGTGACATTCCTTCTTGCTACAATCAATCCTGTTGTTTCAGAAGGTTGATTGATCTTTTGTAGAGGTAAAACCAGGTTTGCTTTTGAAGCCACTAATTTAGAAAGCTTCCTTTGCTTCTAGAGCTACCTCCTTGTATTTGTGCCTCAGGGACAGCCATTTTAAAATAACAGTTCATAAAAACTTCTTCACTCTTAGGGTATTTCTAGGTGGCAAGCAGAGCACAGTGCAGAGATGCCTTGCTTGCTCTGAAAACCTCAGCTTAGAAACCAGAAGTGAAATTATGTGTTAGTGCAGACTCAGCACTGCTGAAGGAGATGTGAAACCAGCTCAGTGGCAGTCTGGGTATCTCTGCAAGGCACTGAGCTGGAAGCACACACCCCTCACACCCCTTCTGCACTCTCTGGTTTCTACTCATCATTTCCCTGCAGATTTTCCCAGCAGTCAGATCCAGCAGCACTCCCTTCATGAGACCCAAGCCCACTGTGGGGTTGTTTTACCAGGGAAATCACTGTTTTATAAATATAAACTGCTACCTTCCCACTGCTAACTTGTGCTTCATAAGAAAGACTTCCAAGTAAGTACATTCCAAGTTGGAATTTACTGTGAGTTTTCTTCTTCCACGTGGCCATCTAGGCAAGGAGAAGGATTATTTCAGTGGGAGCTTTCTAAGTGCAGTGATTACAATTTGGATTCATTTCCCTCCTTAGGAATGTCCTGGAATAAAAAGTGGTGGCTAAGGGGAGCTATTCCCTTCTGTTTCTTGCAGAGTAGCAGCTCTGAGAACCAGAACTTCAGCTGAAACACAGCAAACCAAACCCTAAATCAAAAGGCCAGCCAAGGAGGAGCCAATACAACCCCAGCAGACACCAGCACACTCTACATTCCTCCATGCTTGTTAAAACCAATCTAGGAATGTTAATAACAGGGGAAATAAATCACCCTGTCACAACCTGGAGCTTGTGTCATGGAAAAAAAAATTTTTATATATATATATTATTCTTAATAGCTATGAATCATCATCTACCCAAGGACAGGGCTCAGAAGGCAGAATCTTGGGAAGTGTTTTAATTGCCCACGTGTGAGGGCTCTGCTGTAACCTCCAGATGAGCAGGAGGATGCATGAGGCTTCATCCACTGCAGCAGGCAGACAGGATGATGTCTCACAGCTGTAACACCATGAAGGATTTATAGTCAGTGAGTGAGATAAGAGAAACCACTTCTGTTTCAGTAATTACAGTTTAGAGTTTTTAAAAAACTTTTCAGGAGTGTCTTGTGATAGAAGCATGTAGCTGGAAATCACTAGATTGAGGTTAAATATTCTGTTCTATCACAGATATTTTTAAAGGTTTTAACATTGAGGTATTCATTTCACTTCTGTTTCAACTGAAATGCTCCTTTCTTTGCCCATCTTCAATAACTAACTGTGAGCTTTTCATATTTGTGGCAGTATGGGGCTTAAGTCTTGCCTGAGACCTGAAAACAATGTTTTCTAACATCAAAACAAAATGCACAATAGGAAATGTCAGTGTATCCTTCTAAACAAAGATATTTACTTAAGGAACTACATTTTTATACAAATTATTCCAGACATAAAATTTTCTTTTCTTTTTATTCTGGTCTCACAATTTTAAAGATGATGAGATTGACCATCAGTCTGGTGTTGCTAACATAAACTTGCTTGTTGCATGACTAAACTCCCAACAGGCAAACACCATCTGCCTGTTGGAGGAAAAGAGAAACCACCACTGAGACAATGAACTCATTACAAGTGGAGAAACATCAAGTCTCCTGCAGCAGCTACGTTGCAATATCCACAGAAATCTCTCAATCCACACTCAGCACATTTGTTGAAGTTCTTCCTTTGCTATTGAAGAAATTTCCCCCTATTAAACTGAAGAGTTTTCAAGCAGAGAGCTTTTCTCCAGAGCCAAGTTCAGATCAGGTGCTACTGCATAATATTTTAGTGACTTCCTTGAACAGTTTATGGTCTTGGAAAATGATTTTCCAGCTAGGAACATGCAAATTCAGATTGTGATAGAGCAGCATAAATAATAGTGGTATTTACCAGGGAAATCACTGTTTTATAAATATAAACTGCTACAAGTAGTAGCAGTACTACTGGTACAATCAGTTTGTACTTGCAGGAATAATGAATATTGTTTACTGCAGTAAAATCTTTCTTAAGTGATATTTCTCCACTGTATCAATAGAGCCTTAGTAGAAGCTGTGCCTTTTTTTGCCAAGCATTTAAACTTCAGTAAGTTCTGTGTGACACATCTTTGCTTTGGGTTTTATTCACATAAACATAACCATACATTTTTTAAAAAGTTATTTTATCTGTAATAGTAGTTGTGTACTCCCTAGCTTAGCAAAGCTCTGTCCTCTTGGAAGGAAACTCTTTTTTTCATCCTGCTCTAGAATGATGTTAAATTTCATCAAACAGGTAAACCCAGGTGAAGAGCAAACAAAAAGCTCAGTTGGGTCCTTTGAAGGAAATGTAAAAGAATGTTTGTTTTTCCAGAACACAGCTACTTTCTGGCAGGACTGCAGAGTCATTCCAAGTTATGAAAAGTGGATACTGCCACTAGGTTGGTGTCAGATCCATAGGCATGGGAAGCCATGTGGGGAGAGGCAAGCAGCAGCAGAGCTGCTCAACACCAGCCCTGGTGTCCTTGTCTCCTGCAGCATCTTCCAAGTGAGAAGCACAGAACTGAGCTGCCCTGGAAACCTTCTGGGGGCTCTTGAGTGTAATTGGAGAGTGTGTGAGTCTCCCCAGAGAAGGAGAAACCTCTCTTTAAGCACTGGCTGCAACATCTGGAGAGCAATTTCTACTTGATCACACTGATCATCATCTGAAGAGTGCAGTGGGGGTGCAGCTCAGCTGCTCTTAGCCATGTGCTCAGAGTGATTTACAGGCTGTGTGATTTGATATTTTGGATCATTTTGGTGGTAATTTCTGTCCATGAAAAAAAACCCAACAATCTCTGTCATCAAAGCTTGTGGTGTTGTTATAGGTGTGTATCCCTGATTCATGATGCTGGAGCACATGAAAGCTTCAGTACAACCCCATTGTTAGTTGTCAGCATGAATGTGCATTGGCCTTGATGCTTCTGAGCCAATATTTTCAGCAGAAACTGAAGCCTGTATTTGATCATTAAAACTAAGTGCAAAATTGCAAAGGATGCCATAGGAAGTGGGAAATCAAAGCCTGCAGTGAGCTGTGCAATCATGAAACACTTTCCAGAAATGCCCAGGGCAACTAGAAGTTATAACCAGGAGATAACAAAGATCTCCACAGATAACTCAGGAGAAATATTGGCTTTGTAACTCATCTCCCCTCCCCTTGCCTCACCTGACCTCCTTGTGTTCCACAGGCTATAAATTACTGATCTCTTTCTTCCCATTAGGAGATAAGCACCTTATCACCTCTCCTCCTTCCTAACACTCTTACCAGTCCCCAGGCAGAAAGCATCTTTACTCTCAGGTGGCCTCATTGATACAAAGCAAATTAAAGGCAAAACATTTTTTTCTCAACTTGCGTTCAGCTTTGAAGGAAGTTGCTTTGATTTCAGACCTGAAGAACAGTTTCATGTGCCTGAAAGTCCTTTTCTCCAACTGTACTAGTTGGCCAAATAAAATATACCCCCTCTCTCCACAAACTGCCTTGCTTGTGTGCCACTGCAATCATTTTATGTTAGGGAAAAAGAGAAGGCAGAAAAAAGTTTTTATGGAACTACTTAAAATGAGTGTGTGAGCACTGCAGCTCTTCAGAGCCTTGAAGATGATGACAGAATACTTCAATATGATGAAATAGAGAAGAAGAAGATGCAGTAGAACCTAAGGTAGATAACCGGCTTAGCAAGAAATATAATGTTAGAGCTTATCTTTTAAATAGGGACTTTTTCTTTTTTTTTTTAATTTTTTTTTTTTTTTTTTTTTTTGCCCAGGAGAAGGGCAATCCCTGCCCTTTAAGCCAATGATCCTGCAGGATCTGAAGTTCTGATCTTCTCCTGGCCTGCCTGCTGCAGGGGAATGAAATGGGGTTAAGTGCAACCTCTGGAGGGATCCTGCTAGGATCCTATTCCTTAAGAGGATCTGTAGTAAGATGCTCTTGTTGGCATTTTCTAATAAGCTCTGTGATGGTTTCCCAGTTAATTCTCTTTTCATTCGGGTTTTTTGGGCTTGTTAAAGTTAGTGGTAGGATTGCTGTTTAGGAGATGTAGTGACCAGGCTGTCACTGTGATTTGTTGCAGATGCTGAACTAGTACTTGGCAGCTGCTGTAGTGGCTCAACCACTCTCTAAACTTGTTCTTTGTCTTGGAAGTGATTGATGTGATGGAAGTGATTAACATGGATCTGTTTGAACACATTACTGGTGGGGAGAGAGAGGTCCAAATGGATAAAACTGGATGGGCTCAAAGACTGACATGAGAACCATGGTACTTTCAAGAATATGGAAAGCACTTCAGTGAGAATAAAATCTCAGAGCAGAAAAATGTCTGGAAAAGTACAGTTTCCATCTAAAATACTTGCAAGTGAAAGTTGGAGGATGTATTTTTTGTTGTATTTCTTTGGAGGCAAAAGCCCTGGTAGAGATGTAGACATCCTGAGAAAGAAATCAATTGCCTGTAACAATTTATTTTTCTGTGATAGCAATGTTGAGCCAGCCCTCCTCTGTTCTGGTTTCTCAAGTAACTCAAGAGCCTATGCAAAATGGATCATTTAAGTGCTTAAACTAATTTTAAGAATATTGCCAAATCACTCATCTTAAACTTTTTTGAAGGCCTTGGTCTACGTGGTTTCTTTCTGAAGAGCGAGTGCTCCTGTCTCTGTGAATTATCTACTTGGGATCAACTGTTTATTTATGCTTAACATATATTCTTACAAATACAGTCTAAAAATAGAGGACTGGCCTGATTCTTTACATCTGTATATATATAATTTGTTGTTTTTTTTTCCCACAAGTGATGCCTTCACGAGGTAATGGGAGGACTCCAGCTAAATGAAGCTGCACAGTACTGTTTGAAACTGCCTTTTATTTGCACACAGTGCTACATCATTGTAGGACATTGGCTGTTGAATAGGTGTGTGTTACACAAAGCTCACATATTGTTCTTTATTTTGCTTTGCAGTACAGAATTGGACAGCTGTACATGATAAGCAAGCACAGCCATGAGCAGAGTGACCGAGGGGAAGGTGTGGAAGTGGTGCAGAATGAACCTTATGAAGATCCAAACCATGGCAATGGGCAGCTAACAGAAAAAAGGGTCTATCTCAACAGGCAAGTGCCATAAAACTTTTTTTTTATCTTGGACTGGAATAAAAAAGATAGCAAGGAGGATCCCTTCCAGGCTACTGCCTTTGTTTCAAGTAGAACATGTTCCCAGGAGCCCCAGGAAAGAAGAAGGGATAGATCAGTGGCTTCAAATAGAGGGATTATTGTTTTTTCTCAAGTAGCTTTTCTAAGAGAGAATTCTAACTTGAGGCTAAAGTAGCAGAATTTTTGTTTTCTTTTACACTTAACTGTTGTTCATTTTGTTTGCTAAAATTAAGGGGAGAACAAAATAATTGAAAAACAAAACCAAACACCCCACCCTAAAAAAAACCCCCAATCCAAACCACTGAAGTGTTTTAAGTGTTTCTTATCTTATAATAATGTCACAAAGCCAGTATCCTATTTTTGATGACAGGTGACTTGCTGCATCAAATTTAATTGACATTATCAATGACCATTAGGTTTGTACAATTATGACCTTCTGTACCAAAATAATAGGCTTACATATGTGATGGAAAAGTTTGCTTTTGTTTCCTGGAAGTTCCATAATTTCTTAAAATGAAATAATGTGCCTCTTCCTATGGTGAAATTATGCTGCTGAGGATCAATGCTTCCACACTCAAAGGCCAGAAATGTTTTAATATATATATTTTTGTGTGTCCCATGAAATATAGTGCTTAATCTGTTCCTATTTTTACTACAACTGATCTAATTTAATATCACTGCTTTTTGGAAGTTCTTCTGCTCCTCTGGGCCTGTTTCACTTTATTAAACTCGTGCTCTGCAGCATTTCATAGTGGGCATAGAAACAGCAGAACTATTGCTTCTGAAGTACAAGTTACTCCTGCACTGCAATCCTGACATATCTGACCTCAGCTCAGGCTAAATTGAATCACCAGGAAAGCTGCAGGCACACACACACAAGACAAGAGCCCAATAATATATGTCTTGCCAATATTTAATATTATTATTGTGCTGGTCACTTTGTTCTCTCACAGGCTGGATACAGGGCTTGGGGAAAATCAATACATGTGTTCCTCTTGTGGAGCTCCCAGCAGTTGTGGTTTGGCTTTTTTGTTTTTTTTTAATGTTTCTGGAGATTTCTTTCTTTTGTATTAAAAAGACAGAAGGCTTGAAGAGCACATTCAGAATTACCACCTGGGTGTAGCTCAGAACAAATGCAAGGACTGTGTCCTAGAAGGTGTGGAGAAGACACACTTGGGAAGCACATAATTTCTGGTTGTGCAGGAGGTGGAACAAAAGATCTTTCTTTTTCCCAGAGTGGGGCACAAACACTGACAAAGAATATCCATGTGCCTACAACAGCTTGGGTAGTTTACCTAAAGCTAGGGGTGATGTTTGAAGTCAGGAGCACTGAATTTAATAATAATTATGAATACTCCTTGATAAGTGTCACCAGATTTCTGTTTGAATCAGTGCCCTCAGATATTGAAGCTTTGTGGAAAGGATCAGTGGGTTTTCAGGCAACTCTGGATTTTGCTGCCAGGATCTTTCTAGAAGACCTGACTCAAGGAGGAATGCTGGCATACAAGATGTACTAGAAATTTATCCTCTGCCTCCTTTCCTTGAGGAGCAGCTTTCCTTTTACACTAGCACAGTTCTCCCCTCATCTTTTTGTCTTCCCAGGCCTACTGCTCTCTTTGCTTCACTTTATTTTGCTCTGGAATGATCTCTCCCTAAGCAATTTGTGCTTGTATATTCACTGATGCCATATTGGAAGAAAATATGCATTATTTTAATCTTTTTATTGGTAATATTTTAATTCTTGGAGAGGATCTTCTTGCTTAGCAATGGTTTCAGCTGGAATGCCTTTTAGAAACATTTTCTCCCTGTGTGCTGAAAGACTGAGCTTCATCTGGGGAAGGAAGAAATAAAATTTAAAAAAAAAAAAAAAAGAGAACATGATCCACAGACAACTGTGCTTCTAAAGCTGAAATATTATATTTTCTTTCTCTGAAAATACCTTGAAACAATTAGTGCATCTGTATGACTGTAACTTGCTGGAAACTCTGAGTATAATGTGTGTTTTGCTCATAAAATTATTTGTTTTGGAGATGTGCTGTACCAGCACAGGTAGGTAGGCAGGCAAATACACTAAAAACAAAAAAAAAACAAAATGTGCAAAATGAGCAGCTGTATGTGAATAAAGACATTGTTAGTAAAATCATCCAGTGTCAGGGTAGGAGTTATATTCAGAATTGTTTACTGCCTCTTCTCTTTTGTTTTCAGGAGCAGAAATTCTGAATCCTCTGGTGCTTATTATTGAGGCATCAGAGGGAAGTTTATCAGGGGTAAGGGAGGGAGCTGAGTTATGGTTATAAAAAACACTGACAGAGGCTGAGAAAAGGAACAAAAAATCTGCTACAGTGAAGTCAGTTATGCAGCATGTAAAATGCTGTGGAGCAGACTGTTACACAAGGAAGGTTTATGTAAAGGAAAGGATCTGGTTTTCAGCAGTGCCCTCAAAGAGCAAAAGTCAATGCATTTGACTTTGAAACTTTAGATAATGCACTGATGTCTGCATTTTGCCTCTGGACTAACACAGTATTTATGTGTAGCTAGATCCTGGTTAAATAAGTGTTCATGATCCAAACTCTGTGTCTTCTTTAGGAATTTGCTAGTATGGAAAGTTAATGTACTTTCTGCACACAGTTACCTCAAACATTTACACTTGCAAAATGAGTTTGAAAGCATCTACTTTAATTCAGGAAAGATTCAGCCTTAAGCTGCAGAATCTGCTGGACACGTTGCCAGAGTGACACAGTTTTATCTGAGTCTCTGAAATCCACTGATATTTGTGGTCTCCAAAAGTCCCCCTTCCTTTGAGTGAGTAGTACTGTGCCTGTTCCTGGCAGCTGCAGTGACTACAACTGACATCATCAAGAAAGAATTGAAAAATAAATTTTCTTGAACTTGTCTTCTTTTTAAAATGTGTGTGCTCACCATTTCTTTGATCCCATGAGTGACCAGAGTTCTGCAAACCAGAGACCTAAAATCCATGGTAAAGAAAATGCCCCCACTCTTCCATAGTCTTGTTTAATACCCATTAATGATCTCTCCATGTGCTGGATCCACATCTTTCATTTTTTATTCTCCTGTTGCACCACCACAGTGGTAAATTCTCTGACAGACTGAACTCTGAGCTGTGGCATTAGTTAGTGCCATTAATCCCCTCACTTTTGTGATTTACTTTTCCCATCAGCAAAGTGGATGCTGCCTGCCAGCCCCACCAAGGTGTTTTGAGTGGTTTGTTAATTTAAATAGAAAAGCTTCCAACTCAAGAGCTGGTGGTGTGGGAAAAACTGTGTGCTGGGTGAGCTGAAGGTAAGGGCTGGGAGGACAGCAGAGAATATGGAGGAAGAAGAGTGTCTAGAGAAAAAAAATCATGGAATCAGGATAACATGGTCTGAGAGGACATTATTTACTCATGACCTTTTGTTGGAGAGTGCCTCCCTGTGGTTAAGAACACTGTGACACAGGTACACACCTCATGGGCTGACCTGCTGACTTCATCCATCCATGCCCGGAGGCTTTGAGGCCATAAATTCTTGAAACCTGCAGCCTGAGGTTAATCTGATCAGAGGTTATTGCAGTGGCTCCGTGGTGCTCCCTTGGAGAGAGGAACAAAGAGATTTGGTTTCTTGTGTGCTTGTGGAGAAAGCTGAGACAGAATGCAGGCAGGAGATGAAAACTGTTGTGAAGTCAAGGTTTGGCTGCATCCTGTGAAATACCTGTCAAATGAGGAACAGGTTGGGAAGCATCTTCTGCCCTGTAATCCCTATTAAGTCATAGCATGTTCTAATTTTATGTTTTCTTTTTATTTTCAGCAAACTGCCTAGCTGGGCGAGAGCAGTTGTTCCAAAAATATTTTATGTTACAGAGAAGGCTTGGAATTATTATCCTTATACAATCACAGGTAAGGGATAAAGCAGAAATTATTACTGCCATGTACTTTTTGGGTAGTTTTTTTATCTTCAGAAGCTCCAAGTTACATATTGAGCCACAGATGCAAAGTTATTTTAACCACTCCTGTTGAACTGCATATACTTTTCCATCTTTTTTGCATGCTCTCAGGAAAAAAAGATTGTAGACTGTGGATGCATAAAAAAGGGAGTGTTGTATCTGTGCATTTTCTTCCTTTAATAAAACATCAGGTGCTTAGGTTTTGTGCTGTACCCTTCATTGTCCTGTAGACTTTAGTCAAATATGCAATATTATAATCAACATTATCTGACACAGGTTTATAATTAATGTATGTTTACTGTAAGGATCTTGCATCATTGTTTTATTTCACATTTCTTTTTTTTTTTCTTTTCCCTCATCATTCTTTTTTTTACAAATGGACAATTGGAAATCAGAATACACAGTAAGTTTTTCTTCCTCTTTTTATTCTTAAAATAGAGTAATTTTGTGAAATGTAGTAATGGAATCCTAGCTGATTCCTTCATAATGCAGCCAATAGATAATGCATTCAGCTGTGGAACTTTATTTTAGCAATTTGTTTAAGAAATTTAAGTTTCAATTTGAAGTGTTTCTGTGGGGATTCTATAAATTATTTACCTTACACTTTATCTCTTCAAAATAATTTGCTATATTTTTACTTGCTGACTGTAATGAAGAGAAGCTTCTGTAAAACAAGGCAAGACTTTCAAGGTCCCAGTTATTATGTGAAGACATAAGGAAATATTTTCTTGATTTTATTAACTTATAAAATGTTCATCTCTGATATAGTATGAGGGGAAACTGTACAATCTGTAGACAAAATTAAACATAATCTGGGCACAGTGCCCAGAAAAATCAGCTATTCCCTATAGCAGGGCTAAGGCAAATTATAGCACATAAATCATAAGAAAAATTGTTTTAAATGTGCTGGCCTCAATAATGCACAGTGATTTTTTCAGCAACCTTTGGAAGGTGAGGAGGAGATGGTGAGGAAGTTCCAGGTGATGGGACCTTGCAGAAACTCCTGCCTTGATTTAGTTTGAACTTCTGACTGTAGATAAAACATAATCCACTTGTTTTTCCTAACTCTGCAGCGCTCAGAATATTTGTGCCATTTTTTAAAAAACAGTGAAAAATACAGAGAGGAGAAGGATTCTAATGTGGTAAACGTGAAAGAGAAGAAATAAGGGATTTTAAAGGCTCAAATCTGAGGGCTGGGGGTTGAAACTTTGATGACCAGGTTTGAAAATCCCAAGTCCCAAAGTGGACTTTTCAATATGTCTGTAGGTACTGATTACACAGCCTGCTTTGTTTCACATTTTAAATTAATTTGATTGTCAGAAGAGACCCAAACATCCTATAATAGTCAGCAGCAATGAGACAGAGTCTCAGCTGTTTCTGTAAGGAGATACCTTCAGTAGGGTGTATCACAGCTTAAATTAATTGAGGTTTACCCTTTGGTAGGAGCTTTAATCTTAGTCTGAGAGAAGGATGTGCTGTGCTGCACTGATGTCTGTTCCTTACACTCTGTTGTATATTTTTCTTTAACTGAAAGTCAGTTGGGATTTTTTTTTTTTATGGTGTTTTTTTTTTTCTTTAGCTGAAAAAGACAAGTGGAAATGATTACAGGGGTGGTAGCAGACAAATCTATGTCTGAATCTGAAATGCAAGACATAATCAAAACCAAACAGCAGTGCTGTACTCAGAATTTGAATGAGGAGGTGACCTTTATCTGAGCTGATCAGGCAACACCTGGAACACATTTTGGTGAAAGTCTATAGACAGTGTACAGCTAAAGAGATGTTCAGGAGCATCAGCTAAAATGATTGCAGGGTTTATAAAGAAAAATTAAGTCATTCTACCCCTGTGGAAGGTAGGCAGAGCAGTCACGAAGTGACAGTATAACTGCCTCTGGGAGCTGGGGACTAATTACTCACCATGGTGCAAGGAAAGAGAACTAGAAATATTGGGATGAGCTGAAGGAAACCAAACTTCAGACAAAAATCTAAAATATATTTTAATGGAGCTGATAGACTATGAAATTGTCTTCCAGGGAAATAGAGAAAGTGTCTTTGCCTCAAACTGTTGAATCTAGACTTAAAATATCCCACTGGGAATAATTTCTATCCTTGTCTGGAAAATTTCTCTAAATTTTGATCTGCTGTGTTTGTTAGGGAATCCTGAAAAAAAAACCAAAAACCCACAGACATTGCTCAAAATATGTAAGATACCTTGGAAGGCCTTTTCTTAAAGACAGAAATTCCCTCCAAAGGGTCTGTGGGACACTCTAAGAAATAAATTGAGCCTCATTTCAAGGAAAACTGAGGCAAATATAATTATTTCCTCTGGTATGTGTCAAGACCTCAGAGAGAGAGTTCCTAAATGTTCCATTATTGACTTGCAGGTTTGGTTCCTTTTGAGAAGAGGCATGTTATGTGCTTCACTTAGTCAGCTGCCAGTGAGTCCATGAAGTAAATTAGCTGGAAGGAATGTTTTTGTAATTGTTATTTTTATAATCAGATGACTTGAGAAGGGGAAAAAAAAGAAAAAGAAAAGGAAAAAGTTGTTTCAGATAAACATTGTAAGAAATCTGTAGAGTTTTTTCCCTGTGTTCTCTTTCTCTGATTACCAGTGCTGGAAGTTTGGATGGAACCCATCAGTCTTCTGTGCACAAACTTTCCTCCAGCTTGAGTGTCTGGAGAATCTACATCAAAAAAGCAACAGGATCTGTATTGCAAGATTAGAGCCTAATGCAAAATTACTACCAAAATTTCTTCCCTCTCACCCCCTGAGTCAGAAGGCAGGCTAACTGGTGGCATTACTCTAGTAAAACAGATATTTGCTTCCTTTAGAGATTCTAGCAGCAGGAAGGACCTCTGTGGTACTTATAAGAAACAAATAACATATTTCCAGGAAGCCACCAACCTGTATTTTTATCTAATCCCAGTGAAACAGGGTAAATCAAAGAATTCTTTTTCCACTGCTGCCTTAGTACAAAGCATTCCCAACCCCTCTCTGACTCAGGGAGCTGCACACTGCTTCCCACTTCTGTTCCTCCTCTCTGAGCAGGTTCCTGTGCCCAGGTAGCAGAGGAACTGATTCTCTGGGAAGGCAAAATCAGAGCCAAGTGCTGAGTTTCGTAGTGATTGGAAGCAACTTGTTTGTTGACTGTTTCATCTTCAAGCTATTGTGTGTGATACGAACAGTGGTTTTCTTCCTGAGCTTGTTTATGAGAATTTAACTCCCTTGCTTATTTTCAAGCCCTTTTTTTTTGGTGTTTGTTTTTCCATTGTTCAGACTCTTTCCTCCCAGCAGTGCTTTTTCTGCGCTTTGCCACCTTCCTGTGCTTATCTTGCTTTCCAAATTCTCCTCCCTGTCTTTGAGTCACATCTCCCAAGTTCTGCCATCACCCTGCCCAGCCCTTTCCGTGTATTCTTTTCCATCTCTCTCATCCTGACTGGTGCTGGTTTGTGTAATCACCCTCATCACAGAGCAGCTCTGTGTGCTCATGTGCAGTCCTGCCCCGAGGATTCCCAAGGTAAACAAGAGCACAGTGGCCATTTTCCAAAAACCTTTGAATATTCAGTTAAAGAAACTGTCTTTATTCTTTCTGTAAACAGCTGAAGGAAGTCTTGTAATCTGCAATATGCTGTAGAGACACCAATATGTGATCCTCATGTTATCTTCTTGCATAGAAATTGTAAGAACAACATCTTGTTTATCCATCCTCATGGGTAATTTGGATTTTCTCCCATATCCAGGTCTCTGTTCTGTCCTCACCATTGTCCAGAGGCACTGGCAATCTCCCATGTTACATCCCTCCTCCTGTTCCATCCATCTTCCATGTTTATAAATGCCCCTTCTTGCTCTGGGGCTGTTAGATGGGTGTCTCCCTGGATCCCCTCCTGCCTCCTGCCCTGCTTCCCCTTTGCCTCTGAGTGAGAAGTAGGGACATTATTTGTCTTTTCCAGGGTTTGGATCTTCAATAAAGAATTGCTGTTGTTATCCACTGACTGCTGAAATACTGCTTGTCAAATTTGAAAGAGATGGTACCTAGAATTTACCCTATTTAAAAAAAAAAAAAAAAAATCTTCTTTTTTTGGCCAGTCTCTCATTGTAGCAGTTGCTGTGTTCTTGAGCATTAAGCTCCATGGAGATTGCTCCATAAAAGATTTATTTCCACCTGTGTTGCCAAAATAATGTATATGTGACCATATTAAAAAAAAAGCCAAACAAAAAAACAACCAAACAATCAGTCTGAAAAGTGATGGAAGATCAGAGGGAACATTTACATGAAATGGCTGCCTCTCCAGACTTTTATGTCAAGATTTAGGGGAATATGCTTCTGCTGCTTTAAAAAAGAAAAAAAAAAAAAAAAGAAAAAAAAAGTGGGATTAATTTTTACTGTACAAAAATAACTCCCAAGGATTGTGGATTAATATTCACCAGGAGCCCAAGAAGTGCAGTGCAATGAGGAGGTCTCCAGCAGCTCTTTGAACATGCTGCAGAAAGAAACTGAATGGAAAATGACAGTAGCTAAAATGGTGCTGATGAAATAGCACTGAGTGGTGTGCAGCAGGTTATAGAGGGTAAAGAAACCTCTCCCAGCTCTGTCCAACCTATTTACTGGTAAATACAGTAATTCCTGCAGCCACCTCAGGTGTAATCACGAAGCCAAGATTATTTTTTATGGCCTTCTCCATAAAACAGTTGTAAAAGACTCTGTGTGTTTGTCTCTTTAAGACTTTGGCAAGTGTTTTGGCATACTTAGGTTCTACCCTGTTCTTCTAAGTGTTGCTTATTGCCATGGCAACACTAATCAATCATCGTGCTAAAAATAGGCCTTTCATTTTTCAAGAGGTTATCTGTAGTGAATTGAAAATGTAACTGCAGTCTGGTTTCCATATGCTGCTCTCATTTAACTTTATTTTAATCTGGAAATACCCCTGCTCATGCCTGGTAATTACTATTGCAGGTTCCGGTTACTTCACTGGTTGCTCTCTTGAGCCTTAAACCTCTTCTGGTTGTTCCAAAAGGGATGATAAATATAGAAAGTTGAAGCAACCAAACAAAAACCCCCAGAATTCTCTCCTTATTTGTGTCATGGGTCTGCTGGGTTTTAACAATCTCCTCCTTGGAGGGCTTTACACAAAGAACTCTGCTAATTGAAGACACGAAGACTCTGCAGGTTTTGGCCTCTTAGGTAGAATTTAAGCCCAATTTCGAGTCAAAGGTTCAATTTGCCACTATTCCTGTCAAAGGAGGAACCTTGCAAGCTGTGGAGACAGTGAAATGGAAAATTGGAAGCAGTGCCCTGTGCAGTCCTGTGTGTGCTCAGGGGAGGGATTGGCTGCCAGGTCTGTGCTGGAAGAGCACCTGGCCCTGGGAGGCAGAGCAGGAAGGGAGTGGTGCTTGGAAAAAAAAAAAACTAAAAGGTTTTTTACCTCCCTTTCACTCTTAGGTTGGGTTCTGACTGTTGCAAAACACTTTTAATCCCCAGCTAAGTAAATACAAAGCGACTGGAAGGAGAGGGGGGGAAAAAAAACCTGACAACTTTTTGCATGATGAATAATGAAATCTTTTGAAGGATGCATAAACATCTTTCTGGTTCTGCCAGAGCCCTCTGCCAATTAGTCAGAGTGCAGCTGATGAATCATGAGACACAGTCTGTGAAATGTTCAAAAATCTGGACCCTGCTAAGTGTTCCTGAAAGCCAGCGAGACCCCCCACAGCTGCTAAAGAAGTGGTTGCCAGTCAGTTGGGTTTCTGACAGATCCCTTTGCAATGGAATCATTTTGGGTGAATTTGGAATTCGATTGCCACAATCCTCACCTTTAGACTAAATACACAGAGAGGTTGACTTTTGATAGCTTTGTGCAGAAAATTGCTTACTGCTCTCTGACAAGGTGGTTTAAGGTAAAAGGCACTTACAATTCTTCTTTGATACTTGGAAGATCCTTAGCATTTTCTTGGTTTTACTCATTTTGAAATACAAGACTAGAAGATCTTTTTTTTTTTTACTTAAGAGTTTAAATTCTGGGTCACAGAAAAAAACTAGATTCAAGCAGTGACTTGCTGAACTGCCACAGGCAGCCTAATGCAGCCCTGTTCAATACATGAAATGGCTGCATTTCAAAGTATCAATATCTGACTCATTGCTGGTAAACTCTAGACAGTGACTGAAAATAGGAGATTTTTTTTAATAGCAAGGTAAAAAGGAAAGTTGGCATTTGGCTTTCTTCAAAATTTCCTCTGAAACTGCAGCCGTGCTTCAAATCTATACCCACAAAAGTTTTTCATGTTTTGCATTTTTATCTTCTATTATTCCTGAAACTGTAAGCTAAGAGTGACTGTTTTGATACAGAAAAATGGGTTTGAGTATTGAAAATTGTGCTCCAGCCAGCAACTCCTGAATTTCTTCAGTTAGAAGAGAAACTGCTATGGTGAGGGTGTTGGCTGGAAATGTAGGAGATGCTGCTCTGAAGTTCCCTCTGCCAGGGGAGTTCTCAAACCTGACAATGGGGTCACGAGAGCAGCACCAAGCCCTGTGGTGGATCCTGCTCCTGCTTCAAAGAGCTGAGAGAACTGCAGTGCCTGGAGCTGCTGAGGTCAGTGCAGTCAGAGCAGTTTCCAGAGCCATGAAGGTTTCTGACAACCCCCTAAATTCAGGCTGTGTGACTTTGAACACTTTG
This sequence comes from Heliangelus exortis, assembly GCF_036169615.1. Taxonomy (NCBI): domain Eukaryota; kingdom Metazoa; phylum Chordata; class Aves; order Apodiformes; family Trochilidae; genus Heliangelus; species Heliangelus exortis. The sequence continues at coordinate 3,374,361 of NC_092441.1, forward strand.
TCAGCTCACAACACCCTCTACTCAACGTTATCACTACTCAACACCACTATCTACCCTTGATGGCCCTTCCACTACTCATAGATCATTGATGTAATCCTGTTTTCTGCTTTTATCAGTGACTAGGTTTTATTTAGGGTGTGTTGATTTTGTTTAATTTTGTAGCAAAGAGAATTGAATTTGGGTGCTATAATCAAGAGGATGGATACTTAATACACACCACTGTGTAAATAAAATGTGCCCTAGAGCAGTAACCTTGAAAAATGCAGACACAATGCCAGTAAATGTTGTTTTCCTAATAACTGCTCTAAACATTTAGTTTTTCATAAGTAGTATGACATCCATCTCTACCATTTTCAGTGAAAAAAAATTTTTAAAAGCTGTTATTCAGACCTAAGCATGGAGTCCTCAGTACCAGCAATGTCTGATAAAACAAAATACTCATTTGCAGTCTCCTCTCATTTCCTGCAGGATGCATTCCCACTGGATGCCCCTGTGCTGACTGTTGTCAGCAAGAGCTCTGTACACCTGGACTGTGACCCCTCTACTCAGACACCTTTGTAAAATACATGGCTGCTGCATGCAACATTTTTCAGATCAATAACCCATGTTGGTACCACCCTGGCACCAGTGTAGTTATTTCCCAAGTGCTCTGTGGCAGAGCTGTGTGGCAGATGATATCTGTCACTAGACTATGCATTTTTTTGAAATCTACTTTTCATCATCCACCTCCAGTAGTAATTTACTTTTCAACTCCCCATGTTCTCCTGCAAACACAGAAAGCAAGGAGAACACTGCCTGAATACAAACCCTCCCGAGTGACACAAAAGGTTGTTTTAGGACATGCTGGCATCCCTGTGTTTCCTGAATCATTCCCAAGAAGACTGAACAATGATTTATTGGGTGATACTCATGAAATCAGGAAAATATTTGCTGTAGTCTCAAGGGAGCTGGCTTCTCATTTCACTTTTGTTGCACTACTGCTGGCCTTCCCAGTCACCTCTCTCCTTCATCATCAGCCTCACCCTTAGGAGAACCCTCAAATTTTATCAAGTCCAAACCTGAACCAATAGCAGTGAGCAGTGAGCCATGATAATGTCCCCATTGTATAATCTGTGTGTTCAGCACCTGAAACAGTCACAGTCTTGACAAAGACTTTTTGCCATAGGGTGTTAGTGATGCATCATGCAAGGACCTGGCAGTAAATGCAAGGAAAGATTTGATGAGTAATAAGAAAGGTGCTGACCTCGTGTCCTTCAGAGGCTGCTGGGCATCTGCTCTGCCTATCTGAAATGTTGACTTGAAAGAACTTCTGAAATCCTTAAAAAAAGATATTTTGAATATTTTATCTATTGGAATTGTTGCCTAGTATTACCCACTCTAGTCTTGGCAAGACAACTGAGATACACAGTGCACAGCAAAATACATTTATTTCCATGTAAAATAGAGAAATAGCTATCTTTGGTAGCAAAATAATTGTGCATTCATAACTTTCTTGCACTGTTTTCTAAAGATTAACTTGGGTTTAGTCTGAAATAATTCCCACAGCAGTTTATAATCCATCTTAATTTCATTAATAGGAAGCTATGCTAAAACTCATTTCTCACTGAAAATGAAAAAAAGCCCTGACAAAGCATTGTTGTCTCTAGCAGTCACATTAGCAGTCAAAGCTAATGAAGTGTCCTTGGATTATTTTCTGTGAGGGGTAGGCTAATCTGTGATGACAAATATGTAGCTGCTCCCAAGATCTTAGTGAACTGAATTTATTGCAAGACATTCAGGACATTTGTATTCTTCTGTGTAGTCAGCAAGCAAACTGTTGTATTCAATTATTCCAAAGTACTTGTACTAATTTATTTAGGAACTTAGTTTAGTCTGCAGCTTTCAGGAAGAATCTCAACATCACTCCAGAACCCTAAAAACTTTTGCCTTCATGTCCTGTGTATATTTGACTCTTTTTTTTGACATAATCTGAAAGAAATAAGAAAGCCAATACCAAACAGGATGTCTTGAGCTGCTGAAGCAAGGTGTGTTTCTTGTGTCAAACGTATTTCTCTTTTGTTGCAGTGTTCATTTTTGCCTAAATTCTCCATTCATATAGAGACAAAATACGAGGACAACAAAGGAAGCAACGACAGTGTAAGTATGAGGGCTTTTGTAAAATTTAATTTTACCCTCTTAGTTCATGGTGTTCAGTATCTGGAGACTGCAGGTCTTCCAGTCTGGGAGAAAGGCTGCATCAGGCTTGTGTCTCCTGCTCATTAGCAGCTTGTCAGCTTGCAGAGAAGTTTCCTCTAAAGCACCATGAGATAAAAGATTCATGTACATAACTTCTCCACCTCACATTCTAGCTGATACTTCTCTAAATACATTATTTAGATACATGAATTTAGTCCTGAAGAACAATTAAGGGGAGTAAAGAAAATATTATTTTTTTTCCCGATGTATTTGTATTCTACTTTATCTGTTCCACATTTCTCTCTCTGAATCAAGGGGGTTAAATTCAAAGGAGCTGTTAGGAAGAGCAAACAGGAAACTAAACAATGGTCAGAGATGAGAGATCTCAGTAAACAACTTCTAGGGAACAATGGTTGAACTATCAAGGTGATGCTTTTGGCAGTCACTTACCAAAAGTTTCAGAGTTCTCAGACTTGGAGATGAAAAGGATAATTAATTATGCAAGATCCTCTCAGAAGGAAGGGTGGGAGTGGGCAGCCAGCAGCTGCTGATCAGGAGATGCTCAGGAATAGAAGGCAGGGGCTCAGCTGGACTTTGGAGGGAGCAAAGCAGGTTTGCACAGCTAGCAGGAAAAGAATAATGTCCAATAAAGCCAGGCATGTAAAGACTTAGCCCATGGATGAATAGGCAAATGAGCTTCTGCATGTTCCATTTTGCTGGGCTTTAAACATTTGTTGCAGACTCGTGAGAAAAAGTTTTCTCTAGGTGTGAAATACAGGCTAAAATGTCTGAAAAACTGTTCTGTGATACAGAGACTCAGTGAAGGAGTGTGCAAACCCATTCCTGAGAAGGAAGAAGGCATTAAACAGATTTTTAAGGAATCTGAGGCCCAGAGTTTTCCAGGGGGATCCCTCCAGCAGGCTCCTCAGGTTCTGCTCTCCAGATGGGAGGTACATTTCCCCAAGCACCTCGGGCCTGCCTGTTCATCAGGCTGACAGCTGTTGTGCTGCTCATGGCAGAATAATTACATCTGAAGGAACAAGGTAGCACTCTGAGTAACGTTTTTGGCATACAGATACTTTCCCAATGGGAACATGACAGAGATTATGTATTAGCCACCAGGTACCAAAGAGTCACTGCTTGTCTGAGCCAGATCTGGATCAGGGAGAGAGAGGGGAGGGGGAAAAGAAGTGTGTTACATTACCAACTCTGTGAGCATTATGTAATTTATGCTCTTTTTAGTGTTCACTTCTGCTTTTTGGCAGAGTTTTAATGCAGAGCAAGCCAACACCTTTGGTTTCAGGAGGGTGCAGCTTAGTTTGCTAGTACATCACCATGTCAGCACTGAGAAGACACGTTCTGTACCTTACAGAGAAAGAGCTGGAGCTATTTAATCAGTGAATTCTCAAATTTGTGTGTGTGTGTCAGCTTTGTGGCTAAAACACTGTGAATCAAGCCTTGAGTAGTACCCAACCAGTGAATTTAGGATGAAAGCAACACACACTCAGATGATGTAAATCAAAGAATCTGTACTCTGCTTCAGTGCAGCTCTTCAATTGCAATTTTTAGCAGAGTGCCAGTAATATTACATTGCCTTTATACTTAGGAACCTGAGCAGGCAGATTAGGCAAGAATTTACCATAATTAACAGATTTAATTGACCCTTACTGGGGAGAAAGAGAAGCAGAATTTGAAAGCTGCATTCCAGCCCTATTTTCCCTAACTTTGTAATTCTGAGATTCTAATGATGTTCACCAGTGTGAACACAATAAACCAATGGAAGACCTGATTTATTTTTTTTTTGTGGTTGATCCAGTGACACTGATCTGGTGACACAGATGTGTCTGGTGCAGCCCTGAGAGGCTGGAAGGTGAATAAATCTGGAGAGATCTGATGGAGCCTTCTGATAAACCAAACAGAACACCTCAGAATTAGGGCTAAGAATTATTCTTGTTCCTTTTACTCAATGAACACTCATTTAAGAAAATGCAAAAAACATTTCTTCTTTTTATCAGATGGGTCTAGATTAAATTTCACTGCATTTGCCTGGTCAGAAAACAACAGGAAACTTAGCAACCATTTCTATAGATTCCCACAGATATACCATATTTTATTTTGTTGCAGCTCCTAACTGTGGCTGATGAAGAAATATTAAAAAAAATACTTCTGTAAATATTGCAGCTGTGATGCAAAACATAGGGAATGAATATTAATATTACAGTGATGAGGGTAATAATGCAGGTCTGATTTTAACTCAATTGTTTTGAGATAATTTTGCTTTTAAACCACACAGTTTTTTTGAAATCTTTGAACTCCAATCTATTCTTCATTTCTGTGCTATGGAATCAAGGAGATTGTTGTAAAAAGCAATAAGTAGATTTAAGGATCCTAAAGCTACTTTCATTGATGAGTGGAGAGAGCAATATAAATGCTCTCAGGTTCCTGCTGTCATGTAGCAGGGGAGCATATTATGGGAATTATTTTTTTTTTAACATATTTCATTGCCTGGTAAAATTCTACCTAATTACTGCAATATATCTTGATGCAAAAGTGTTTTGATTTTTCTTGCCAATCAGCATGATAAAAGAAACTAGTGAAAGCTAATGATACCTGCTTTGGAACTTGATTTTTCTCTTGCTTAGATTTTGTGATCCTTTTAACCTATTTTAAATGTACTTAAAGTACCACTGTCCCAATCTGTTAAAACTTGCACTTGATTTGCACAAAAATAAACACTCCCAGAAAGAACAACGGGCAATAAACCCCTTTATTTAAATAAAAGACTGGTGAAGTTTGTGTGGCTGGCAGTAGTGCAGCACCACAAATCCATCCAGCTGAGATTTCTGGTGCTGCAGTGCAGCAGATTTTGCACTGTCACCTCGAGGTGTTTGCATGGCAACTCCTGAGAAAAACAGATCCAGTGGTGGATGAACATGTTAGTACATCAAATATTGTCACTGCCACCTTTATAGCTTCATTACTAGTGTAGGAAACCAGCCTGGTGAGTCAGGCCATTCAGTCTTTCCTCTTAGGGGCTTTTAGTAAACTTCGTAGTTTAAAGAGAAATTTTTGTTTACTTTTATTGTAAATTACAGAATGTAAATGACACTGTAGGTGGTATCTGTAGGGTATATGGAAATATTGCTTCCCTATTGCATCTTTACCTGCTTGCATAAGGTAAGGAACAGGGAGGTACAGGTGCTGCAACAGCTTCAGTGAATGCAGGTAAGCTGTGAAGTGTGTGGTAATCACTCAGGGCACAGATTTTTTTCACACAAAGTTTATATTTTGAATATTAAAACCATAGGTTAAATACAAGAGAATTCTGAAGGTTACCTAATTAATTAAATGCTCAGGAATCACAAGCAGGAGTGGTCTAAGTTACTGCTTGTTCATGGAGAAGTGATCGGTCTGTGGTTTCCATGAGCAGAATTTTTTAACCTCTTTTCTTATTTGGGCAGATACTGTGTTTTTTCAGACCATTGACTGCTCAGTATTTATGTCACATGAGGAATATGTCACAAAATTTTGTTCCAAACAGTGCATTGCTCTCACTCCTATCCCTATTCTCTCTGTTCCAGTACACCCCACAGACAAATTTGGTTTCTTTTTTAATTTTAATGGGCAATGCCCCAGCTTAGGCTTTCTGGTGATTACACAGACTTCACCACATGGCTCTGGTAGACCCTGTGCTCAGTGCCCAATGATCTCAGGCCCTGCAGCTCCCTGTCAGTTCTTGAGTGCCTGGGGAAAATTCCTAAAAAGCCATCTGCAGGCAAAGGTAGAGCCAAAGGTGAAGTGAAGGCAGACACTGCTCAGGAAAATCCCTGAATCAGAGAAACATTTCCATTTTCTGTTTGTTGCAGAAGGATCATTTTGCTTGTCTGGGTTTTGTTGTTCTGTTTTTTAGCCACAGAATTAATTTCTGCTGACACTTGGGAAGTGAATTTTTACCATCTGATAGTGTCTGGGGAAAGGAAAAAAGAAGAAATTTTAAAAAATAGTCCAATAATTGTCAGTAATGGAAATTCACTTCTGTAAAACACAACAGTCTTTGCAGCATAACATCTTGCTTTGGAAAGCTCAATGGTTGGCTCTTGATTATTAAAGAATAGCATGCAGGACCTTAAAATCATGTAATCTTTCTTTTTGTTAAAGGGCCATGATATTTATTAGCAAGAATAACATTCTTAAGAGTGATAAAGTTGTGGAGTTAAGATTTCTAAGTATATTTTAGTTATATTTTAGTTATTTTAGTGATATTTCAAAATGACAAAGTAGGGGTATTATTGGGCATGGTTTTGTAAGTGTGTTTGTCAGTAGTGCTGGGAAAGTCATTGGAGCCACAGCACTAATTCTTGGTCAATCAAAAGCAAAATCTATTATCAGAATGTTTCTTGCCTTTCCAAGATAATACAGTGTTGAAAAAGCATGGCTGAGAATGATCACTTGCCAGATGAAAACAACAGGTAGTTCCCAATTTTATACATTTATAAATTAACAGCAGTCTCACTTGACACATGAACAGCTTGAGCACACTGAACCCAGCCAGCTCACAGCAGGTATTATTTGATATAAACTTGATATAAATTGCAGGGCCATCAATTCAAGCTCCAAATTCCTGTCCTGACAGGGAGCTCTGCTCCTGCAGCCCCACAAGAGCCCAAGTATTGGCTCATTCCTCCTGCATCCTCCCCAGAGCATATTTCTGAAGTGCTGGTTCTGAAACGTTTGACTGAAGTAACAGGTATGGCCAGAGATGAAAAAAAAAAAAAAAGCTATTTCTAGTGTTGCTATTTTTAGGATGGTTTTGTCCCCTATTTTTATCTCCTGTCTTAGTAACATGGAACTGGGTTGTAACAAACTTCAGTACAGCACTGGTAAATTAAATGAAAAATGTATTAGATCAAATTTTCCTTCAGAAAAAATGAGAGTTAAAGGGGACCAGAGGAGACAACCTGTGAAAGGAGGGTGTAGCAATGCACTGGAGACCTGCCAGTAGCCCTGATGGTGGCAGGCTAAGGAGCTTAGGATTTCAAGTTGGAGAGGAAGTTTTTTGCCAGATTTTTCCTTCTTTAATAAGGTGGGAGAAACCCCAATAGCTTCAGTGAAATATCAACATCTGAATGAAAAAGAAATCCATGTTGCATATATACATCTGAACTTGGGGGCTCCTCTAGCTCTGTAATTAATTTTTACTTTTTTTTTTTTTTTTTTTTTTTAAGCTCAATAACAATGAATAGCTGAATAAAAAAGTTACAAAGGCAGAGATAAATTTAATTTCAAATTCTAATGTTTAAGGACATTTTTGTCATGCCATTTAAGTCATAGCCTGTCTGTCTCCCTAAGATGTCATCTCGTGATGGTCAGCTTTGCAGTCAGCTACTGCAAAATGAAGATTAAAGTTTGCTGGGAAGTCTTTTGGGTTTGTTGGCAGGGCAGGAAAAATGGGGAGGCAGAAAGGGAAGAGCAATGCTTTCAGCCATGCTTCTTATCTCAAAGCAGGATTTAATAGAAGAGGAAATTTGATCTATAATGGAAGTTCTGATCTCAATAAATTGCATTTCCATGTTGAATATCAAACAGTGTAGTTATTTTGGCTTCAATGTGTAGGTAGGCACAGGTGTCTGATTGCTTAGCACATGGGATAATAATCACATATACTACCATATAACCTGCCAGTAATTAATTAAGAAATGCTCTGATTTTCTGAAAGGGGAAAAAAAAAAATTTTCACTCTTACCCATTTAATTTCACTGCCTCAGGTGCATTTTTGCAGTGGCTCACTCTCTGGTTCTAACACAGGAAGACAAACATAGAGATCTCTCACCCAGAACCTCACAAGAGACAGAAAAATGAGTTTTCAGGGGAAAAAAAATAAAAAAGACCCCACCCATTTTCAAGCTTTCTTATTTATAGTGCAGAATTCTCTATATAGTTTGTCTTATCAGTTTCATCTATAACAACTTGTTATTTCTAGGTAGACCTGCTCTTCAGTTATTTCCACAGGAAATGTTCTGTTCTGTAGGTATTAGTGTTTAACATGAGAATTGTTACTCTCTGACCACAAAGTCTTTAGGCTTTGGCTGTTAAAAGAAAAAAAAAACATTTAACAGTAAAGGTAGAGATGAACAACTTCCCAGCTGGTGATCCCTTAAACACCATCCTTGCTCTTGATGATGATAAAAAAGCCCCAAACCAACATCACAAGAGAGAACCATGGATCATGTCACCCAGCAAGGCAAAAAGCTCAGGTTTGGTCCCTGCAGTCCCAGAGTGCAGGTGAGTGAGGGCACTGTGAGTGTAATCCATGGACTGAGCAGACTCTGGCTTGATCCTTTTTATATCCAAACCAGGTTAGCTCTGGTGATTGGTCATAAAAATGAAGTTTTGGATTACCTACATTGGAATGAGGAGGAATCCAGGAATTTAGCCTGGAGACAGAAGAGAGAGAAGAAAAATAGGAAAGGAGCTTGTAGAGAAAAGATATTAAATTTGGTGTTGACGTAAAACCTGACTTTCTGTTCTGGCTTTGGCTGCAGAGAAAAGAGAAATCATCAGCAAAGTGTGTGCTGGGACTTGTTGTCACTGTAGGTCAGGAGGAAAAGGAAGGAAAGAAAAATTCACCAGCACTTCCACTGCTGCAGTATTCTGTATGATCTTTCTTTCCTGAGGTACTGGGATCACCTGCCAGGGTTGGGTTGGTTTTTGTTTTAAATTTGCCCCAGAAGAAACCATTGACAATTGTAAAGATGACCCAGTTAAAGCCTTTCTTCCACTTTTTGTCATTCTGTGAGTGAATTAATGACTTTTCTTCCCTTTTAGAAAGTGGAAGTGTCTCTTGTAAAAAGCTGTTGCAACACTTCCCCCCCCTCTGCCTAAAATAAGCAATAAAACCCACAGCAAAAAGGACACTTCAGCTTGAATGTTACTCTTTGTTTTCCATTTGATAGTGTATTTCAATCTCAATTAATTACTTGGCTTCCAAATGTAAAGCCTGTCCAGTTCTTTCCAATGTAATATTTAATATTCTGTCTTTCTACATCATCTTCTTAAGGATACAGATTGTTCTCACCAGTCATGTGCTGCACATTTGCAAATAAACTTGCACAGATTGGGAGCCTTCTGCTTCTTTTTGTGGCCTTTAATCTCTTCCCTTAAAACTTCTCCATTTCTCTGCTCTCTTGGATCACAAGCACAATAAACCCATCCTCCCTACAGGTTTTAAGGCAATCCCAGATTATGTGGCAAGGAGAGGCAATCAGAGAATTAGAGCTAAGAAAAAAAAAAAAATTGGTCTTGCTTTCTAATGACTTCTTGTTTTCTGCTGCTGATAGAATGAGATGATTAAATATCTGCAGATCTTGTGGGGAAAGTCTATGAAGGGGAGAAGCATAAATGATTAGACAACAAGTTCTGCCAGCAAAGGGAAGGGGGAATGTCATCCCACAAACTCCTGGAATGGAGGGAATGGCCTGAGCAGCAAATAAGGTGTAGTTAAAATGGTTGAAAAATTCCTCCTGGTTTTGACAGATTTGCAGAGGCATCTGTCATCCCCACTTTTAAAGAGAGAAAAAGAATTTCAAATTGTATTACTTAGAGGTGCAATATGTGGATCAAGGCAGTGACAGAGCAGGGCATCTGTCTTCACAGGAGATACTGGGTAGTAGTCTCTGTTTAGGTCCTTGGAAATGAGCAGATATCTGCATGTGCTTCAATTTATTGGGCTTAACTTAAGCCAGATACTGAGTCAGAGCCTCAGCTGACCTGGTAATGTTGGTTTAAGAAAAATCTCCCTTTTTTTATTTAAAGCTCAGAAATTTTGCTGAAATGCATCTTGTTCCAGATATAGTTCAACTGATTTCATCAAGGGACTGCTCTGGATGCCTGAATTTGTTTAGAATAAAAGCAAGCAAGGAAGCTTATAAAAAAAGTGACCTGGTTTATATATATAAATCATAACATTTATTTTTAAAAATGTACCCCAGTTCTAGAAAAGAAGACTACTGGGGAAGGACCTCCTGTCTCAAATTTATTCAAATAATCAACATAATTTTCTGCAAAATAAGAACTGGAGGAGGAAAATAAGTACACAAATAAAACCAGAATGGAGTTTTCCTTTGTTCCATTCTTCTGCAGTTTCAGACATGTTAACATTTTACATCCAGTTCAGTAAGCATCCAGTGCTGCCTGTTTTATTTATACCAAGACAAGGTAAAACTCTGGAGTAAAACTTCAGCTTTTCATTTGTTTGAATTGTGATTTCCCCAGCCCTGTTCTTACCAACTGCTGTACTTGGCCACTGTAATCCATTGCTCACTTTGAAGGCTTTATGTGGGCAGCTGCAGTTTTTTCAGAAATAAAAAAGTACCATTCTTGTTACTGAATAGTTGCTGGCTTTTTTTTTTTTTTTAACTGTTCCTCTAGGATGAAATGAAATGAATTTTACAGAGTGTTCACTACATTTATTTTAAATAAATAATAAAAAATATATATATATTTATGCTTCCTGGAAACATTAGCTATAGAACATTGTGCCCCAAAGGAAAAAGCACATCATTAGCTTGTGACTGATCTTGAGAGTTTATGCACAGCTTCCCTGAATTTTATGGCACTAATTCATGACAGCCTTTTAACTAGTCTCTAGTTCCAAGGCCCAGAATCATAAGCAGAAATTTATTGCAGACATAGCATGAGTCACATGGGTCAGTAAGATGCCTAAATAATTAAATTATGGACAGAGGCACAGAAGTGTGCTATGCTGCAGATGCAAATGACCTCTGTTTCCTGATTATAGCCATCATTTTCCTTGCATAGAACAAGAGGCTTGGTGTTCAAAACCAAGTCCTAAAGGATCAAAATCTAAATATATTTCCAGCTTCCACTGAGGGCTGTTCAATCAAAATATTTATTCTTAGTGTAAGAGCAACTTGGCCTGATGACTCCACACAACAGACCTGCATTTCATTATTGTCCCCAGAGTGAAAAAGCTGGAAACATCCAGAATCCAGAAAATCATGTTCTTTACACAGTGTTGGAATCTAGTTCAAAGATTAGAGAAAACAATGAAACCACTCCTAGTTGTTCATTTTCCTGTCTGTGGCCAAAGATTCCATCCCAAAAAGTGCAAGGGAGACGAGAGGTGTGAGCAGTAAATGCTGAACACGATGTGTTAAGCAGCCTCCTGTTTATTGACCTGACTTAGTGCACTGTTCCCCAAAAAGTCAGTGGCATCATTAATTCAGCTGGGATTAATGTAGGTGATGAACACCTATATCTGATCTTGGGAAGAGCCCTTTTCTGCCCTGTGACTCCTGCAGCAGGTGAGAGAATAGTGACTCTGTCCCTGCAAAAACCCAGGTCTTTTGCAGCAGGAGCTGTTGAGGCACAAACACATTATTCAAGTCACTGAAAGTGGCTCCTAATCATTATTCCAGGTGGATTTTGTAAGGGATTTCTGTTACAGTGTTATAATTCTTCAACTTTTGCAGATTTTTGATGGAGAAGCTAAAGACCTGGAGAGAGAAGTTTGCTTTATTGACATTGCCAGTGATGAGATTCCTGAGCGCTACTACAAAGAATCAGAGGTAAGAGACAACTTGGTTGAGAAATGGTGAAGAAAGGAATGTGAAAGCTTGCAGGGAAGCCTTGACAATAATTTAAAAAAAATTTTTTTTTTAAAATGAAATCTTGCTGGTCAGTAGTATTTTAAATCCTTGATCTAGAGGGGAAGCAGGCAGCAGCCCCTCTGCCTAGGTTGTCTGACACTTTCTCTTGCAGATGATTCCTCCAACCTTTTGAAATGCTTTCACACCTTTATTCCTACCAGAACTTTGATATTCAGCTGAATCCTTTCAAAGCAAAAAAGGACTTTTCTTTGAATCATGAAGCTCAGTGAAGTGCCTGCAGCTCTGAGCAGTTTTAAACATTTCTCTTGTCCTTATTTGCATCCTGCCCTAATAAGTCACACAAGGTGCCTCAGCTCAGTGAGGGGAGGGCTGGTGCTCAGTTGCCCAGGGGCAACCATGAGCCAAGACCAAGAGGGACTGAAGCATATTGCAGACTGCAGCAAATCTGCCACAAAGCATCAATGGCAACAGACACATCCACTCTGAAAAATTCCCTTGAAAGCTCCTCCCATGTATATTTGATAGTGCACATCTCTGAGGAGCACATTCCTTTTAGGTCAATGCAGCTGCTGGTTTGAAAGCAGCAGCCCCCATGCAAATGAAGATGAGTTCCAAATGTTTTAACCTCAGAGCTGAAAAATGATGTTTCTCAAAAAGTAGCTGGAGAGGAATGATCAGATCTGTGCTTGCATTTAATTTTGGAGATATGATTTGCCTCTGGAGCCAAGGATATATTCCTAGCCTGCAATAAGTGTGGCAGGCTGTTTGACTATACAAAATGAGACCACATAATCATTTTTAGGACAGCAGATGAAGACTTGCCAATGAATATATTTCTATACCAGAGGAGACATGATTTTCAGACTAAAAAAAGTCAGGTACTTGTTATCTTCCATTTATAGATCCTATTTCAAATTTTATGTATGGGTCATAAACCAAAATTGGGTCTACAGGAGAATGAAAAGTAATTTTATTAGTTTCCTTAGATAATGAAACCCATCTGCTATGTACCAAAAATTAGATAACACCTCATAAACCAGCTTATTGGTCCCATCATCTTATCTGAACTCCTCTGGTTCCATATAGGGATGACTTCTGCTATTGGACAGGTCAGTATGTGACTGTGTTTTAATGAAATTATGTCAGATTTTCCATCTCAGTGTGTGCACTTCCAGAAATTGTAAACTTGAAGCTTTAACATTGAGATTTTCAGCTTTCCTTCACTTTTTAATAGCCAACTATTTAGCATAATTTCCATATGACTAATCTTATGATATAGAAAAATAACCTCATGTTACATGCAAAAAGTATTTCAGAGTCATTCTGTTGTTCTTTCAAAGACAAATCTAGAGAACAGATTCCAAGCAAAATGGAATTTTATATGGATTTCAACAACAAAAATAGCCCAGCATCTGTTGTTTTTTCTGTACTGATGGATGATTTGTATGTTGAATACCAAATTCTATTTCAGAATTCTTACAAAACAGTTAAAACACCTGAGCATTTAATTGCACACAGATTGCAGCTGATACTGAGTTACTGAGAGCTGAATTCAGTACCTTCCAAAGTTTACAAACTATGGGGTTTTTTATGCTACCATGTGATGAAGCCAAATCCCATTTCTGATGAGACCTCTTACGTAATTTATGGACTATAAAAAGATTTTTAATGTTTGTAATTGTAATTTCTCTCTGTTTTCAATCAGAACAGCATGAAAAAGTAACTCTGTGTAAACGAGACACAGTCTATGTTTTCCAAATAACAGTTTCAGAGTTAACCAAAAAAGCATTTATTGCAAGCTTTTGAAGGGTATTTTAGTTACTCTAATAACAGCAATTTGGCTGCTTTTAGATCATTTAATCTAAATTGATACTAAATTTAAAGATTAAAAGTGGAGTACAATCCCCAGGATTGAAGAATTAGGTCCCACAGGATAACTGTTCTGACTCCAATCCAGAAAGACCAATGAGAATGAATTTAACTTCAGGCATGTTTGTAATCTCCTCATTTCAAGGGATCTTTCACATGCTGCAAATTAAGCAAGTTCTGTATCAGGGTCAGCATACTTAGTGCCTTCTAGAAATGAGCTTTACATTTCTTTTATATCCTGACAGAAGTGTGTCTCTATTTAAAATTACTGCAGTTTTTAACTGCAATTTTTATTCTTTAGTTGTATTACTGTGTACTGGAGAAGTATCTTAAATAATTTAAACCCTTTGCATATTTCTCAAGCTGTTTGCTCTTTGACAGTGCTTATGAACTTTCTTGTGGAGGGGGATTTCTGACCAGGCAGCACTGATTATGGAGTTGCTATTAAGCAAGTATTTGTGATTTCAGTTATTTTTAGTTTTGAAGTGTTTAGCTATAACTCACAAGCTGTTTGGGTCAATATCATAAGTTTTTCAGATGAAAAAGTATGAAAAGCCCCTTTCTACAATTTGACTGTGCCCTTTCTTTGTGCATCAAATAACTCCTGGGTTGTAACAAGAGGAACCACAGCAGCTTTAGTGTTGGTTTTCTCCTTTTTATACACAGGTGATGTAGCTGTGTGTGCATTGCACTGGCATCACCACCAGGGGTAATAAAACTGCAGTTGCCACAGAAGGGTTCAGGAGGTATCCAAGGGACCCAGAGCACCAGGCTGAGCACAAACAAGTGAAGCAACAAACAAGTTCTCTGCCTCCTACAATTCATCATCCAAAAAGCTGTTTTTGAGTTTCAGTGATATGAATGTTATAAACAGCTCTGTGTTCTTCCTTCCATTGTAAATGACATAATGATTCACACATAAAAAGACAAAATGTGTAGAGCAGCTTTGTATGTATAATATCCCATTTGAATTTCATGGGTCAATTTGACTTAGAACTGGTGAGAAGGAAGTGTGTTCCATGAAAATGTTGTGGCAGTGACAGGGAAAATGATTGAATTCAAATCTGCTTTCTCACTTCTCCTATGTATTAACTAACACTGAAAAACAAAAACTGCAGTTAGCTGGAGGCTGCAGGAGAGTTGTTGCTTCACTGAGGATCATGGAACCTCTGCCTGTAACCCCCAGTGCTCTCCACCAGAATCATGGAAGTGATTTCATTTCCCTTAGGAATGGAGGGGTTTATCTGTCAGTGCATGCACAGAAGGACTTAAATCACCAAACAAACAGCAAATCAGAAGACATTTTTGTAAGTTAGTACAACACAAAGCCCAGCTCCCTCTTCCATGGAGAGGTACTGATTTCTGCCCATGTAGCTGCAGCAGTTCTGGGTATGCCCAAGCAAGTTATTTAGTGACCATCTGCAGTTGTGAAATAGCCACCAGATGACTTAGACTGTATCTTAAATACAGCTTTTTTTACACACAGAGCCCTAAAAATTCTTACACTTTCAAGATGCTAAAGTGTGAGGTGCCAAATTGAGAAAGCTTGACTCTAGATCCAAGCTAACAGGTTTGCCTGCTTTGCTGTGAGGAGTTTGCATGTTTCCAAATCTGAACAGACATTGAATACAGAATTTTATAGTTCTGTATAAAGAATGAACAAGCCTGCAGGTAAGAGTAGTTGTACATTTTGTAAAGTCATTTCCTTGTGACTTCACCATCAGTGAATATGTATCACCAGCCATCGTGTATTCCCCATGTAGACATATATATTTATCTGAATTATAGAAAAGAATAAAACTGAGCTATGCTGAAGAGTTAGGGCCTCAAGTGAATCGTTTACTAAAATGAAACATTTACTGTAGATATGAGCTACTGAGCAAAATGTTCTTTGCCACCATATTCAAGTTCTCAAAATTAACAGTGCTTCATTTCCTGTTTATAACAAAGCAGCTGAGAGTTGGACTACTGGAATAAACTTTTTAAGTTACCTCCAAACAGAAAGATTTCGTGCAGCTGCTGCAGTGTTCTTCAGCTGCTGCCTTTTTTTGACCTTAACACAGCTGTAACACTGTAATCAGTCCAGCTTACTACTGTCCAGGTGCTTTCAGATGAACAAAACCTCTCACACATTACAGAGCTCAAAAATTCTGCTTGTTGCAATAACACAGCTGCCTCAGCCCCAGTGAGTGTGTGCAATATGTCAGGATGCTGGTTCAGTACAGGGCACAGAAAAGAAAAATGAAATGCAAATTTTCTTTTCCTTGAGCACTTCAGTTGCATGCCCTCATAAAAGCTTGCTGGATTATCATATTTTAGCACCTGAGAACTCTCCCAATACTTATAATTCTGAAGTATTTAGCTGGCTCTCCCAGAAAATATATTTAAATGGAAAATCCAAGAAGAGGGAAAAAAAAAATTCATTAAAAAAATAGTCTACATAACTACAATAGCATCTTATACCAACAGATCTTTCCAGAGCCCCAGCTATATAAGCTGAAATCTAAAACCTAGCAACTCCAGCTGATGGTAAAATGCTCCATCACATGTATTAAACCCACAAAGGACTGGGTCTGAAATTCTAGATCAAACAAAATGCTCTTCAGCTTAAAGGGGGGAAAAGAGACTGACTGCACTTCAGCAGCACAATGGTGGAATATATTGCAATAGGAGTCTAAAAAAAAACCAAAAAGCATTAAAAGCAAGGAAGGAAGGATGGATTTCATTCAGATCTGGAAGTTTTTTTTTACACAGATAATGTGTTTCCTTATTTCACTTGAAGCAGAAGAGAACATTTCAGAGTTAAAGCTGAAAGGCTTTGCAAGAACTCAGTGCCATATTGTCAGGATGTTGGTGTTTGCCTCTGAAAGGAGGTTACAGTTCCACATCTGATGCCTGTGACGTCTGCAGTCCGTGAGGAAGGTTAAGTAAATAAATACTAAATTCTAAATAATGGAATCTCTAATAATAAGCATGCTGAGCTGGGAACTGCAAGACATGACCTAAGTAAGAAACACTGGGAGAGTGATATATTTACAACCATATGCATCTCACTGGGGCTTTTCTTCTATTTTATTGTTATTTTACATTTTATTCTCAAATAAGCCCTGCTCATGGGTAATGATGTTTCTGCTATGTTAGCAGAAGTGCTATTTTTAAATCACTCTGCACCTGGCAATAATGTATTGCAAATACAGAGTAGGTTTTGTGCCTCTGTAGCAAAAGGGTTTGCCAGATGGGCTTTCCTAATAAATTGTGTCTGATAAAAGGACGAGGAGGTTATTTAAACAAAAAGATTTTAGCTATGCCATTACAATTTAAAACAGATTGAGAAGGAAACAGTGAATAGATACAGTGTTCTTTGGATGTCTTCTCAAGGAAGAAATGCATAGGTGGCTAAAAGCAAGAAATCAGACACATAAAATTAATGATATAGATAAGATAAATGTGATGGAGCTGGGCACATAAAAATCAGTCTTGGTTGTGGCTTTCATGTCAAAGTGTTCACTGATGGCAGTGGGCTTTACATCAGACACTGAAGAGCAAAAGATAAGCAGTCCTGGTCACACCAAAGGTCCTGGTGTGTTGTGCTCCTTGTGCCAATAGCAGAGGCCTAAGAAAGCTGTAAATGTATGCAAAATATAGAGGTAAATATGGAAATACTTCCCCTCAAAAATTCCTCACATCAACCCTATCACGAGCAAGTGCTAAGCCAGAATTTTTGTCTTTTTAAGAGTCCAAGATTATCTCAAACACCTCTAGTTTTTAGCATGGATGTTCAGTGATGTTCATTGTACTGCTGGTAGCTGCTCACCCCTGCAAACCACTCATGCCCAGAGATTAAAATAAACTAAAGTTCATTTTGCTTAAGGGTGCTGTGTAGCTTAAGTCTCACTACTCACTTTATACACAATAATTTTTGAGCTTTAGGTCCCCTGAGCAAGCAGTCACTAAAATCTTTAACATCTTGATCCTTCATACAGCACCCTGGGAATGTATTCCTCTGAATTCTTCCCATTTCCTGGCTTCCATTCATCAGTCTGCAGTTTAATAGGGTCAGTAAGTTAATGTTTTTGGAAAGGCAGGGATTTCCATAAAAGCTGTTTAATATAAGTTGCCCAAACTGTCCATCATTGCCTGGCTCCTTGCTTGAAACTGCTCAGCCAGTTTGTGACTAAACATCATGTCCAGCCAATTTGTGACTAAACACCATGTCCTTCAGGAAAAATGGACAAGAGGGAAGCAAAGGTGCCACCACTGGTGCTGCTGAAGGAGTTTGCAACCAGGAGTGGTGGCCAGGATGGATTATTTGTGGGCCACCAGTTTAAGAATGTTTTTCACTTTGAGTCTGCTGGGTTAACAACAAAACAAAGTAAAACATTTCCCTTCACAGCATCCAGCATTTTGAACAAGAGACATGCATGGCTGAGCAGTCAGGTTAGCAGTTCTTGTTTCAGTTTTATTTATAAATTCTGAATGCTTGGTAGTGACTCAAATTCATTACATTAAATCCCCTTGGACTGGACTGAAATTATTCCATTATAGGTCTGGTTATCACCAAAAGGATATAAAGTGTATCTGCATAACACTCAGTGTTATTAAAGTGCAGATCTGAATTGCTTTATCAAGACAGTGGCTCCCTCCCACTGGCACTGAATGTGGATGTGAAAAGCAGCAAACTCTTCCTTCATTAAACTCTTTTTCCCTTTGATCCCTCTGTTTTCCCTTTCTGAATATTATGTCTTAGTGCTTCCCTTTTTATGTTTTCCAGATAAAAATATTTTTTTATATTTTCTTTTTCTTTGTATTAATATATTAATTACTTCAGGCAATAATCAGTGATAAAACAAACTCTTTCAATCAGAAAATATCTGGATTAATCCGAGGTCAAGCTTTATTGAGGGAGAAGATTGGGAAGAGCATGAGACTGAGTTGTGAGACAGAGTGGTATCTAGCTCTGATATATGATGATGATAAATTGTTTTTTTATGGTGATTTAACATTGAAACCTTATTATACTGTGAGCTTTAAGCTTCTATTTAGAAAAGAATATGTCAGCAATAAAAGCAGTGACTTTCACAGAGAAGGAAGACTATCACCTCATTAGAACTTTGTGAAGAAGCTTTAATGACAGAGCTTCAGCTTACAGATAAAATCAGAAGCCAAGTCAGGAGATAACTAAACAAAAAAGGAAGGCTGAATGTTATATAATCTCACAGTGAATGAAAGACAGTTATTGTCTTCCATTTAGCACATAATTAAGCCCAAAATTAATTACATGTTTAGCTGCTTTTATGACAAAGGATGGATTTAAAAGATCTTCCCAGCTCTCACCTTTGGGGAGAAAAATGCAGGTGAGCACTGGGGTTATTCTTGGATAGATTTTAGAAGCTCCACTATGAATTTACTGCAACTACTGTATCTTCAAGCTTTGAAAATCAGTACTTAACTGTAAATTACTTCTATTTGTAAGATGTAATTAGCAGAATTGGACATAAAGTTAAATGGAATTATGCCAATATTGAAAGTAGCACTTTGATAGATAAAACTATCAAACTTGTACAGATACAAGTAAACTTTGAAGATTAATTACTTTCTGGTTTTTTGGTCTTGCTGGTGTAATTTCAACAATAATTTATTTGATTTTCCAGATCTTTTACCAGATAGAGTTGAAATTAGTGTTTTACACAAAGCTACCATGACTCAGGTGTAACCAGAGGTGGCTAAATTGGAGGAGTTTCATACTTAGCTGTCCACTGGGATAAACAAGTTCACTTAAAATTGCAAATGGCATTTTCAGGGTCACATCAGTGTTTCAAAGCTCAAATTGGATGTGATTTCAGGAAGACAGGCATGGGTAGAAAGTGCTAGTAAGTCACACGGAGGGAGAAGTGAAAAAGCAAGCTCTGAAAAGGCACATTTTTTTTTTCCCAAAGGTCATAAATAACACTTGGAGTGCATTGCATTGTAATGACTTGCAATAACCTATTTTCCTATAGCAGAAAATGTCCTAGATGATGTGGCTGTCAAAGCATCTCCAAGAATATGCTGCCATTGATTCACTGACTGTTGGATATAAGTCAGGAATGGATTTTAGATACCCTGGGGCTTGTTTAAGTCCATTTCATGTTACTTTTTTGTAATGCTTATTAGCATGTTTTCAGTTCTTTTGTCTTATCAAAACATTTACTTTATCAGGCTGACAAACAGGACTTCCTCTCTTGCATTTCTCTGCATGTTTTCTTTATTTTGCAGGATCCTAAATATTTCAAGTCACAGAAGACTGGGAGAGGCCAATTAAAAGAAGGCTGGAGAGAGACCCATCAGCCAATTATGTGTTCCTACAAACTTGTGACTGTGAAATTTGAAGTCTGGGGACTTCAGACCAGAGTAGAGCAATTTGTACATAAGGTCAGTGAAACAGGAGCTGTTTCTTATCCTTTGCATAAGCAGAACTTGAGTACCACCCTGCACAGGAATGTAGCTATGGCTGTGTAGAAGATAGGGAGCTCAGATGAATCTGTTCTCAGACCTCTCTCAAGGTCTGAAGGACCTGGAGTGGAGCCAAAGAGTTCATCTCTGGGTAAAAACTTGGAGCTGCTCAGCCTGGGGCTGCTTGAGTCTAAGATTGAGACAAACTATTAATAATACTTTCAATACTGTGATAAATATATCAACTGAAATATTTATAGATATACATGAGAACTGACCATGGAGCAATGATGTGCAGAATTTCTTACAAAAAGGTAGTGGAAAAGTTTTCCAATCAATCTAGTAAAAAATTGCTTAATTAATGGTGTAACAGCCAAATGATAATATTTTGCAGAGTATTGAGTGTTTAGAAAACTAACAAGGAAACAGAAGAGTTCCAGAAAGTCTTATTGCCTAAAGGTTAATGCATTCTGTACATGTTCCCAAATGGCTTCCTATGCCAGTCAAAGCCATGCTAATGTGATCCAGTGTTGGCTACAGATCCACCTTCACTGGGAGTTAGGACCACAAGCCCTTCAGAGCCAGCATGTCTGACTCTCTAGGGCACGTCTTTTTGGATTATTTTTCACTTTAAGTCTTGCTGAAAGACGCCAGGGTTACTCTTCTAAAATGTTTTGTTGCTGCAGAGGTATTTAACCTTTCCCTTGCTTTGCAGGTGGTCAGAGATATCCTATTGATTGGGCACCGCCAGGCTTTTGCCTGGGTGGATGAGTGGTATGGTGAGTGTTCTCCACATTTAGCCCTTTGAAAAGAGCTGCTGCAAACCTTACAGCAGTGAGCAGCACGTTGCCATTTGCTTTCATGGACCATCAGGTGCCAGGAGAAGTTGTTCCTGAGAAAATGGAGATGGTTCCAGATCAATCTGGAATATAGGGAGCTCGCTTCCAGCAGGTTCAGAGCAGCAGGTTTTGGGCAGCCCCCAGAGAGCATGCAGGCTGCCTGCCCACCCCACACATCTCAGCAGCTCCCCCAGGGAGGATGCAGGCTGCCTGCCCACCCCACACATCTCAGCAGCTCCCCCAGAAAGCATGTAGGCTGCCTCCCCACCCCACACATCTCAGCAGCTCCTCCAGGGAGGATGCAGGCTGCCTGCCCACCCCACACATCTCAGCAGCTCCCCCAGGGAGGATGCAGGCTGCCTGCCCACCCCACACATCTCAGCAGCTCCCCCAGGGAGGATGCAGGCTGCCTGCCCACCCCACACATCTCAGCAGCTCCCCCAGAGAGCATGCAGGCTGCCTCCCCACCCCACACATCTCAGCAGCTCCCCCAGAGAGCATGCAGGCTGCCTCCCCACCCCACACATCTCAGCAGCTCCCCCAGAGAGCATGCAGGATGCTTTCCCACCCCACACATCTCAGCAGTTCCCCCAGGGAGGATGCAGGCTGCCTGCCCACCCCACACATCTCAGCAGCTCCCCAGGGAGGATGCAGGCTGCCTGCCCACCCCACACATCTCAGCAGCTCCCCCAGGGAGGATGCAGGCTGCCTGCCCACCCCACACATCTCAGCAGCTCCCCCAGAGAGCATGCAGGCTGCTTTCCCACCCCACACATCTCAGCAGTTCCTCCAGGGAGGATGCAGGATGCTTTCCCATCCCACACATCTCAGCAGGTAGGCAGCAGTCCCTCCACCCTGCATTGCAGGTAGGCAGGAGCTGCCCCTGCCAAGAGTCAGCTCTACAGAGAACTGCAGGCAAGTTTGAATCAGGCTGCATTCACATGCAGTCATTTCCATACTGCAAACTCCAAGGGCCTCTGCTCCAACACAGTTTCAGCTTTTTAGGAAAGTTTTAAACTGTCAGTGGGGACTGCAGTGAAGAAAAGCTGGGGCTCTAAACGTTCTTCCTGAAAAATGGCTAGAAATGTAAAACCTACTGGGTCTGGTTCAGCAGCAGCTGCCTGCAAACTCTGTTCTGAATCCATGAAGCAGCTGCAGGAATGGGCACTTGCTGTAGCTCAGAGTAATCTGAATATCAAACCAGCCAATTACATTTATAAAACAAGTTCACAGAGTTTCTGCTTTTCTCATATATTTCCAGTAGGATGTATCCATAATCATAGATACTTCTAGAACAGTTTCCAAGACATCACTGTAACATATAATAGGAATTAGGGATTATATTTAGAATGTTTATTTATACCCTCCCTAAGTTTCAGGAAACAACATTTTAGGCATTTTTAAGGCATTTTTAAGATAAGAATGACACCTCTCTTTCATCAAAACTCAAACATGCTGCATTGTTTAGAACTAGTCAATTAGTTCAGCTGGCAGAAGCACACACATCTCCAGTGACCCCACAGACCTGCATAATTTTACACTAGAATCTAACAACAAACTGATTGTGATGAATTTTTGAATTTTGAAAAATCTGTGCAAATTTTTCTACATGCTGAGTAGAAACCCAGTATTTCATTACCCAGCATGAGTGAGATCCAGTTTGAGTTCAGTTTTGTACATTCAATCTGTAAAACTCTGTACTGCTCATGACATGTTAATGTCTGTAGGGAGAGTTTTCCAAAAATACAATGTTTCAAGCATCTGTGTGCCTTCAGTGTGTCTGTTAGCATCTTATAAAATACAAGTTTGAGAAAGACTTGGGGATGATGCTAGTCAGCTAACCTGAACCAACTCATCAGTGTAATAGAACTAATTATTAAAGGATGTGTAGTGTTATGGATATTACTGAGTGATTCCTGTTACTGATACTGTAAGTATGAATGTCTTGTCATTACATTTACTAAATTGTCTTTAGCTTTATTATTAAGAAAAGCTATTTACTAATACCTAGCATGTTCTCTGCTTGGCAAAATTCATCCTTAGCATGTTACTGACATGGCTTATGAGCTTGTTTTGCATTCCAGATAATTATAAAAGGGAAAGACTAAAAGAGTATGAGCAGTGGTATTCTCTGTTTCCTTTTCATCCAAATTTTAGACTGCATTTCTGTTTGATTGATGAAATAGCACACTCTGACACACAGCTGAAGTTATATCATTCCTTAAGATGTTTTGTACAGTGCAGCAAGAGCCTCACATCACACAGGGAGGGGCCTGATGCAAGAATTTGCAAATCCAAGTGGCACACAGTAAACCTAAAAAACAAAACCAAAACCCCAGTGTACATTACCAGGAGGGTTACACATTCCCGAGGATACTGTGCTAATGAAATGCTGTTGGAGATTTTCTGAGTAAAAAGTTGATGGCTATTTGTGTAAAACCCTGAAGTTACAAAGCTGTTGGATAAATCAAAATTCTGACAGCCTTCAGGTTCTCTTGTCTCAGGTAGATTTATTGAAAGCGTGGTGATACTCAGAACAGGGTGGTCATAAATCACTTAATTGGATTCTTTATGTTTTTACTGGAAGTGTGGTAGATGACAAATGTTTTCAAAATCTGTGGTAATTGCTTGGAGTTACACAACAAGCCCCTAACAGATCAGGCACCAGTTTAACAAGGTGAGGCGTGCCTAGGCAGTGAGAAATCATCCTACAGGTAGAATCTGCCTGATTAGTAGAATATTTCTAATTCTTAAAATTCATTGCATTGCTTGAGGCTACAAAACAACCTCTTCACTGTTAACTCACTGCTATAATTAAGTGTTAGTTTCTGGAATCTAAGGTGCTGTGTGCTCTAGCAGTAAGAATGTTTAATGGTTAAGAGTTGTACTATGCACAGATAATATAAAATCTTTTTGAACGTGCATAGGAAGGTAAGTAAATGTTTATAATATTTCTCTGTCTATCCTTTATTCCAAGGCATCTTCTAAAACCTTCTTTAAAACCTTTTTAGAAGATCCTGGCCTTTGCCAAGGCCTGCACTTCAACACTTTTTGCCTACCTGATGTGACTCAGTACTCCTGAACAATTTCCACTCCTTCCTGTTCTCTGACTCCCTTTGACTTAACCTCCTTGCACCTCCCTTGGCTGATAAAACTACCTTTATGAGGCAATTTTCATAAAGCTAGTTGCTCCACGCTTTGTTTAAAATCCTTTTTTTGGCTTCTGCTGAAAAGACTATGTATTCCTAGAACCTTCTTCTTAAAAAAAAAAAAAAAACCACTTAAGTTTGCACTGAATCAATGGAAAATGCCAACAATTTTGAACTTTTTACAGATATGACTATGGATGATGTTCGAGAATACGAGAAAAATATGCATGAAAAAACCAACATTAAAGTTTGCAACCAACATTCATCTTCTGTGGATGAAATAGAGAGCCATGCCAAAGCAAGTGTATGTCAACTTTTAAAACATATTGCCCATCCTTACCTAATATACCTGCACAGAGCAGAGAAGAGAAACAAACTGATCTTGCTGAGCAGTTGGTGGAATTTTGGGGAGGTTTTGCTTCAGGAGAAACAGAATCTTTCTCCATGAAGTGCAATCCTGCCTTTTGTTTGCACTGTAGACTGACACTGAGTTAAGAAAGGGTGGGGTTGGGTTCATATACAACTCTTTGTCTTCCAGAAAAACAGAATTCTCAGCTTTCAGTTAGATGCATAAGTGAAATAGCAGCTTTGCTTTCTAGTATATGAATAGTTAAAAATGCAAGAGTTCAGCATGTTTGAGTCAAAAAGCCAGGAACATGGGGAGTGGAAAATTTCTGTGGGACTGATAAAATTGCTACACCAGGAAAAAAAAAAGCTAATGAATAATTTGCTGGTTTTAAACTGATTTTAATGTTGCCATTGATTAGCTACCAACAAGGTAAGAAGTATTTCCTGAGATACACAACAGCAGCTTGTGGAGAAGGGCAGCTTTCTGAGTAGGTTCTTTCATTCAGATTCTGGAAACTTCATGAAGTATTTAAGTTCCTAGCTTGGGCACCTCAATTAGAGACCTAAAATTAGAAGTTATTACTCTCTGCAAATAGACCAGATGCAATGGTATTTGCTTTTGAAATGTAATTATTCCTCAATTTCTACCAACTGTGCTGCAGAACTCCGTGATGGTTTTACTCATGTAGTAAGTGTGGGGCAAGGCCTGGAGGGCTGAGCCTTGAGGTTTTTGTTCTTAGTAAGAATTGTCACCAACCTGAGAAGATATTGTCTGAGTAATCACCAGGAAGGTGTTTTTTTGTGTTTATAATGCTGCAGCTCCATTGACATCAAGGTCACTCCTTAGCTGAGCAGTAAATTGAGAATAATTTCTGACTGTGGTTCTGCTCTTCAGGATTTGGCTTTGAATGAAGTCACCCATCCACAGTTCCCATGTGGCAAAATTGCCAGTGAGGTCAGCACAGATTTTGTAGTTAATGGGAAAAAAAAAAAGAAAAAAAGAGCCTGAGCCATTTTAGCTCAAAGTAAGGACTTGTTTTACTTGAGTGTGCATGAGAACAGAAGTGAATTTAAAGAGTAAGCTAAAAAGCCAAAGTCAGCTGAAGAACAGTTAAGTATTTAATGTGTGAAATTAAAGTTAACAGTCTTGGAGGTTACCACTTAGCAAGACTTTTATCAGTTTTCACCTAAAAAGTCAGTAAATTGAGAAATCTCACCCTCTTTCACTTTCATTTATCCACAACAACTTTTGTTTCAAGTTGAACAGAAGTCCTGTGTTGAAAAAAGCTGAAATGAAAGCCTGGGCTCCCTTTGATGTCAGGGTGCTTTTAAATCCTTTGAGTTCAGAAACACCACACACACAGTTACAGGGTGAAACAAAAATGTAAATCAGCAAAACAGGTTCAAATCTGTCACCAATGGAAGCAGGTACAGTGCCATCTGTTTCCTTCCACCACTTAATCTCAGATGGCTCAGGCCTCCTCTCTCCTAACACTGCACAGCAATGTGTGCTGAAAAGGTCCCTGGAATGTCATCTGCAGGGAAGGGAGAAGGCAGCTGGCAGGATGGATGCTTTTTGTTTAAGATGATGTTGTAATACAAGAAAAAACTGCTTCTGCATAACATTTGCAGCCAAGGCTCCAGATGCAAGCAGCTGGGTAGTATTAAAAAGTATCAATGTACTGAAAGTGCAGGATTTTGTCACATATATGGCAAGCACCATTGCCAGTCCTGTGTCTCAGGCATGCAAAAGTGTGAGGATTTTATATTTATTAAAATTCTAGTGGCTTCATTTCTGGGGTTTTTTTGAGCTTTCAGAGTTCCAAGACCCTACTATAAATGGTTTAGTGAAATATTTTGAGCTTCCAAATTTAAGTTGGGTCAGTGGACATCTCGCAGGCAATGCAGACACGGAGATTTCCTGTTTGTAGCAGTTTGGGGTTCGTTTGGGTTTTTATCGGGAAAGTTTTGGAGGGCTCAGCTCAGAGCAGATCTACGCTGGGATCGCTCTGCCCTCTTGTGGCTGTGCACAGCGCCGTGACACATTTGTCACCTGCGTGGGGAGCCTCTCACTGCTTTTAAATCTGATTTCTGATTTCTTTTAAATCTGATTTCTCATTGCAAAGTGGTTCTGACCTCTCATTTTGCCTCTGTTTTGCAGGCAGTTTGCAGGTGAGATTGTCAGTGGGACACCAATGTTTAAATACAGGTTCTGGATGGAAAAGTTGGAAAGGGTGTTGTGGCTTTGTCAAGTGAGAGGGAATTCTTTAGGTTTTATTGGTAGAAAAGCAGAACAACTTCAGTTATGTGTGCACAGCTACAACTAGAAGTCAGCAGAAGCTTTGCATGGGGAGGGAGAGAATTTTTCATCTCTTGATAATTACAGAAGTCAAACAAACCAAGGACAGTGCTTTACTTGTTCATGCTCATAATTTTGATGAGGGAGAGAAAAAAACAACTACTTCAGCCATGCTGAAGAATTCTTCTTGCTGTGTATCTAAAGGTATTCCTTGCTTGCCCATGAAATAGTTTGATTTTTCCAGCAATAACAGGGGTAGCATTCTTCACTCCAGATCCAGGTAGAAAAAGAACCATTCTGATGTGATTAATGGAGTTAACTTCATTTTCTTTCCACGTGCCATTTCTTGTACTCCACCCACTGCATTCCAGTAAGAAAGCATCCATGTGGAGAATCACTTAATGACATGCAGGATAAGCAGTCATTCCCTGAGTTAGCCTTTGGATGGAAGTAGTTGAACTGAGTGAAGGAAATGAGCAGTTGAAATTATTCTTATGCTTTTATCTTTCTTTCATTCTCCTTGAAGACATGACAATGGATGAAGTCCGAGAGTTTGAACGAGCAACTCAGGAAGCTACCAACAGGAAGATTGGGGTTTTCCCACCTGCAATATCTATCTCTAACATTTCCATGCCTCCCTCAACCCGCAGTGCTCCGTCTAGTGCTCCATCAACTCCTCTCTCCACAGATGCTCCTGAATTCCTAACAGTTCCCAAAGACCGGCCTCGGAAAAAGTCTGCTCCAGAAACTCTCACTCTTCCAGATCCAGCTAAAAAAACCCTTTAATTAACCCAGCATGTTTCCTCCTGATAAGCCATGTCTACCACAGCAAGAGTGACTTAACTCAGTTTCTACAAAGGTCATGGTGGTTTGTTGGTTGGTTTTGTTTTGGTTTGTTTTTTTCTTAAATTAATCTTACTGGTGTGGAAAGATTGCTTCTTTCCTCAGACTTGTTCCTTAAAACTTTCAGAGAATTGCATGCAAGAGAACATAGTTTATATATTCCTAAAGTAGTGTTTCAAGCCATATGGTGCATCTGACATACAATGAAATAGTCTGAGGGGAATCCTATAAAAGAAAATCAACATTTCTCTAGCAGTCTTCTACCTACAGATCCTCATCTAGGTCATTGCATTTATAATTAGGAGTAGATATTTAGTAAAGCTGCCAAGGACTTCTGAGGCAAATTAGTGCCAACTAGAATGCAGGGTCAAAAGGAACAAACCCCTCCAATTTTCTTCTTTTCATAGCTCATTTTAAAATCCTTTCTACTCTCAGTCTTCTCCTGTGTATTCACAAACATTTGACCTGTAACTCATTGTACTTAAACACCAACAGCAGTCACTCAGATTCACATTTTGCTTAATATGACTCAGGATTTGGGGCCTAGCTAACAAACACAAAACTTTTCAAACCTAAAATATTGCTGTATTGAAGCCCCAGTTGTAATTAATGATATTGACTTTGAGGCCATTGAACTATTTCTATCTTGCACAGAATTTATAAAAGAAACCACCTATTTCTTGTAAATAATGTATTTTAATAGCTCTCCCCTGTCCTTTTATGATCTCTTCAGTCTGTATTGGTGTTCATATAGTGTTCTGTGTGTAAGATTGAAAAAAAGCAGCTAAATTGAGCCAGTAGAGCAGCAAAACCAATGAAGCCAGTCTTGTCCTCACTGGAAGAAGAGTGGTAGTTATGCTGTAAGACCTTGAATGTAAAGGAAAGAAAATATGAGACTCCTTTTTCTTTCCTGCCTTGCATCTTTCCTCAGCAGCACAATCTCTGCTAACAGAAAGCTGATTGCAGGCACCCAGGGAAGGGGTGAAGAGATTCAATAACTTTAAAAACAAATGATTGATGGGGCTGCTCAGTCCTCTGCAGGGTGACCTTGAGGAAACAGAAGTGCTCTTCCTGGTCTGCCTGCAAAATCCCTCTTCAGTCTCAGGAATTAAAGTGTGGGAAAGGATTTTTCCTGGTAGGGAAGTGTAGATTGTGGAAGGAGGAGATAAACAAATGGCAGAGGTGGTGCCTTCCTTCTCAAAATGTGAGCTCAGTGAGAAACTTTCCCTGCTGACCCCTATTTGGGGCACTTTTTTCTCTTTCATACAAACTGCTATTTAATTAATGCTGTCAGGAGCTGTCTCTATTGGTAGCTGTAGTAGACATGAAATAAGGCACTGTTAAATTCCCAGTGAATGACAGCTATTACCTGAATCATATGATCAAAATGGATGACACTTTGTGCCACCCGGGACATGGTACATGGATGAAAAAAACAAAAAAAGAGTCTCCAGAGCTGAATTATCATTGAATTTTGAACAACCAGTTTGGGAATGGCCTTTTACCAGGACAGGACATCTGTGCCATCTTCTCAGCACAATGTTGTGATTTGACTGGCTTGTGTGCACTGAACTTCTCAATGGCTGTAGATGCAGTAGAAGTGATGCTGAATGTGTAATATTTATAGGGTAGTTTTAGTAGCAGGAGAGGTAATTCCACTGCCAGCCTGCACTGAAAACAAGTGTATATTTGTTTGATAGTTGAAATCCTGTAGCTAGCAAAACCTGGGAGCTCTTGGTAGGTTAGCTGTGGTCTGACTTGATGCATTCACCCACTGACTGTTCAGGTTTTCCTTTGCTTCTCAGAACTTGTAATTCTGTGTGATTAGTAAACTGAGTGGTGATTTTTTTTCTTTTTTTTTGTTTAAAAAGAAGCTGCTGTAATGATGCAAACCAAACGTTCCTGTATTAGGCTATGATTTCAGCTTAAACAGTGTGCAGATTAAGTATCCATTATTATAACAAGTCTAATCTTTTTGTTGTTGTTACTTTAGCAGCAAGACTGGCACCTTGGCAGGGAAGGGAAACCTTTGAAAACGTAAAGCATTGGTTTGTTGTTTTTTTTCATTTCCTGAATTTGACCTCTGTAGGTCAATGGTTTAAGTCTGCTCCACCTGAAAGTCTTTTTTTCAATGAATTTTTGCTTTGTCAAAGAAAAAAATGTGTTCAGCTCAATTCCTAATGCCCACGTGCTTAGCTGTTACTGGTTTTATATATGGCATCTGGGTTTGACAGGGATTATTAGAGCAAAGCAGTCACTACCTTATCATCCAACTGAGTGATTTCCAACCCCACGTGGGGGTTATCAAATACATTGATACATTGGTTATCAAAATCAGTAGGTTTGGAGACAAAGCATGGATGAAAATTATTTACATCCTTGAAGAGGACACATCTTAGTAGCTGCATGACAGAGATGTAGGAGAAAGACACTGATTATGGCAGGATAAAAATGAGAGAGTGCTTGGTGCTGTTCTCCCTCTGCATGTGGCCCTTCCAGTGAGCAGTGCTGGACCAGTACCAGATTTCCTGACCCAACAGCCTGGATTCCTGGTTGGCCACAAGAAGGGTCACGATCAGCTCTGCTGCCTCTCTGATGTTTCATTACTTTGGATAAAAAATGGCTTTTTGTTGCCTAAGTAACCTCTGCTGTGGTTTGTTATTTTTTTTTCTTTCCCCACCAGTCATTACCCACTTGGTCAGTACAACCTTCAAGTGTCTCTTTCTGCTTGGTTGGGGTTTGTTTGGTTCTTGGTTTAAGGTGGGATAACTTTTTATTATTCCCAGCAAACACACAAACCCACACAAAACTAAATGAAAAAGGAAGGTCTGGATACTTCAGGGCAACATCTTGAGGCAACAGAGGTGTTTTTGTTCCTGATTTTGCTACAGTGCTTTCTGTTGTATTATCAAACATATTTCCTGGGAGAAAAATAGAGAGCATTTTGCAGGTTTCTTCTCTTCTTGGGCAAAAATAAGTTATCTTTAGAGCATGGTGCCACACAGCAGAGCTGAACAGGCCCAAGAGCCACATTCCTGTTCTCTGCCAGGACTGAGGAATTCCATGATACAGCTCTGCTAGGCCTTGACAAGGAATTTTTCACCAAGGAGAACACTGTTCAGAGCAAAATAACATGATTGGTTTGTTTGGGTTTCTGTTAAAACCTCCTCCCAGCTTTGCTCCTACTTTTATGTATTTCATGTAGAACAGGCATTAGAAATTAACTGGCAATTCACTGCAGTCTTTAGAAGGGGAGATCTAATAAATTTCTAAAAAGGAGGTAACCATAAAGAATATAAGGAGCAGCACATTCCTGAAACACATACTTAATGGAATTTCTTATGAATGTAATGATTAATTTTGTAAATGACTGGATAAATCCTATGGAAAGAAATTATTTGACCTTATTCCTTGGCTTTTTTTTTTTTTTTTTTTTTTTTTTTAATTATTCTGGAAGGTGATTTTGTGACATCTAGTAGCCAATTTGCATTAATTGCTGCTGTAGAGATTTTGAAATGGAAATATTGGTTCCTTGAATTTTAGTTTGTAACAAGACTGCTACAGTTTGTTAAAACTGCTTTGAAGCTTGCTGCACTATAACTTCAAACCAATGTGCTGTCCTTTGAAATAGGCCAAATGTATCTGCTTTTTATGAACTAGTGAGTGCAGTAAGAGAGAATTCATGATCTTGTCAATAGCAGCTTTTCTGTTTCCATTGTTTGGACTTGGTTTTATATGTGTAAGTTGAAACTGCTAAATAAGTCTAACTATGTTTTGCTTTCAATGAACAGCATGGTCATTTGGATTACAATCTCCTGTAGTTTTGTGGTGTCACTAAAACAGGTTCCATTGGTTTTATTTCATTTCTGAGAGAATTTTATGTGATTCTGAATGTCCAATAATTCTTTTCTTTAGAGCAATGATGGCTACATTAGGCAATACATCACTGCCCTCAAAGAAGGACCAAGTTAGGAAATGCTTTGTGTGTTAAATAATGCAAGGCTCAGCAAGATAATCTGAATGTCATATTTCTCATTTGTATCACTTAGTTTCTGATTTTTCCAAGTTATTTATTATTTTTAATATTGTATTTCTCCTGGCATTTTGTTGTAAATAAACTACCAACAATTATTCTTTACAGTTGTGGCTGTTTTCTTTATCGAGGTCTTCTCTAGAAATTCACATTTCTACCCCCAGTTCTGCAAGTCACTTCCTCTAAATTACAAAGCAGGAAGAATTAGCTTTATATTAGCTTTATATTAGCGTTATTAGCTATGTATTAGCTTTATAAGCTTTGTAAGTGTATAACCACTTACAACACCACTAGGTTTTGTTGTGCCCCGGCTTTCTAAAGATTTTGTGCCCATCAACCTGGTGTTTAGCCCTTTCATTTGTAAATGACCACTGACGGGGAGGTTTTCCAGTAGAGAATTTAATCCTTTAAGCGGGGTTCTGCAGCCTGAGACCACTCCAGCCCTCTCGGAAGGTAAGGATGCTCCAGCCTTGCCTGCAAGGCTTCATTTTAGTGAGCAGAAATGTCACATGGGGGTGAACAGAAATTTCACATGGGCAATGCGAGGTTCTTTAAGCAGAGGGATCCATGCTCCCCAGGGATAAAGCTTTTCCAGCATCAGACACAGGGGACCCGCGGATCCGGTACAGAAATGCTCCCGCCCCTCGGTGACACCTGCGCCCAGGTGACACCTCCCCACCCAGCACCTGAGCACCCACAGGACCAGCTGTGTCGGAAATGCTGCGATGAATACGAAGCACACTGGGAACAGCTGAATCAAGGCAACCCTGAATTCCTGTGGATGTCGCGCTCCGCGATCGCTGTTCCCCGTTTATTTGACTTAAAACATTCGCAACGCGTCGAATTTTTACGCCTTTTGCCAAGGCGCGCGGGCAGAGCCTCCCCAACCCTTAGGGGAAGGGGCAGGGCCGGCAGCCGCGATGTGGCAGCTCACGGCCACACGATAGCAGCGCAACAAGTCGCGACATGAAGCTACCCCCTCTCTCCCCCGACACGGCAACTCCGCTCATCCCGGAAGCTCCCGAGCGCCTTCGTCTCTTTCCGCCGCTCCGGGCAGGTGCGCACGCGCAGTGACAGCGCCCCCCCTACTCCGGGTCACGTGTCCCCCTGCCCGCCGCGCCGCTCTCGCGTGAGGGGGCGGCTCCGCAAGATGGCGGCGCTGTGCGAGAGCTTCACGCTCTGCGGGTTGGGTCCCAGCGGCGGGGTCGGGCTCGGCGGCGGCCTCCTGGCTCTAGAACCGGGTCCGGACCCCGACCACGTCCTCCTCACCGACCGCGGCAGGACGGCCACGCTCTTCAAGGTAACCGCACTCACCTTTCCCCGACGCTCCGCCTCCGGGAGGGTCTCCGCGCAGCCCCTCGGGGCCGCTCTCTCCCTCTTGCCCCGGGCGGACTGTCCGGGGGGGGCCGTGCCCGGTTGTCACCGCGTCCCCGGGGCACCCACCTCTCACCAGGTCCTCGGTACACCCGCCTGTCACTGGGTCCCCTGCCCGCGTGTGTCCGCTCCCTGCCGGCCGCCATCCCGGGGGTGGAGGCAGCGACGGCCCGGGCGCCTCTGGCCCGGCCCCGGTTTCGGGCAGTGGGGCCCCGGCCCGGTCCGGTCCCGCTCACCTGCGTTCTGCCAGCGAGCTGGGTGTCCGGTTAGGAGGCTCCTTGCGTCTTATCCAGCTGCCAGTTTTGTGCCAGGTGCCAGTTTTGTGCCAGCTGCCTTCCTGTTGGCTGAAGAATGAAAAGTTTTTAGTTTGCAGCTCTTGAAACTTAAAGCGTGTTCCGGTGTCTTTTAATGTATGCAGAAATTTCCTAAAGCTCCTTATTATGATCTCCTGAAAATACCTGGGTTTATCTCTTTAATTGGCTTTCGTATTCACAGGGCTGGGGATTTTGTGTTGCTGGATTCATGGTACAGCCTCCTTAGGGTTACTTGGTCCCACTTGCCACGACAAGAACATAAATATGGTGGTAAAAGTGGTAAAAGTGGTCAAAGAATGTAGATCCCGGCTGAGGAGAGGGGGTAATCAGAGCAGCCAAATGTAAATCACACATAACACGAGCTTAGACAGGAAAATTTGTCACTCTTGGTCTCAATAACTGCACTGTAATAGGAAGATAAAAAGAGTGGTTCTGTGTCTGTGTCAGTAAAAGTGGCTTACACTAATTATTGAAAATAATATCCTCACTTTGGAAAAGCCATGCATCAACCTGTTCCAGGGCACAAGCCCACCCGACAGTTGCAGGTCAAAGATATTTCTTATGTGAAAAGAAATAGCTGATAATTAACGTAGAGTTCTTTCACTTGATTCTGAAATTTTTAGCCTTAAACTCACAAACAGCAAGGCTCAAGCACAAGTTCTGAATGTAGCAGTTTTAATATTCCTGTTCAAAACAGATGTGGCTGCCTTGCATCTCCTTTCTCTTGTGAGAGAAATCCCCAAAGTAAGCCAGGGTATATTTTCATCACAGTCTTTTTCTTTTGGCCTTTCTAGGTTTCAGATCAGAAGCCACTGGGTTGTTGGTCTGTCAAACATGGGCAGATTCTCACGTGTCCAGTTGTCTGCAACTTTGAAACTTGTGAATACATAGCTGTTCATGATGACAGGGTGAGTCCTTTATCTTTTCTTGAAGGAGAAAAAGATGTAGTGAGTCTTCTGAGTGAATGCAGGTGGGGAAGAAATTGGTGCTGCTAGATTTGTTTTGTTAATAAAAATGCACAGGGCTCTCTACTGCAGCTCAGGTCACCCCTGCTCTGTGAGAGGAGAGGGGTGTGTGGTTTGGCTGCTCTTGTTAGTGATGAGAAGATCATCTGTGTTGAGCAGGAATTATTCAGTGGCCTCTTAAAAACTGAAGTGTTCTCAGTGAAGAATGCCATGAGCATTTTCTGAGGATAAGCTGTTGCTCTTGCTGCAGACTGGTGGACACTTAAAACTGCACCATTTTTGTACCAGAATGGGTGAAAGAGTTCATACCTGTGACTTTGTTCTCAAATTCTACTGTTCAGCATTTCCTGTTTGTGTTCATGCTGTGTTTGCTCAGCACATGGTGAACCTTTGGATTTTTATTGTTGATGAAATACCTTTTCTTGTTCTTTGAACCATTCTCTTCTCCATCAGGCCCACCTGGATCTTAATCTGTCTCCATCACTTTCATCTACTTTCATTTAGAATTCTGCTCTGTCTTCTTCCTTAATTTTGCTTTTTCCTATCCTTTCTTTCCAATCCAAGATTTCAGAGCTTGGTTTGATGTGCAATTGCTGATATTTTGCATGCTGAGAAGTCCATATATTACTTTTTTATGGTGCTGAAAAATCAATTCTTCTCTTAAAGGTTTTAAGAATATGGAAGAACAAAGATATTAACTTGGACAAAGTATTTAAAGCAACGGTAAGTCTCTTACAGATGTTGATTTTTATGTTAAGTCCTGATGGAGGGAAGAGATGCTCATTTTCATGGTACTGCTAATGTAATATTTTAGCTGACCATTGTCTAAATTTGTTCTTCATGGTGTTGTGGAATATTGTAAGGAATCCACTTGGATTGAGAAACTTGATCATCAATATTTTACTCATCAAATTATTGATATTCCAAGCCCATAGTTTCAGAGGACTTTCTTTAAAGGTGGTGAATTATGTTCAGAGATAGATTTTTCTGTTCTGCTGGCAGATGTCTTCAACAGTGCTTGTTGTTATGCTATGTAGCAGTTGTTTGAACTCCTTATGTTTTTTTTCTGATGTGAGTCAGAATTGTGATGGTCATTTGTAACCTTTTCTGGCTTTTGATGGGCAGTGATTTGCATTACTCATAGCATTACAGAAAATCAGCAGCAACTAGGTGTATGTTATTAGGAATTGTGCAGGTTCATCATTGTTACTCATTTCAAGAAATAACTTGAAAAGGTCACAAAACTTTATTTTTAAGGTAATATGCTGAAGAACATAAAATTATTTTTTTTCCTGTGTAGCTTTCAGCTGATGTATACAGAATACATTCCCTACCCAATGGAGGGCCAGTGGTACTTTTCAAAGGAGGGGGTGCTCGAACTTTAGATGTCCTTTTGGAAGCCCCTCAGCAAGAAATTGAAAATGTTATCTCAGATGAAGTCATCCAGTAAGTGATACAACTTTATGAAGCTTCCTTCTTGTTCTGAGGGATTGACCATGACTGAAGTTGTTCCCTTTTTTGAGGGGCTAAGGGAGAAATCTGAAGGCTGCAATCTTGGGATTGGGTGTTTCTTTTCCCAACACATTGTTGTTAAAATCTTAAAATTATTTAGGCAAATATCCTGAAAATAAGAGGCTGCTTTTAAGGATTAATGATAAGCCTTTAGGTATAATCCTAGAATGTAGAAGACATTCATTCAGCTTTCTGGTTTTAGGTGGAGTGAAGCTTTTATGGAAGGTCAACAACCTGTCTTAATTTTTGCTACTGAGAAAGTAAGTTGAATCCTTTTTTTAAAAAACTTTCATAGCAGCAAATGTAAGTGCATTTTCTAAAATGTTCCATCTGTTTAATTGGATTTTAAGAACTTTTAATGAAATCATTATCTTTATTTAACCAGTATTTTGTATGTGTATTGTTTCTGGTACAGCAGTTTGATTGAAGCTGTGTTGCTTTCAGGACTGATTCTTAGAACTTCAGAGAACAATTAAGATTAAATGCAGATGATTATGTGACTCTTCATTGCCCTCAACACTTGCTTGTTGTGAAGAACTCATGTAATGGACTTAGGCTTTAAAAAATTACACATGAATCTATCTATTTAGATGCTTGCTCAATTAGTTGCATCAGACTAGAGTTTCCTTTACATGCTTGAGTCTGCAGACTGCTCTGGATTAGGCTGTATGTCCTATAAAAAACAAATTCCTACTTTTGATTAACATTGAGAGTTAAGCAGTACTAATATCTGAATTTCTTTTTTGTCTTCTTTGTGTAAATTAAAGGAAAACGTGATTTTCTGTTTTGTTGTAGGATGGGGATTTTTTTGTCTATATACAGAAGCCTAAGATGAAGAGTCTACACAAATACAAGCTTGAACAACAGGAATTGTCCAAGCCACTGAGTTTCACAGCATATGTCAAAAATCAAACTATCACACTTCTGTGTTTGTGTAAGTTATATTTTCTAACAGGATATAATAATAAAGCAAAGAATGGTATGAAAGGATATACAGTGTTGGTATTTATGAATTACTGTTTATTTTTAGCTCTTTAAACTTTATAAAGCAGCTAGTGGTAGAAGTAATAGTTAAATCTTCCTGGTGTTTTAATGGCTTCAAAGACTGACAGTTCCTAAATGTTCTGATTTGTACCTTGCAGATCTTGTGCAAGCTATACTTTTATCTTGCTTCTTTGCATCATAACATGTCCTTTCAATATCCTGTATTATTTCTTCCAGCACTCACTGGATTTTGTTCTCTTTGGGTGTCCTCTTGCTTTATCTCATGAAATAGTTTTTCCGTGAAAACAGATCATAAAATCATCATCACCTTTTTTTTAACAGATTCCAATGACTCTGTATACAAGGTTCTGATACCTCTGCAGAAAAACACTGAAGAGGAAGAGCAAATTTTGTCTAAGTCACTGCTAGTAAACCTTTCAGTGTCTGGAAGTGTTCTGAAAGGAACTTCTTTCGTTGTTCTTGATAAAGATCACATCGCAGTGTTAGGAAGTCTGGATGCATCTGGTAAAAAATCCAAAGGTAACTTGAAAAAACAGATTAAGATGTCTTAAGATCTGAGATTTCCTTAGGCAAAGAACTAAGCAGTCGTTGTAGCTTTTGGGGTTTGTAACATCTGTCTTATTTTCCCTAGAGTGCCTAACAATATGGAATACAAAATTCCAGACGTTGCAAACTTCAAAGCACCTGCCCCTGGGAACCAGTGGACAAGTAAGAGGAATTGTTAATTTGTGGTCCATAAACTTTTGGGATGCTGGCAGTGAAGAGACTTCAGAGTTCTGCTTCTTTCTGGAAGAGCAGTGAATGTCAACCACTGAAACAAAATTAATGTTGACCAGTTGATGAGTAAATGTTGTAGAATATTTAGTGGGACAAAGGTGGCTTATGACAATTCCTTAGATAATCAGTATTCTGATTATTGGCTGAGAATGACGTGGTTAATTAAACAGAAAACCCAGCCAGTGTCTATTAATTCAGACAATTTGCAATTGACTGCCTAAATGGGATCAATTAATGCTAAGTGAGCTGACACCTAATAAATATGAAGTAGTGAAACAGAGCAGCTGACATGGGGCTTTGAGCAGCCTGGTGAAGTGGAAGGAGTTCCTGCTCATGCAGGAGGGTTAGAACTAAGTGATCTTTAAGGCTCCTTCCAACTGAAACCATTTTGTGATGACAGTTTGTCATAAAACTGTACAAGAGGGAATTTAAAAACACATTATCCAGTGGAACACAGTCCCTTGTAGCTGTCACTGTATTTTGAGACATCCTTGGAAAATACTTAACACTTCTTTCTTCTTTATTTAAAATCCACAGTTAAGGAAGGTCTGCTAAAGTGTTAAAC
This sequence comes from Heliangelus exortis, assembly GCF_036169615.1. Classification (NCBI taxonomy): domain Eukaryota; kingdom Metazoa; phylum Chordata; class Aves; order Apodiformes; family Trochilidae; genus Heliangelus; species Heliangelus exortis. Next base: position 3,412,489 of record NC_092441.1, read on the forward strand.
CCACCAAAATTATTAAAATAATCTGTTTGCTGATTCGTAATTGAATTTTGTAGTAAGGAGTTAAACATCAGGTTGTGCAGGAACACTCTGCTCATCATCTCATTAATGATATGTTTTAATATTTTGTAGTTGTGGTGTCATGAGGAAAAGTTTTTTTTTACTCATGGGAAAGTGCTAACAGTAATTATGTACAAGTGTGAAACATCATCCTTGGCAGCTGCTGTGGGAAAGCTCAAGGACAGTCAAGCCCCTGGTAAGAATTTTTATAATTACAGTGAAAAGATTTCATAAAAGGAAAACTCCTGAAATTGAATAAAATTATTTTAATACAGTCAATTCAAATCAATTGAATCTAAAGAGTTTGAAATAACCTAACACTGTATTCTGATCCTAGCTGTTAAATTTATTGTTCCTGAGAACACTAAAGCACACAAATATCTGAATTTATTGGGGCTTTGCTTTACCTGGGCTGTAATTCAGATCCTAGAATTACTGAAATTAGTGGAATGCTAGCTATAAATATTTAAAACAAAATAGAGTGCTGTCTCCTATACATTTTCAAAGAGTTTGTAATTAGAGGGAGCAATGTCAAAGCTTAGTTCATAAAATTTAGTTTAAAATTGTACTCTCATAATGTCTTTAATTTAGCATTGCACTGGTAAAATGTTGCAAGTACAATAAATGGTATAGTAATGTATTTCTCTTCCACTGAGATGCTAAGTGGAAAAAGAATATGCAAAAAGGGTCATAAAATTACTTACTGCTGAGATAAAACCAGAAACTTTCTTGGCATAAAATGACTTGGATTATACTTGAGAAAATACCTATTTGTATAAAAAGTTGATACAATATTCATACTTCAATAATTGGGCATGAAGTGTTACCTTCTAATAGCTTCATTTTTGTGTTCCCAGATTTGTCTTCATTTGTAAACTGGAATGCCCTGGGAGATGAAGAGCTGGTGGTTTCACTTCAGTCACAGCAACCTGTAGCCCTAGAACCTGAGTCCAAAATGACAGTAAGTTAGCATTAGGAGTATGTGAGGGGTTTGGTTTGTTTCTCTTCCCCATGCTGCTCCCTTCACTTTCAGGTGTAATCACAGAAGGAACTTTCACTTTGCACTTTTCACTCATTGTTTCTAGCACTGGTTTCTGGAATTGGATTACTTGGTTAGTAATGGTTATCTGCACAGCAGGTTCTTAGAGCCTGAAGTCCACAGTTACCTTGATCGAAATCCTTCAAATATACCAATTTTTTAGCTGAACTTTTTGTTGTTCTTTCTAATAGTTAAGATCAAAAAGGAGCAGTGTGTCTAAAGCTGGGCGGCTTGCACTAAAACTAAAAGTAAGTAAACCAATATCCTAAAGTAGTGGTTTAGACACTCAGAAAATTCTACTTTTCTCTTAAGCTATTATCTTTTTCCATGTCCTCTTGCACATATAAAACTGCCGTAAGAGTGAGTTTGAGGATATTACTGTATTTGTGCAAAAATAGTATTTGGGCATGGTGAAATTCAGGTTTTGTCATATGAGTGTGTTTGAGAACCATACAATACAGAGCTTATAATAGCAGAGTTCTGAAAACTTGTATGAATTTGTTCATTTTTAAATTACAATTTTCTCTTACAGAAGATAAGGTGGGAGGATGTTTCACCTGAACTCTCCTTTTTAAAGCTTTTTTTAGATTTTTATTTATGGCTTTAATTTCATTGAAGATATTTCAGATCTAGCAAGTTAGAATGCTAGGAATTCCACTGCAAATAAATAAGATGTTTAGCTCCTTTCTAAAACTTGTTGTGGTGCTTCAAGTCACACCTTTTCCTTTATGAACTTGCCTGTTATGGCTGGGCACCTTGGCAATGTCACTGAACTGAGAGGTGAATTATTGAAAGAAACTGTACCCAAATTCAGTGACCAGTTACCCTCCTTTGGCTCTTTCATGGTTGAGAGAGACTCCCAAAATGCAGAGTGGTGAGGGCTCTTATGTAAAATTTTTTAGCTTGAATATCAGAATTAAGGCTGTTTCTACTTGGTAACAGTACAAGTCTCAAATCTGTGCCTTGTACTTCTAAGCTACATGGTATTTGTAATTTTCAGGATGCTTCTCCATCTGTACTTGAAGATGAATTGAAAAAATTGATGTCAAAAGCACAGATGCCAGATTTACACGCCATCGTTGGATACGTAGTAACTGCCCTTATAAACAGATGTAAAGTTAATCCATATTACTACCCCAAAGATTTCCTGCTAGAGATAGTCCAAACCCAAGACTTGTCTTACAGGTGATGATTCTGAATTTTTTTAATTGTAAGGAGTAGTTGTAAAAATGTTTTTGTTTTGTTTTTTTTTAAAAAGTAGAAATTCCGTTCTTTGTAAAGCATTTTTGAATTATCAGCATTTACTGTCAAAGGTGCTTATGCTTATTTTCTGATGAAACTGACACTTGACAGATGGATGTTTTTCAGTGGGTGTGAACTGTGCAGCCTATTCTTTTCATATTGTTACAGTTTATGTCCAGATTTAATGGCTGTTGCTTTGGAGAAGAAAGATGTGTATCTCTTACAGCTCTGCTTACAACGGTTTCCAGATATTCCTGAAGAAATTACTTATGCTTGCTTGAAAGTGTTTTTAAGGTAAATTGGAATAAATTTTTTTTCCCTTCTTCACCAAAGCAAGCTGCTTAATAAAAAGCTGAGTGTTTCCAAGAATGGCTTTAATTTTATAGGTGACAGAATAAGACTGTGCATGATTTTTTCATTCTGAGTATGTTGCAGTGTTGCAGACTGAACTTTTTATAAGCTACGTGTTGCATATGTTAATTCTAAAGACTGGTAATTAAATAAAAATGCTTTTTTGCCATTTGGTAACACTGTTGGGTTGATAGGCACACAGTGGCACACACAGCTTTCTGTTGATGTTGTTACAGCTGTTTCCTCTGCAACAGATCTAATTGGGAGCTTACTTGGGGTAAGCAGCCCACCAAAAAGAAAAAAAAAAAAAAAAGAACAATCACCTCTTAAGTTTACAGCAGCAGTGGTTTTTATATCCTTAAAAGGATGATGTTTTAGGTAGGCACTGTATCTGAATGGCTTCCAGAGGAAAAAAAGTTTCTTTTTTTATTAGAAACTTTAGATTGTAACTGTCTTACAGACTGAAACAGTCCCCTAATGTCAGAATGCAGTAAGTGTCTTGAATAGCTTAGAACCTTTAAATCAGCCCACAACAGAATGTCTAATAATACAGGCCAAATTATTAGAAAATATTAACAGTTTTTTTCAAGGCCTTTATCCATTCTGCCATACTATATTTCAGTATATGGTTTTTATAGAAAGACTCAAAGAGTTCATAGTGTGTATTAATGTGGGGTTGGTAGCATTGCTGATTTTAAGGCTAGTAATTAAATGTCTGGAATTTTCTTTTACAGCATGAATGAAAACCATCTTAAAAACATAGATCTGGATCTGGACTCTGTAATCTGTTACGTTGATATTGAATTAAACAACAAAGAAGTTAAGACTGAAATTGTAGAGAATGGTTTCAGTACAGAGCTGGAACAAAACATCTTGGATACCAAAATCCCAAAGAAAACCCCTCTGGCAACTGAGGGTGAATTCTGCCCCGTTGGGCTGCGGAAGGCAGCACTGTTGTATCCTTTGTTTTGGTGAAGGAAAGTGCATTTTATGTGGTGTGAGTGCTTATAGTGCTTACTAAAACATCATCTGTCCTTGTTGAAAACATCTGAGAAGCTGAAGAACTTGTGATAGAAAGTTCTTACTCAGTAGAATTGTTTAGATTACAAATAGAATCAATTAACTTTTACAAGTCGTGTATTCCAATTTAAACTCATATTTCTGCAAACTGTAATAAAAATTTGTCTATTGAAGAGAAAATAGTATCAATGATTTGGACACTTGTATGTTGAAAACATGAGCCAATTACATATTTGCAGTAAAGAGAACCATTACAGCTAATTGTACTGTGATATTTCAGTTGCTGTATATATTCCATTATATAAATAAAGGAGATTCAAAAGCTGGGATAGGACCTATCTCAAAGAACCTAAAGAAATACTTCAGAATAGAATTCACCTCAGTTGGTAGCAACTAGTATTTTTTCCTGCAATTTTATTTCCTTAATTGTACTGCACAGAAATGCTGTTCTGCATTCAGCTTACAGTGAAACATTTCTTTTGCCTCATCTGAAAAACCTGCCAGCCAAGGAAGCTGTTGTAAGTATGTTAAAATTAAAGTTTAACCTCCCTTATTTTTCAGGGAGGAGTTTTTCAGTTGTGTATCAGAAACTTGCCACTGTTCCTGGAGTCTGAATCACAAACAAATGCATGAAAATGGAATTAAGATGCCTAATAAGATTTAATGTTAATGAATGCCATGCTTTTCCACATCTATGTGGAACTTCTATTAATTTTTGTAATTTTCTTGTTTTAGAAAACGTAGAGCCTGTGTCTGAATTAAATTGCACTGACACAATCACTGGAAGAATGATTACCCTGAATGTAACTTTATGCAGAATATTGCTGAGAATTTTCAAACATAAAGCTATAGATGGTATAGGACAACCATAAAAATTATTTTTAATGTGTATTATACAGGTATCTATGTTGCTTTAAAATAAAATTCCTTATGAGTATTACTGTGTGCAGGACAAAACTCCTTGGTCTGTTACATGTTTCTCCTTTTAAAAAATTTCTGATTCTTCTAATTTTAGCTGTTTCTGAGGTACTTATACTACCTGTACATGAAGTGCAGTGAAAAAATTAATACCACTCTTCCTGGAACACACTCTCCAACTGTAAATCAGGTGAGAAGCTGGTTTAAAAGTTGTACTTCCTTCAGTTTCTGTGCTGTGTAACTTTGTGTGAGTAGCTGCAAATACCCAAAATCAACTGAGTTCTGCATTCATTCTGCAAAGGATTGTCTATTAATATAACCTGCCTGAAGACAGATGTAACTTTTTACTACCATAAAATAAACATACTGCCTTAAAATAGGACAACCACACGTTTTTGCATTAGCAGTTAAAGTTTTAGAAAGCAAACTGTGCTATTTGTTTTCAGATCATGGATTGGATGTGCCTGTTGCTTGATGCACACTTCACAGTTATGGTGATGCTCCCAGAAGCAAAAGAATTGCTTTCAAGCCTGCATAAGTTTGTGAGAGCCCAAGTAAGTTATATCTTTTGAAATAACTATTGCTTTTAGGGTATTGGTGTTAAGAAGTGAGGACAGATAGCAAAAAAATAAGTAGTAAATCAAATAAGTTGTTCTCTCTATACTCCTTCCTGAGTATGGCAGTTGCTTCTCTTACTTTGGTTTCCAAAGGCTTTATATTTGGTTTAGTATCTGAAATCACAGACTGTTCCACAGTATAGTAATGTATGAAAAGAATTAAAAATTAATGAAAATAACTGTGTTTTCTTCTCCTTTAGGTACGATTCTACTCTGAACTCAACAAAATTGAGGAAAGTTTGCGAGAATTACAAAGACTTAACCACCAGAGAGACTTTCAGACATATTCTATTGAAGTGCTGGAACTTATTTGAATTTGAAGTGAATTTGAAATTATTTTTTATTGATTCCTTTTATGATGAGGATGTATTAGCACTCCATATTGGGGATGTGAAAGGTTGTTTTCTACACAGGAGGAGCACAGTCACTCTGTACCCATGTGGGAGTTGTAAATTTGAAACTCGTGTATTAAAAGCTCCCTTTTTGACTGGATAAGAAGCTGGATTCTTGCTTGTATTTTCATGTATAATTTCAATACATAACCATAAGAACATCCTAAAATGCCATGATGCTTGGCAAAGTAAGATGTGTGGTAAAACTTCAACAGATGTTTCATCAAATGAATTGACTTTTTTTATCCTACTTGCTTCTTTTTTACCCAAAGTCTGTGACTGGAGTTCTCTCCACTCTGCTGATGAGCTACAGATGAACTCATTTGAGTTTGTTTCTTTGATTTTTCTATTTTAACTTCTTCTTACTTTGTCCAAAGATGCCCTTGACATTTACAACTTAGCAGAGAAGGGAGTTTAGGTGTAGGTGTAGGATAGTTACCTATTTCACACTGCTTTTCCTCTCCTAGGTGTCATGGCCTCACAGCTTTTTAGGTGCTCTTTCATGCTTCCTTTTCCCATCCAACCAGGTCCTTTTATGCTGCTAATAAAAAAAAAAATAGGAGAGGGTTAATTGGCAGTTAGTATCTTGAATGACAATGAGATAAAGCTGTTTTGATGCATCTCATATTTGATAAGACCACCTGCATCCAGAAACTTCCTACGGTTAGGGTGAAGGAAGATGTGTACAGCAGGAAAGTCACTCTTTCTTTGAATGAAGAAGCAAAGTGCAGTTATTTAATAAAATGTCTTATTATGAACTGTATCTTGGAGGCTGCCATCAGCTGAAGATGACTTTTCTCAAGCAGAGAATGCTCTTCTAGAGCTCCTCTGTCCTGCAGACTGAGGTTACTGGATGAAGTTACTGGATTTCACCTGAATTAGCTGTACTTCTGCTCCAGAAATTTATGAAGTTTTAAGATGTGGAAAGTTAGATTCTGATTTTAAACACTAATCTCCCAAAATCATTATATACATTTGAAGCTTTTAGGTGAAGGGGAAACGTTCATGTAACAGATCCTTGAGCTGGATATTTACATTAAATGCCTAATACATGTTATGAAGTAATTTGGAGTGAAAGACTGGACAAAACCAGCTCAATAATTAAAGCAAGAGCATGTGCTCACTATTAATAATGCCATCCAGCTGTAGGTTCTTACAGGTAGGTTCTTGTACTGGTTTTTCCCTTACTCTTGGAGAAAGGAACAGATAAAAACAACAGCTTTGAACAACCAGGCTATTCATCTCCAAAGTGCCTTTTGAAGGGAGTCTTTTTCTCCATTTGTCTTGAGGATGGAGGCAGTGTAGGGCTGCCTACCTGAAATTCCTCTTCTGCTGTCTTCAGTTCCCTTCTGAATCTCCTCATTTAACTACACCAGTAGACCCAAAATAGGAACTTCAGCTTCCTGGTGGATATATGTTTTGTTCTAGAGAGTGAAGAGAGGTAGGCAAGGATAAATGGCTGATTTATATATTATACTGAGCTAAGCTTTGTGTTGGAAAGGACTAATTTATATTCCTGACTGAAAGCATAACTCATCCATTTCTCTACCAGTAAAAACTACAACTTTTGTGGTATTCAGTAAGCACTTCCACATCAACACCCTTAAGAGTTAAGGTACTCTGGTTCACAGTATTCAAAAGCAAATAGTTCTTGGCACCTTTGAGGTACAAGTACACAAAATCCATAGTGTTTTACAGATGTTAATGCCCTCAATGCAGCAGGCTCTGTGAACAGTAGTGCAGTAGATACACTAGATACCTGTGCTGGGTTCTTAGTGTATAGATGGCAGAATCAACAGGTGTTTTTTATCCAAGATCACAGAGGTAAATAGAGAAATAACCTACCTCAAAGTGGGTATTTGTGTACTTACTACAACTTTGCCACCTTATAAGAGGTTGCAAAACCTAGCCTGACGTAAGCAATCTAAAGGTAACTTTGAAAGATTCAGAACATAAATTGAGTGTAAAAGTGTAAATGGGGTTAGGCAATGTTGTCTATGCTGTTGCTGTGTCTCTGGTACTGTGTAAAGTGGCTCTGAGCCTAGGCAGCTGCACCAAGGAATATAAAAGAGATACAGATAACAAGGCTGGAGACGTGAGAACAAATTGGGCTAAACCCTGCAGCAGGCTGCCATTGTGACATTGTTGCATAGTTGACACTGCAGCAGGTTTGTGGGTTTAATGAGGTTCTCAGCCTGAGCAACAAGTTAATGAACAAAAGGCACTTATATGACTATAGAAGAATGCAAATTAAATTACATGTTGGACATAGAGCTGGCATGCTTAGGGCATGACCACCATTGGGTTTTACATCACACAGAAGCATAAGCAAGAGAAAATGAAAACGCACACACATTTATTTGTTAATGACAAAGCTACAGCTTCCCCGGGTTCCCAAAGCTGTGTAGATGTTGCAATGAAAAGAGTTCTGGTCCCAGGAAATTAAAGACGTATGTGCCTTAGCTGGCTTTCAATGTGTACTGCCTTTGCTCTGGAAACTTGATACCCTGGGTTGGAGTGGTGGCATGAGAAAGCCAACAGTGCAATTGGATTATGAAGATTTTTAGTCCTTTGGGGCCGCTGTCAAAGGGGAAAATGAGAGAAGACAAAATAGATGAGGCCCATCTCTCGTTTCGCAGTGCTCCGGAGAACTGCAGAGGCAGCAGTTCACAGAAAGTAGACGGACAAAAATGCACACGGCGGGGCCCTATGTCATCTCCTCAGTCTATTTAATTTACACCGACCCCGGCTAGGTAATGGTGAGCTGCAAGAGGGTTTTAATTTCTGCATCGTGGGTGAAGACTGAAAACACGGCAAGAGATGAATACGGCGGCGGCCCAGGGGGTGAAGGGGGGGAGCGGCCGCCGCCTCAGCGCGGTGAAGGCGGGAAACGGCTCCTGAGGGGAGACCCGGTGGTTCTAGTTGCGGCTGGGGGTGAAAGAGCCCCGTGAGGAGGGAAGGGCAGAAACCGTCGCCTACCTGAGGTCACAGCTGTCCCCTGCAGGGGTGTGCGACCGGCCGAAGCCGTGGAGCTGAGGGGTGGCAGCCCGGGGGGCTCCCTTTGGGGCGCGGGTCGAGCTGTGGGAGAGAGGACCTGTAACAAAGCGTCGCTACTCAGGTGTGAGGAGACGGTGAGTCCGAGAGAGGGAATGAGGGGCCGGTGGCCGACGGGACAGCTTCACCCATCATCGGGGGAGCGCGGCGAGGCGTCCCGGGAGCGCCCGGCGCTGGGGCTGAGGGGAACCTCGAGGTGGGCGACGGTGGCGGGGCAGCGTCTCGTGACAGCCGCCGGTGAGTTGGGGTAGTGACATACTGTGTATCGGTAGAAGGGAAGGCGGCTCGGGGAGCGCGGAGGACACGGCGGAGGGGCCGGGGTCGGTGAGGGCGGCGGGGGCTGCCCTGAGGGGCGCGGAGCCGCCCGCCCCTGCGCGCCGGCTCCAACATGGCTGAGGCGGGCGGCGGCGGCGGCGCCCCCTAGCGGCGGCTGGCGGGCGCGGGTGGTCACGTGGGGCGCTCGGGGCCTGGTGCCGCCGCCGCTTCCCCCAGTCAGAGCGGAGCGAGCTGAGGCAGAGACGAAGAAACAAGATGGCGGCCGGTGGCGATCCGGAGCGGGACGCCGGCAATTCGGATTGAGCCCTCGGCCCTCACAGCTCGGCGGCCCCCCTTCCCCGGCCCGGAACCCTCGCAGGGGGGGGGAGCTTCCCTGTAGCCGCCTGTCCGGACTCCGAGCGCCCTCCCGAGCCTTCCTTCCCCCCCCCTCCCTTCCCCCCTCTCGGCCAGCGCCCAGAGATGCGGGGCCGGCGAGGCAGGCCGCCCAAGCAGCAGCAGCCGGCGGCGGCCACCGCTCAGGCGAGCTCCCCGGCTCCGCCCGTCCCGGCGGGCCCCATCGGGGGGCTGAGGTCCCGGCAGCGGGGCAGCAGCCGCGGCAGGTGGGCGACCTCGGCCCAGGCGGAGACGGCGGGGCCCAAGCAGAAGGGAGCCGGGGCTGCCCAGGCCTCTTCCCCCGCCGCCGCCGCCTCCCCCAGGGGGGGCAGCAAGAGGAAGGGAGGCAGCGGCAGCAGCAGCACCCCTGGTGGGGGAGGCAGCAGCGGTAAGGGTAGGGGCAGGGCTGGGGCTGGAGGATCAGGGGGAGGAGGCGGAGGAGGCAGCTGCAACAGCCAAGGCAGGGCTGCCTCGTCCAGGAGGAGCATCAGCAAAGTGGTGTACGATGATCATGAGAGTGAAGAGGAGGAGGAGAGCATGGTGTCCGAGGAGGAAGAGGAGGGAGACCCCGAGGATAACCAGGACTCCGAGGAGGAAGAAGAGGAGGAGATAATGGAGGAGGAGGACGACGACGACTCTGACTACCCTGAAGAGATGGAGGATGAAGACGATGCCAGTTATTGCACTGAGAGCAGCTTCAGGAGCCACAGCACCTACAGCAGCACCCCAGGTAGAGCGTCAGTGGGATGAACTAAAACGAGTCGAGGGCACCCCACATGTTCCCTCTTAGGTTTGCAAATACGGTCCGCACGCATTCTTCCTCTCGTGCGTGTATTTAAGGGTTGCCTGAAAGCACTCGCAGGGAGAGAGGGGTATGCAAATTAACGACTGGCAACCCCACGGATGCAGGGAACATTAGAAGATGCTTACAAACACATGCACTGAGCGGAGGGAGGGAGGGCAGTACCTGCTTTATCGAGGGGATGCTTTGCAAATTTGCATGGGGATTCTGGTGACTGCAGAGGTGCATGATATACCAGAACATGTTGCAAACAATGTCACAAGTGTAGGGAGCGTTCACTTTAGCAATTAAAAGCCAGGGAAAAGAAATGCATGCCTTACAAAGAGGTCCTTTCAAATATGTACAGGAAAAGATGGCTTGTGCTTGCAAATATAACTTGATGTTAAAAGGAGAGGAAGCACATGCAACGTGAAGTGGCTTAAAAAAACAAAAACAACAAAAAACCAATAACCGTAAGCACTGAAAAATTCCAGCTTCTTAAAATAAGAGATATAACTGGATCCAGCATGTACTGGCTTTAAGACAAAACTAGCTTTCTAAGGAGGGAAATGAGGTGCATTGTTCAAAATGGAGATTGCATTGTTATAGTTTGGGGAAAAGTGCACAGGGCCTCATTGGAAGGGTGTAAACCTAGTTTTAGTTAAACATAAAGATTAAAAAGGTGGAGGTTGAGTCAAAAGTGTTGGGTTTAAATGCTGTATTTAATTTCAGATATGGCAACTTTTAAAACTCGTGTTGGTGTCAAAACTCGTTAAACATCATTGTGATTTTTTTTTTCTTTTTGATCTCCAGTGGCAAATTTGGGCTCAATTTTTTAAGGCCTGCACTTCTGTTTGTCCTTAATTAGTTCCTTAACTATGTGGGTTTCAAGCTTCAAAAATTCTTAATCTAAACTTAAGAACTTTGGATTTATTTGAATTCATTCCAGAATGGAGTTCAACCTTAGGATTATTTTTTTTTCTTGAAGTCTGACTGGTTAAACTTAGGGATAACCTAGGAGTGTTTCTGAGTTGGGCTATGGGATAAGATACACTGCTGTTGTACAAGTATTTGTGGAAGGTGGAAGGAACAGGTTGTTGGTGCAAATGCACTGCATTTTAATTAAAAAAGGAGTGAACTGTTTGAGTTCTTAGCTGTCAACTTTTAAAAGAGGGAAGTACTGGCCAATAAATGTGTCATGTTTTTATTTTGGTGAGTTAATAGTATCAGCTCATTATGTGACTTCATAATGGTCTTTTAAAAGCCTCTGTGTCTTTTTAAAAAAATCTTCATCCACATGCTCAGGATCCTAAACGAATCAAAATAAGCACATATAGTACTAAATTAATTTAATTTAGAGTTTGATTGGGTTTTTTTCAAGGTGCTAGTTTACCTGTTGCAGGGATGTCCTTCAATCAAATTGAAATTTTTAAATATTTATTACTTTAAAGATTGAAGTCTCACCTGACAGAAGAAAAATATTCTGAAGTACTCTTGACTTTTATTTTTTCATTTTCCACTTAGTTGTGGTAACTTCAATTTTTTTCATTTTTTAGGGGGTACTGTTTTCAGGGAAAGAGTATTTTAGTGATTTGAATTGGCTAGGTTAGGAAATCTATTTTTTACATGCTCATTTTTACATGCTCATTTTTACATGCTCATTTTTACATGCTCATTTTTTACATGCTCATTTTTTACATGCTCATTTTTACATGCTCATTACATGAGCATCCAGGTCTAAAATGAGCTCTTCAGAGTATGGGTGTATTCAGTTTTTGAAACATACTTAAGTATTTTGGCAAATAACAAGATACCTCTGTGCATTGTTGTGCAAGCATGGACAGGTTTTATGTGATATTTAGGAGTATCAGAAACCATTTTGATAATTTAGGTGTCTGTTTCTCACTTGGTCAGGGTAACCAGTCAACTTTATTTTAAGATAAGTTAAATTGTTGTAAGCGTTTTTATTCTTATGTGATATATTTATAAAAAAATAATGAATCTGTGATAGTTAAAACATCTGTGTTGTTATTCTGGCAGTTTACTGGCAGCTCTCATTAGTTCAGTATTTGCCTAAAGGTTTGTCTCCCACACATGCTGATGCCCTTTTGCAAAGCAAGAGGGAACTTTTCATTCCCTCAGCTCAGTCTGTGTCTTGTTTTGCTGAACAAAGCTCTACGATGTGGGCACTACTGAAATCTTATTCTTATCATAACCAGGAAGGGATGTGTGACATGAAACAGCATTAATAGTTAAGGAGAAGCTTCATTTAGCCTCAATATCTCTTTATTTACCAGTGGCCAGCACCCAGGGATGTGTCTGCAGAGTTCCTCCCTGAGCTCCAGTGCTCTTTGACTCAGGTGCATGCTGAGCCAGCATTATCTTGAGCTGTGTTTAGATACGGGGTTTTTTTCTTTCGTATAATTGTCTTCCAACCAGACAAATTGCAATGTACAGTGACAAAGTTCCTGTGGTTAACTGGAGGGCTTGAAGGAGTGTCTCCTGCATTGTTTTAAACTGGCCCCTGACAGGATCCTGCGGTGCCCCCTGGGTTTTTTCTGCTTGAAGTGATGAACGATCCTTCTCTATTTATTTGCCTTCCGTGGTGTGCAGCCTGAATTACTGCCACTTTCAGGATGCAGTCGTAGTGGCTGAAGAGTTTATTTCTTGAGAGTAGAATGCTGAAAAATTGCACTCCCAACCATAGTCTTCTGCCAACCAGGATTTTACACGTCACACCCCATTTCAGGGGGTGACAGACTTTTTACAGTGTTTTCATACTTAGGTTGAACAATGACTTAAAAGATCACCGTGCAGTGTGTCTAGCCAAGAAAGGCTCAAATTTTGTACTGTGCTGGGGAGCTGACAGAATATCTTGAACTTGGATGCAGGTGTACATTTTTCACCATGTTAAAGTATATGTGCTTTACTATGTATCAAAGTGTTTAAAGAAGCAAAATTTTAGGAGTGATAAAATGTCTTTGACATAACAGTATTGGTACAGCTTATTGTGTGACATTTATCATTGCTTTTTCTGCTGGGTGGACTTTTGGTAGAGGAATTTTGTGTGTGTGTGTGTTATGTCCCTTCTCTCTTATCCTTCCCAGAAAGTAGATTTATTTTTAGGATGTGTATCCTCTGTATTTTGTATCACTAAAGGTTTTTGCAGTTACACGTTCTTCTTTAGGCTTGTCATAATGCAGTTATAGATACCAAGTTTTTCTTTCATATGTTTCATAATTTTAAAATAAGGGTTTACTCTAGGTGCCTGTAAATCCATTTCTTGATTTGTTTCTTGATTTTCTTCCTTGAAAATTAGGTTTAGGAAGAGCTAAATACCTAGATTTTTGGCTGAGATGTTAATATCGTCTGAAAGGGGAGTTGCCGACCCAAAGATTTGTCTTAAAATACATTAAATAAAATTCCTAGATGGATTTTGCTAGTCTGAGCACTTTCAGTGATTGACCATCACTTCCTTTAACCAGTTACCTCACCAGTGTGCTTTTATCTTCAGGGTGAAAGAATTTAATTGGTACCAAAGTGCTGGATTTTTGTGTCTGCAGTAATTTTATATCTTAACACATTTTCATGCTGTTGAAGTAGAGACATTGAGATATGACAGTGAGATATGCAGCCTCTTTTGTCTGTCAGGTGAAAAGATTTACCAGCTTCCCAAACATCTTGCTTAGGGTACCCTGTTCTCTAAATTAGATCTGGCATGCTCTTGTTTTACCATTTTGTAATCTGAACTTTGATTTGTACTCTAGAGGAACTATCACTCGTTCATCATGCCAGGCATGGAAAGTACAAGGGGAGTCCTAGCACAGAAATTGTGTAGAAGGCCAGACAGTAAATCTTTGGCTGATTCTGTTGTATTGACATGCAAATTTGCAGTTTATCTGAAGAGAACATTAGTGCCTCTGCCATCAGAGAATGTTTGTTACAAAAGGCAGAATAATTTGAAGTACTGCAGGTGAGTTTATTGTGCAAACTTTTTTTATAGGTCTGCAGTGAAATTCCATAGCTTATGATTGTATTGCATAGAACTGGTGAAGGGTGAATAAATGTGGATTTTAGTAGATTGGGGGTAGCTTATATTCCTGGCTCCTACTGAGAGCGTCCTGATGGCTGTAATGTTGAGAAATTCTTAGTATAAAATTAGTAGAGAACCCCAGTTTGATTTAGAATTGTGCTACTGACAGACATAAAAGCTGAAAAAATAAACAGCAAAGTTTTAAAACAGACCTAGTTTTTTACAGAGCAAGGCAGTCCTCAAACTTAGAGACATGTGTTGAGGATTTCTGTGATATGAGTGCCTTCAGGAAGCTTCCTTCAGGATCCAGTCTGGTAAATGGTTATTTTTTCATCTGTACTTAAACTTCCAAAGCTTTTGTGGTGTTTGGAATGTGTAATTTTTAATGTTGGTTTAGTTTTTAAGTCTCTCTGGTTTGTGATTGGTTGTTTGGATTTTTTTTTTTTTTTCTTTTTCCCAGGAAAATAAAATGCATTTGGGTTAGGTCTGATTGTTGCAGAGTAGTATTCAAATTGGAGCTGAATTTACAAGTAGTTAAGCATGCATTTTAGTCTTTCAGAATTTTTTTCTGGAAGAGATTGACTTGAGAATATTAGAAACGTGCTTACTGTCAGGTTGGCATTTTTAGAGGGTAAAAAGTCTTTTATTTAAGTCAAAGCCTTTAATTTTGGCCCATCCCAAGGAAAGGATTTAGATTTTTCTATTTTAGTACTGCTTTTCATAATATATTCTTATTTGATGTTAAACTGATTCATTTTACTGCTTTTTCTTCTTTGGTGCAAGCTGAGCAAGTGCTCTCTCAAGAGCTTGACTTTTAATTAAGGAACCAGTTTGGACACTGCTGTGACAAAACATGTAGCTATATGCCACATGTCTAGTTTGAGGGGAAAAAAAAAAAAACAAACCACCACCAAAATTATTCTCTTCTGATTTTTCATCAACTGTTTTCACTTTTCTCAGTGATACAACAAGAACTTGTGTGTTGCTGTATATTCTCATTTGAAACTTGCCTGTTGCAAAGTAGTAATAGGGGACAGCAAATGTCTGATTTATGGATCTTTATTAGAACCAAACAGAAATAGGGCAGTCTTAGTGAGTTTAGGAGGGTATTCAAAACCAAAATTTCCAGGAGGGTGGGAAATGAATAGAGCATCTTCTCTAAGGACTGCTTGTGCTTCCAGGATATTATAGAACTGCCAGTTGATCTTTATGTTGAGGAGTTTCTGTAGTGACTCATGATCTGGAAAACAAAACCAACCCAGTTCTGTTTTACTAAAGATGGAATTCTGTGTAATAGTAGTGTAGTTTGACTTGATTTGTGGAACTTGAAGCCAAAAATTATCTCTTCCTGGGGAAAAATTTAAAGTCTTTGTAGAGTCTGCCTGTGGGGGGTGTTCTATATATTTTTCCCCCCTTCCTGTGACAGATGACTGAAGTATTTGAAACTCTTTGATCTGTCTTGCCACTGCAACTGTGAATTCTAAGTGGGAGCCTTAGTGCCCAAGTGCTGAGAAATTATGAGGAAGGGAAAGTTTTCAGAGAACAGAAATGAGACCAGTTGTGAGCTTTCTATCCAAGAAATGCTGGAAGCAGTGTTTATTTTTTAGCTCATACCTGTGTAGCTACCCTTCACCCTATTTAAACAAGATGTGGTTTCTGGCAGAATATTTATTATGTAGGAATATTTATTATGTAGGACCTCCATCCACAGATCCAGTACTTGAAATATGTTGGGCCAAAAGGCTGTGTTTGCTGTACATCTGGAGTGCAGTAACAGAAGTGAGACAAGGCAAAACTTGATTTTCGTGATTATTATTTACAAGTAAACAAATAAAGCAAGGGTTGGGTGTTTTTTAAGTGCTTCAGTTAATTCTGGTTTGGGATGCTCAGCCTGTTACTTCAGTAACTTCATTCTATTTCAGATATCATTAGTGCTTGCTTAAATATTTGTAATATAAATTATTTTAATAGATTATAGTAAGCATAGACTATAATTATCAATATCTATAATTAAATGTGCCATGTGAATAAAATTGTTTACTCTTTAATCTTAATTACAGGCAGCTCTTCAACTAGAGAATTCAAAATAGGGAGAGGCAACCATTGCAGACTACTTCATCACTTTTGGAGACAACTAGTGAAGGAATGCCATATAAAAGAAGCTTATTCTAGATAGAAGTAGAATGCTGAGACTCAAGATGATCTGGATCCTGTAATAGTCCAGTCGTGGCAGCAGGAGGCCATTGGCAGATCAATTTATCCTTCCAAGTAAAGCTATGGAATTTAAATGACATTTTCTCTCTGTGCTGGCTCAGACTTGAAGGTGGAATTTGACTCAGGGATTTGGTTAATATGCAGAAGCAATATTAGAAGTATACAATTTACATGCAATAAAATGAGCCTATTTGGGGGAAATTGCAGTGTGAGTAAAGAGTTTCTTTAACTGAGAGTTAACATCTAGATTCAGTATAAAGTTTTGTCAGTCAGGTGGTGGTGGTGCCTAAAGCAGAAGAACTTCTGCTGTTACACCTGCTGTGGAATCCTCTTTATTTTTTGTTTTAGACAAAGTAGTACATTCTGCATTTTCTGCTTAAACCAAAAAACTTGCTACTACAGGAGGAGCTATCCACAAATGGGAAATTATTCATGGCAAATCATAAAAATCCAAAGTTATTTAAACTATACCAAGATAAATTGGAAAATAATTAAAGATAGTAGGTGGTGTGGAAACAAAGTTAACAAAGTTAAGGAAAGAGAGCAACAGTGTAATTCTGTTTCTTGCTCAGTGTGGTCGTAGCACTGAATTTGTTACCTTATTTCACTTCCATGCAGTATTTTAAATACATAATAATGTAATGCCTGTATGTAGTGACCCAAATAAAAATAAATGCTATTATGTAATTATCAGTTGTGTGGCCTACACAAGCTTGCAACTCTCTCTCTGAAATATTTAAATTGAGGTCATTGAATTAATTATTTGTAAATCAATTTAATTAAATTTCAATTAACACTTTTTCTCACAGGTAGAACTCAAAATTCCCCATGGAGGGCAAAATCCATGATGACTGACAACAATTAAAAAAAAAAAAAAAAAGTTGTCATCAAATTCTAGGCTCTCTAGAATAATTAAAAGTAAAATAAAATAAATTTGGCATGCAAATGTTTAAAGAACCCAGAGTTGGGTTTTTTGGTTTTTGTGTGTGAGTCTGCCAGTGAATGTCAGAGTCAAGCATTGGATCATTTTCCTTATGGAAAACAGAAGATCTTCCTTGAAAGTGAAGAGCTTGAGAAGTTGGATATGTGTATTGTAGGAAAGCTTTTTTTCAAAAATTTGAGGGGTCTTTTTTGTGTACATGAAGAACAGTTGGGTAAACCTGAACTGTGATCTTCAGACACCTTCACAGAGGCTGAAACTGCTTCTGAGTAGTGTGAGCTGTATGGGATGTCAGAACACTGCAGATAATTAGCAATGAAGAAATTGCTGTTACCAGAATCACAAACAATCCTAGAATCCATATTTGGAGTTCAGAACTGCCTTTCTTCAGCTGTCTGAGCTGGTGGCAAGGGAGGGGGTTACCCACCCAACCAGCAGGATACAGACATTTAATCTCAAACAGAGAGCACTTTAACATCACTATATCATATTCCATTGGCCTACACTTTTAATTTCAGTTTTTAAACTGAAAAATGTCACTTAAAATGCTTCAGGATTTATGGGCACTTTGGCAGAGAGTGGCTATTTTATGGAAATCAGGCTGTTGGGTTTTGTTCCTTGGGTTGTTGTTTGTTTTTTTTTTTAAAGCACCTGCAGTGTTTCTTGAGATTGCAGCTTATGCATGAAACAGTAATACATGTAAGCACACAAACTGCTGAATTTCCAAATCACAGTTTGTGATTCATTCTGGTTTATCTTTGTCTGAAGTTGCCTAGGGTATTTTTGCCTACTGATTAATTTTGGTAAAACCAGGGGGATTATTCTTGCTGCTTGCTTTCTTGGATGGCTGTTTCTTTTATGGCTGTACTGTGTGACAGACTTTTTTTCTGCTGTAGTTGCAAACACTTGGGAAGAATCTAGTTTATAGTTTTGCCAGTTTTGGGGGGTATTTGAACTGTATAAAAACCATTAGTGATGTCAGAATACCTGTTCTCCATTGTTGTCCTGCCCAACTAAGATTGGTCCTACACCATCCTGCAATTTTAAAGGAAGCTTCAGGACCCTCAAGTAATTTGTGATTGTGCACTTGGGTGTGTTTTCCTTTGGCATCTTTTAGGTAAACCAACTCTGGTTTGTGCATATATGATTTTGCACCATAGAAAAGTTTGGTTTAATTTGGATATTTCTTGCTTTGTGCCTGGCTGTGAAACTCCTGTGTTTCTGTGTATTTGCCATGATTAAAGATTTTCCACTGATTTGTGAAGAAGCATATTGGAAGACAGTCATGCAAGCATTCTTTCATTTTCCACAGGCAGAACTCAAACTTAACTAAACTTGGGAATCTATTTTTATCCTCAGATGATGTTGACCCATTACTTCTGTAATGGAAACATCTGGCAGTTCATCTTCTATATTGTTTCAGTGTCTAATTTGTTGCATAAGATTTCATTCTTTAAAGCTGGAGAGGCAGAGGTGTATCTGGTGCCATCTTGCCATGCTAGGTCAATGACTGAATTATTTTCTTCTGGAATCATTTGGCAAACTGTCTATTATACATCAAGATGTTCCTTAAAGGTAGCTTTTCTTTTTGGTAACTTTTTTCCTTTTCAACACATTTAAGTTTTAATGGTGGTGTATTCAGATTCAGTAGGCTACCTGCCTGCCTCAGCAAGTCTTTCTTTTTCCCACCCCACTCTCCATTAGATTAATTTCTTGTATTTATGGGAATATTGGAGGGAGTAGGATGAGTTCAACAGCTGTCACAGAGAACCATTTCCTCTTGATGGTGGAACTTACTGCATCTCTTAATTTTTCAACCAGATGGGGGGGTGAAGGTGTCACAGAATTTGATTGAGAAATTATTATATTTAAAAAATATGAAGTTTAAGATTCTACAGTCTTGGTTGTGTCACTCTGAAGTCTCAGATCATACAGTGTCACTTTGAAAAAAAAGTGTGCATATGGAATTCCTGTTCTGGACAAGTTCATTTTTCCCTTGGCTTTTCTCTGTGAATAAAATACATCCTGCTGACCACTTCTGTGTTGGCCAGAATCTTAGTATGTTTACCAGAGGATTTAAGAGTGGTTTCTATATCAGTTCTTGGGTTAACACTAAGATAATAGTTTTATGATTCATTTATGAGATTTTTCACTAAACTTGATCTTTAGATTATTTTGTTGTTGTTTTGTTAAAGGGGGTAGGTTTAATGAGTGCATCCTAAAGCTTCAACTGATAGCTATAAAAAAAGCTGAACACTTCTTTGTTGCTTTGATAGGTTGAAATATTTAATCTGTCAAGTAGTGCCACGTACAGAAACATTTCTCTTTTGGTTTTCCCTCTGCTTGGCATCAGGGAGAGTGGAATTAAAGGGAAGAAGGTTTAGCATTTCATCTAAATTAGCATCTGAGACTGAATTAGTTATGCTCAGTGTCTTTTTGTGTAAATAGTAAAGCTCTTCAGATCAGCTTTTTGTGTTAGATTTTGTCCTTCCATAATCATACTGCTTTTCTCATTCTGTGGATATCTTCTCTTTTATTGAAGCAGTGGGGAGGGGGTGTATTTGGGAGCCTTTTTGGTTGGTTTTGTCATTTGTTTTTAAGTTGGGAGTGCCTGAAAGAATTGCATAGAGCATCACATTTAACTTTTTTTCTGGCTACTGGGTATCCAGAAGAAATACTCTAGTTAGAAAGCAGTGGACAAAGTGATTTAGGTTCTGTTTTGTATTTTAATTTGACTGAAATTGATGTCCTCAGGCATCTACTTGTAATTGCTGCATAGGAGATGTATGTTCTGTGGGAAATGCAACTGATCTCGCTTTCTAAAGCAAAACTTGAGGTATCTTGTGTATTTAGTTAACCAAAGTATCAGAGTGTTAAGTGAATTATCACACTTATGTAACTATGAAGCTGTGAATCCTTAATTTGCAGGAGTTCACAAAGTCTGACACAGTCACTGATGGTAGATGTTTAAACATGCTGACCTCTGAATGGCAAAATTCTTATCGTTTGTTTTTCTTTTCCAGGTAGGAGAAGACAAAGAGTGCATCGTCCTCGTTCTCCAATCTTGGAAGAAAAGGACATCCCACCCTTGGAATTTCCTAAATCCTCAGAGGACTTAATGGTGCCTAGTGAGCATATAAT
The DNA here is from genome assembly GCF_036169615.1 of Heliangelus exortis. Lineage (NCBI taxonomy): Eukaryota > Metazoa > Chordata > Aves > Apodiformes > Trochilidae > Heliangelus > Heliangelus exortis. The sequence goes on from NC_092441.1 coordinate 3,432,936, forward strand.
GAATGTTATTGCCATCTATGAGGTACTAAGGAACTTTGGCACTGTTTTACGCCTCTCTCCTTTTCGTTTTGAGGACTTCTGTGCTGCTCTGGTAAGTCAAGAGCAGTGCACACTTATGGCAGAGATGCATATAGTGCTTTTAAAAGCAGTTTTACGTGAAGAAGACACTTCAAATACTACCTTTGGACCTGCTGACCTCAAAGATAGCGTTAATTCCACTTTGTATTTCATAGATGGAATGACGTGGCCAGAGGTTCTGCGGGTATATTGTGAGAGTGACAAGGAATACCATCATGTTCTTCCTTACCAAGAAACAGAGGACTATCCTTATGGACCAGTAGAGAATAAAATCAAAGTTCTGCAGTTTTTAGTGGATCAGTTTCTTACAACAAACATTGCACGTGAGGAGTTGATGTCAGAAGGTGTTATTCAGTATGATGATCATTGTAGGGTTTGTCACAAACTTGGGGATTTGCTTTGCTGTGAAACTTGCTCAGCTGTGTACCATCTGGAGTGTGTGAAGCCACCTCTAGAAGAGGTACCAGAAGATGAGTGGCAGTGTGAGGTCTGTGTTGCACATAAGGTGCCTGGAGTAACTGACTGTGTTGCTGAAATCCAAAAAAATAAACCATACATTCGACATGAACCTATTGGATACGACAGGCATAGACGAAAATACTGGTTCCTGAACAGAAGAATCATTATGTAAGTAAACTAATAACAGCATTTTCTGAACAATAATACTGCATTGGTTGTATTTTAAATATATTATTTAAGTTGCTGTTGTTATCTTCACGTTATTCTTTCTTTGGATAAGACCATCACTTGCTGTTTTTCACGTAGATTTCTGTAGACTGTATAATCAATCCATCAGTTTTCTCCAAAATAAGTATTTTCATTGTCTCTATATAAAAAAGGGGGAAGGGTGCAAAACGGGAACTCTGGCTAAATTTTTGATGTGCCTAAAACACAGGAACGTGAGGAAGAAAAAAGAAACATTATTAACTCTTTTAACAGAAGTTACTGAAAAGCAGTTTAACTCTTATTATAAGCGCATGGTGTACAGGACACTAGTTTTGATCTACTAGTACCTGCCTAGATAATGTTTGACAGTTAGGAGTCAAACCCTTGTTAGTGAGGGCATTGTGCCCTGTTTTTTCCCTGAAAAGTTGAATCTTAAATTATAAAAATACATTTTTCACAGGAAAATAACTAGACTGGCTTTTCTTATAAAAGTGTTCTTATGTAATTGTTCTCACAATGGAGGAGAAAGTATTTAAGTGAAATCAGTGGTATTGTTAATTTAGGAAAAATAAAAAGCTTCAACTATGTTTCTTGAAATAAAATTGTCCACTCAGTATAATGGAGAAAATAAGTCAGCTGGATACCTTGTCAGAATTGCATACAAAACAGATTACAGTGACAGTCAAGCTATTAGCCAGTATCTTTAAGAGGTTTTGTGAGAATTGTTGATGATGCTTCCTCTTGCAAACAAGATACTTTTAAGTTTTAATTTTAGTCCTTTAAAATAGTGTCCCTTCTCTAGGGTATTGTTGGTCAATGCTGTAATATGAGTTTTGGCTGCTCTTTGTTTCCTCTCTTTTTTTCACACCTATAAAAAAGAGTCCATGTTTGATTATTTTTGGTTCCTCTGGGTTATAAATGCCATAGTAGTGTCAAGTAATCTTTTAAAAGATGAAGGAACTTATTCTTTTCTTACTCTTATCTTTTTATACTCCATTTATACTCAATCACATGCCCTGCAGTATGTGGTGTATCATCCAGATGGTTCATCAGGAGGTGATGGTCAGCCTGAAGCTGTTGATATCCTGTTTTTTCCATTGCCTCATACATAATTTTTTATCTCTGTTTCCAGAAAATGAGTTGAAAGTTTGATTTTCAAAAAAAAGCCTGGTTTTGAAGGACATGTAGCTGATATTTTTGCTCGTTACCTGTCCTTTAATAACTTAGTCTCATCTCTGCATATTTTTTGTAGCTTTCCTTTTAAACTCAAGTAAAAAATTTCTTCTTAAAATGGGTTTGCCTTACTGCTCTCCTGTACTAGCAGAATGATTATGTTCTGCCTGCCATTGCAGGTCTGGGAATTCACATAAAAACCCCAGAGTTACTCATACAGGAGGTGATTTTAACATAAATAGGCAGGCTTTTTCCCCCCTAATATGTAGGCAGATTGGTAATTATTTTGATTGAACTCAATCTATGAAACAAAGCTGGTTTTTTTTTCTCATTGAAGTGAGGTATGTGAAGGTTTTGATTCAGGCAGTGTTTCAGCATATTTTAAACTAAAATAAATCAGGCAGATGCTTCTTAATTCTTTCTCTTTAGTACGTCCCTAGTAGTTCACTTTACCTGCACTAGAAAAGACATCTTCAAAGGTTAAATGTATTGAATTTTACTTTTAAAAATAATTTGCATTCCTCTTCAGTGGGCAAACTGTTTCAGAAATCATAAATCAATGTAATGAATCAGTGAATATAAGTTTTGTATCCTAGTTGGGATTTATTTAAATATGTAATGTAGAGAATCAAGCAGTTCCAGTAGACTTTTCATAGAACTTCACCATAATTACATTTATGCATAATGTGCCTTAAAACTTTAAGCTAAAGCCACTTGCTGAGGGGACAAAAGTATTTATTGTCTAACTGAATTCCAGGGAAATACAACTGTAATATTTCACATAGATATTAAACTCTGCTTTTATTTTTCATGTCCTTTAAATTCAGTAGCCATGCTATATTGCAAACCCAGCCATTTTGCATAAATCTATTGAACTAGATCAAACCACACCTGATACCTTGGATAACTGAAGGATAACTGCCAAGTTCTAAAACCTGAGATACATTAAATGATAGATACTGTTATCAACTTGATTAAAATGAAGAGAGTATTCACTAATGCTATGCAATCAAGTGTATCAGAGGAAGCTGATCAATCTAGAAATAAGCTGAACAAACACTGATTTGAGATTTTGCCCAGAGGGATTAGAGAATTGGAATCCTAAATTCCTGTGGGTTTTGCTTTTTAAAGGGATTTTTAGGGCTTTTTACTTCTCCTCTCTCCTCTTAAAATTATTCTCAGTGTTTTTCCCATTTTTTAAAGGGTTTTGTAGATGTTATTGTTGACTGATATTTTATTTCCATGCTCACTGCTTGATGAGGGTAATAAGCCTTGCTTCAGCCCATCATTGTGGTTTTGTTTCTCTATTCCACCTCTTCTGTTTTACACAGATGGAAAAGTGGATGCTGAAGAGGTGTCTCGTACATACCCAGGTGTAGATATCAAAAAAAGAAAAAAAAAAAAAAGAGGGGGGACAGAAAATTAACTTCAAGTTAACTATTTAGGAAATTTAAGACTTTGGCCTGCCTTCTCCTAGTAAACTGCTGCAGTGTTTCAACAAGTTATCCTTCTAAAAATATTGAGGTGCTTTGTGTTTGTCAAATGTTTATGACAGAAGAAAATGAAACATTGTTTGGCTTTCATTTTGACAGCAGAAATAAGACAGAGTTATTGATGAATTGCATGTGTCTTCCTTGATGGTCAAAAATAATTTCAGGGTTTTTTCTGCAAGATTTGTCATGCTTTTTATGTCTGTAGTGTGTCCTCCTCTATTTTCCCCTATTAATTTATAAGGGTTTGGATCTTCATTGGAATAGATTACTTTAAACAATGTATTGAATTAATCAGTTTCTAATTATATCAGCATGGAATTCAGGAAGGGGTGTATCTGCTTCACTATTGTTTTACTTGTCACATCTTATGTGTTGTCATTTTTATCTCTCCTAAAATTTGCCTCTAAGGCCTGCCAGTGAATAGTTCCTGGCAGCAAAGGAGGCTGAAAGATGGAGGAAATATTCATGTGATTTTTTTCTCTCTTGCTTGGCCTCACTTAATACTCAGCTGAGTACCTTAGAGACAAAGCAGCACCAGGCTGGCACATCCCTCTGGAATGGGAATCAGTCCCTGTGTAGACTTGGATCTTGCCATCTCCTTTTCAGAGTAACCCTCAAAGTTCTTGAAGGGTAAAAGTAGTGTCCCTTTAGCCAATGCAAGAAGGTGTTCAGGGAAAGTTAGCTTAAATCTTTTAAATTAAAGCTTAAACTGACTTGGCCAAAATATATCTCTGATATATATATATATTTATATGACATATAGAATATATATTTACATGACACACAGAATATATATTTATATGACATATAGAATATATATTTATATGACACAGAATATCTATTTATATGATACAGAGAATATATATTTATATGACATATAGAGTATAAATGACATAGAATATATTTATATGACATAGAATATATATTTATATGACACAGAATATATATTTATATGATACAGAGAATATATATTTATATGACATACAGAGTATAAATGACATAGAATATATTTATATGATATAGAATATATATTTATATGATACAGAGAATATATATTTATATGACATATAGAGTATAAATGACATATAGAATACATTTATATGACATATAGAATATATTTATATGACGTATATAATATATATATGACATATATAATATATATATGACATACAGAATGCTTCTGCAGTTGTTCTTTCAATTAAAGAGAAATTTTATGCTCAATACTCTATATAAATAAAGGGAAATGGAAGTAAAATACTCTTGAATAACCTCATTGTCCATTTCTTGATTATTATCTGAGCAGTTCTTGAATGAGTAGGACTCAAATCACACTTGGAAAGATAAGCTCTGGGTGCCTTTTGCAGAATATTCTGTGTTCTTGTGCCTTGATTCTTCACAGTGTGCCTCTGGGTGTTATTGGCCTGCAGAACACCATCTCCTTCCTGCTGCTGCAAGCTTTTTCCTCCAGTTCTGGAGGGAATTGAAGAGAATAGCTAATTGCTTTTCAGGCCAGTGGAACCTTGTAAGAGTAGATTAGGAAGAGCTGATGGCAAAGACAGATGCTTATCAGGATTTTCAGGTGACATACATAGCCATCCTGGGTGGATTGGCAGAGCTGCAGCAGTTGCAGATTTGCTAAATGGGGGCCAAAGGAGGAAAAGAAAAATACACTTGGGTAATCACTGTGAAAATTTAAGCAAGCCTCAGAGTCTGAGCTGCTTGGCTGGGAAATGGGTACTAGCACAGCCTTACTTCTTCAGAAGCCATACTTTCCCTGTCCTTTGCAGTTATACATCTTTTTCTTCCTGCTGTGTGACCTGTATCTTACATTCTCCTCTACCCTTCCATCTTAGTTTTCTGAATGTTTGCCTTTAACTTCCTTTTCTGTGGCTTTTGTTCACAAAAAATTAAAGGTGCTGCCATTCCTTTTAGTTTTAGTAAATAACCTTCTTGGTTCAGAGGAAAAATGGTTTCAATAATAATTTTTCTTTAACATGGAAGTCTACAGGCATAGAATATTCCAGACTCAAATGATTGACAGTGTTCAGCTGTTACTTTTTGATATGTAGCATGTGGGCAGTCTTCCTGAAATGAGCTGTTTTCTAAGAAAACTTGTCAAATTTAACCTTGCTAGCCTCTTAAAACTACTGGAAAGTTACTGGTAGTCTAGCAGAGAAAATGGGTGAAGCAGAATCAGTTGCTTTTCATGAGCAAGGCCCTTTATGAGAGAAATTATAGTATTTCTTTGCAAGGCACCAGGTTTTATCATCAAAACCAAAAGTCTGTTTTTTAGTAATGGTTGTGACACATTAGTAGTTGAATTTAGAGTGATGTTGCCATTATTAACTTCTTAACCACCTTATTTTAGTTGTATTCTGGCTGAATTGGAAATATTTTTTTTTTTCATAGACTGTGGAAAACAGTAGGTAGGTGGCAAATTGCCTTATGGTTATTTGGTTTCCTGAATATCTGAGGCTGATTTTTGCTGTCAGCCATGTCCGGGTAGCCAGTAGAGAAGAATTAATATTTTAAAAATACTTTTTCAGAGAGGAAGATTCAGAAAGTGAGAAAGACAAGAAAATCTGGTACTTTAGCACAAAGATACAGCTGGCAGAGTTAATTGAATGCCTAGACAAAGATTACTGGGAAGCTGACCTATGCAAAACTCTGGAAGAAATGCGTGAAGAAATTCATCGGCACATGGATGTGACAGAAGACCTCACTAATAAAGCAAGGGGCAACAACAAGTCTTTCCTTTCTGCAGCAAATGGTAACAGTACTTTGTTTAATGGGAAAATGTGTTACACTTTGTATCAAATACTAGTTTATTTTATTGTTAGTTGTTGATGGAGAAGCATCATGCAAGTGCCAGCATGGTTAAGCAGTGCTGACCTCTGCAGGACCCTCTGTCAGGTGCTCTGGGATGTCCAGATCCAGATTTTTGATACACTTGGGGTGTGCCTGATTGTGATCATTCCAGGTCTTGGCAAGGAGCTGTGTTAATTGTTAAATACTTCTTGGTACTGTTTTTTCTATCTATAGGTACATAATGCCTCATCAACATTGAACAGTTCAATGGGAGTTGAGGTGCCACAAATCAGAGCTCCAATATTATGGAGAGTATGAAAGAATGCTGAGCTCCTCTGGTGTTCCCCACCAACTTCATTTATCTACCTTGGAGCAATAAATAGCAATGTAAATCTGTCAGGGTTTGACCCTTGGTTATGGGGAAGATATGAAGATTAGATATTCAGGTGTAAAAATTGGTTTAAGTCATCACTATATAAATGCATAAACCAATAATTAAATCGTGGTAATTGTTTCTTCTAAATGGTGAAAAGTGGTGTTTTGTCTCACTGAGAAGTAATATTTATGATGTCATTTCTGCTCAGTAGCTCTGTAGGTGGCAGGTTTTTATTCACTGATGACAACATACTTTCTATTGTAGATGAAATTTTGGACATTATCAGAGCAAGAAAAGGAGAAATAGTGGAAGATAAAAACACAGCAGATGATGAAGCAGAAAAGCCCAAAAGTGATGCTGATAATGAGCAGACAGATGCTGAGAGGGCCAAGGAAGAGTCTGGAGACCAAGATAAAATTGAGGAAACACCCACTGAGCAAGATGAAGAAAAAGTGAAAACAGAAGGTAAAGAAACTGTAACTGTGCTTTAACAATTTCATTTATGTGAAGTGAATCTGTAGCTAAGACCCTCACATTTCAAGTGTCAATGTGTTGGGGTTTTTTATGATTCTCTCCAAGTTATTTTTTAAGTAACAGATGATATTTGTCAGTTCCTCTGTGGCTGCATGTTACAGTTGTTTTTCTAGTTAAGTAGTTTCACCAATTTTCATTATTTTCATGTTAAATATAAGGTTGTAGAAACCTTGAAACCTTGGCTTTGAGGTACAGGTGGCACAGGTTGTGATCAATGTTTGTAGTAAGCAATATTAAATTATTTTTATCATTGCTTTCCTGATCAGAATTAGTTTGTGCTTTGATTCTAAGACCTTATAGCAGAAAAAAAAAAAAAAAAAAGAGAATAAGTTTGATGTTTTCAGACAAAGCTGCTGAAGTTGCTTTCTAGGGGTGATGCCAAATAGCATCCTAAGATAACACTGAAGAACATCCCTGAAGTTTTGTTGTGCATTTTACTGTAGAGGCAACAGTCATTGGGGATAAAAGTAACTCTGTGGCATCAAGCACTGATGACAACAACACAAATCCTTCTGCAGGAGAGAATAGTTGCTCTGAAGGGAAGAACCCAGTGGGGTGTCAGTCAGAAAACCCTGATAGCAACAACGTGGCAGAGAAGAAGGTGGCATCTGAGCTCCCTCAGGAACTCTCAGGTACAGAAGGCACTGTTACCAATGCCTCTGTAATTTGGGGAAATTGTTGAGTTTGTCCACTAAACCCATTCACAGTGTGTATCACTCATGCTGTTTGCTTGCAGTGCCATCCTTTACTGCTACGTTGTCATTAACACTTCAAAGTTAATTTTCTTGCAACTAGTGCTTGAAATTTGTGGTCCTCCTTGACATCAGCATTTGTTTCCATGCCTTCCAGAGATTACTATGGCTCAGCTTTTTTTGTTCTATTTTCTGTACATTTTTATTTTCCCATAATGATTGTTAGCATCCTATCAATGTTTATCTCAAATTCTAATTTGCTTCTTGCTTGTTTATTTTTTTAACCTCTCATTTATTTTATAAATTACTAACAAAAAGTAAGTTTTAACATTCACCTGTGGAAGATGTTGCACTGAAATGTAAAGATTAAATTTGTCATGCCAGGAATTTTGAACAGATTTCAGAATTATAAGCATAGAGGCTTTTACTGTATCTTAACATGTTTTGTTTTGCCATGTCAGAGATTCAAAAGTAGTAATATACACTTTTTTTACTTTGGTTTGGTTTTTTTTAAATTTAAAAACCCACCAAACTTTATATTTAGGAATAAATAGGACTTAATTAGGTGTAACATAAGATATTAGTGTATTATTTTGGAATTATTTTCTTTTACATTTAGGCTTGTATCCTATTACAAGCTTTACTGCTTAACCAAATGTTATTCTCAACAGCTGATTGCTGTTACAATGAGCAGAGTTTTATTTTCAGTTCATAAAAATCTAAAAATAATCTAATCTGTGATGCAGTCTTGCTCAGTGTGCTGCATTTCAGGAAGATCATAGACATTTTCTTTCCTACAGAAATATTTCTCTGTTCAGATACAGATTGCAGTTCTTGAATTTGGAACTGTGAATGCATCCAAGCCTTGTAATAAACTTTGTTAATAGGAGGAGAAAATGGAAGTTAAGATTAATCTGGAAGCCTCGTAACACTCTTTAGTTTTCATACAGTTTAGTTTGGGTGCTTCCATTCTCCTCCACAAATGGTTCCTTTTCCCCTCTTGGTAAAAAGGGAAATGCACCATGTGGCAAAGACAGAAATCAAGATGCATTAAAGTCAGGGAACTTCTAAGAATCCCAGTAATCATCTTTCTGCTGGGTGTATTTCACAAAAAGGAGGTTTTGTTCAGTCACCTTTCTTCATAACAACAAATTCTCTGATGTTTTGGAAAGAATTCTAAAACAGAAATGGTTTGGGTTTTGTTTTGGGGTGGGGTTTTTTTTGTTTTTTTGGTCTCCTTTGCACAAACTCAAGAAGACTTTGGTGTTGTGAGGGATGGGGGCTGTTACTGGGAAGCTGGAGTGATTTATTTCTAGGTAGCTGCAGTTCACTGGTGCTGTGTGTAAAGATCCTGCTCGGGCAGTACAGCTGACAAGGAGTGAGGTGGCAGTGATGTCCTCAGCTGTCAGGACAGGCAGGAACAAGAACATCTGAGGACCAAGAACCCATTTGTCTTTCTGAGCTTGAAGCTCAAAGTGTGTGTTCTGAGGAACAGTTAAAGCACAAGGAAATCAAAAGAGATAAAATCACAGAAGCTACAGGAAGACCAAATTTGATGAAAGCTGCATTCTAAAAGCAAAACAAAGTCTCAGTTGAGGTTTTGCTTTGTGTGTGTCTATAAAAAAAATAAGTATCTTGTATTTAAAATATATTTATATTTTATCCAAGTATGAACATCGGTTCCTCAGAGCTGTAAAAGTTGAAACTGCTTGAAAGAGAACAAAAATACTTTCATGGATACAGTGCCCTGGAGGGAGTCAATATTTTATGGGGATTGCTCTCCAGTCAAACAAAACATGTTAATTTGATTTTTTTTTTTTTTTCCTTTTGGATGAAAAATTTAAAACTAGAAAAAAATTGCATTGATCCAACTTAAAAGAAAAACTAAAAATGAAGTTGTTCTTTTGTAGAAGAAACTGGTGAGATGATCCCTAGCAACAGCAGCATTGCACCTGCTGCACCTCAGTCAGATGTTGAAAACAGCAACAGCAGTGAGCTGGGCTCTGGGCAGAATGACTCCCTTAAGACACCTGATGATGCTGAAAATGCAGAGAGGGGATCCCAGACTTCAGAGGACACAGGTTAATAACAACACTCTCTAACTTTTATTTTATACATCTTTCCTTTTTTTTAACTTAAGACTCACATGCATCAACCAAAACCATCCTTTTAAATTTTTTTTTTTTTTTTTAGTTTGTTTCAAAAGCTTTTTTTTTTTTTTTTCCTGTGCAGGAGAGAAATCTAATGGTGAAAGAAGTGATTCTCCAGGTGCAGGGAAGGGCACACCAGGTTCCACACGAATGCTGACAAGATTACGAAATCCAGATAGCAAGTTGTGCCAGATGAAAAGCCAGCAGGTTGCTGCTGCAGCACATGAAGCAAATAAATTGTATAAAGAAGGCAGAGAGGTTTGTGCACGTCTTGGAAAATATAAAGAAATGTGAAAACCCCTTTAAAGAATGATATTTGTAAAAATAAGTGATTTTGGCAGACTCTAGAGGTATTTTGAAAAGTTTTAAGAATAAAATAGCAAATGGTGTAATTGTAATATCATGGGGAACTTCTTGTCCCTCCTTATCCTCTCCTTTGCTTTTTTTTTGTTTTGTGCAGAGCAGTTTCTGCAGGACAGAAGTGTTTGAATGCATTCATTGCAGTCAGTTCTCTGTCTTTTGGAGTATGCATTTTCTGTTTTGCCAACTGGTTTTCCTTGCCAGTGACCACTTAGCATACTTATTATTCACAAACCTCTCAGATTTGGAACTTGGTTAGGACTAATTAGACCAGTGATGTTATCTATGCCTTGTTTTCAAAGTCAAAGGTATTTGTTTGCTTAGCTACATGAGTGAATTCTGTGATTTAGGAGGGTTTCACAGAAAGCTTTAGCATAGTGAAGTTGTTTTCCCAAAGCTCTCTCTGAACTGGCATAATTCAGAGCAGCAAATCAGGTTCCTGTTTGACTTCCTGAGGAGCCTGGTTGGTGGCTTTTTTAAGTGATAAAGCTGATCTTTGGGAATATCCTAACTCCATGTACCTATATTTAGTATACAAGACAACCAGTTATTTGCTTCTACAAACTGATGCAAGGTGTTTGTATTTTTGCATATAATTATTTTCTCTTTTATTCTTTTATATATAGGCAGTCGGAGCCTAAATCATAAATAACTAAATAGAAAAATTTCATACTTTAGCCTATCATTAAAATCATTCTTTCTTTCCCAAGGTTCTGGTGGTCAACTCTCAAGGTGAAGTCTCTCGAATGAACACAAAGAAAGAAGTTGTGATGAAAGGAAATATCAACAATTATTTCAAATTAGGGCAAGAGGGGAAGTATCGTGTTTATCACAACCAATATGCCACAAATTCATTTGCCCTGAACAAACACCAGCACAGGGAAGACCATGACAAGAGACGACACCTCTCACATAAATTCTGTCTGACTCCTGCTGGAGAATTCAAATGGAATGGGTCTGTACATGGCTCCAGAGTTCTCACCATATCCACTTTGAGGCTGACTATTATTCAGCTGGAAAACAACATCCCAGCATCATTCCTCCACCCTAACTGGGCTTCCCACAGGTAAATGATTCAATGATAAGACATAATGAATTTTCTTGTATTTTTGCTAGCAGTATTGATAAGAAATGGTCTCTTGTTTTTGGGTTTTTTTTTTTTCCAAACTGGTGATTTCCAAGCATTGTGCTCCAGAATATTAAAATATAAGATGAGCTGTTTGACTTGTGATGGGTGGCTAAGAGGATTGCATGATTGAATGAAGTACTAAAATGTGGGAGGTTTTATCCTACTGTTGAATCTGTGCTATATTGGTGCATGTATATGTTTCAGCTTTTTATCTTTATCCCAATTTAGGTCTAACTGGATTAAGGCTGTTCAGATGTGCAGCAAACCCAGAGAATTTGCACTAGCTCTGGCTATTTTGGAATGTGCAATCAAACCAGTTGTCATGCTGCCCATCTGGAGGGAGTCGTTGGGGCACACTAGGTAAAAATAAATAAACATTAAAATGTTTTTGAAGAATTATGTTTAAAATGAGTTAGTTGTTTTGCACTTCAAGTGGGTTTTTTTCAACCAGGAATGCTGAAAATATGTGACAAGACTTTTATACTGTCATTGCTCCTGCAAAGCAAGTTTGTGTTCTTTGTCTGAGCCACAGTCTCAAAGTGATAAAAGTCTGAGAGGCTATAAGAGGAAATTTCAACACACTTATTTCAGTGAAGTCTGTCTTTTGTCTCTCATTGTGTCACAAAACCAGAAGCAGAATGTATCTGATGTTAAACACTATTGTTGCAGGCAGCTGTTTGCCTTACTGGAATAGCCCAAATAGAGCAGTGTTCCTATATGCAAGGAATGCATATAACCTGATATTGGTCTTTTCTCCTAAATTCAGATATTTAAAATCCCTCAAAAGGGTAGTATATTCTGGTGTTTGACTTCTTGTATTTGCTTACAAGATCCTGTACTTAAATCTGTATTTATTAGATTACGTAGAATGACAGCATTAGAAAGAGAAGAAAAGGAGAAAGTGAAAAAAAAAGAGAGAAAACAAGAAGAAGAAGAAACGATGCAGCAAGCTACATGGGTGAAATACACATTTCCTGTCAAACATCAAGTAAGGTTTCCTTTCATGAAGAACAAAAAAGATTTAGCAACAGTTGATTTCTTGCTCTTTATGTTTTCATTTTAAACTTAAAATTGTAATCTTTGTGTTACTGCCACTGGAGTTAGGAACCATGTCCCTGTGTTCAAGCACATAGTCTTGGTCTCACCCACATTTGACATGTTTGGTGCTCTGAGTGACACTGCCTGAGCTGACAGATGTTTGTGTGTCTGCAAAATGCAGCTTTTCCTGAAGGAAGGGTCCTGGGGGGTAATAGGAATCTTGTCACTGTGTTTGTCCCTGTCCAGTGCTGCCCTCCATCCCTACTGCCCTGCCCATGGGAGTTATCCTGGCTGCCTTTGCTGTGGAAGGTTAAATAATATGATTGGGAACAACCATAGAAACCTCTTGCTATTCTCCTAGAGCAGATATTAAATACTACTGTGGAAGTGGATTTTTTTGCTCTGAATTTATTTGTTCCAACAAACATGCAGATTGATTCAACAGCTTGTATGATCATTCAGCTTCTTGGGTAAATAGATTCTCCCTGTTACATGGAGTAAACTTTTAGGTGTTAGTGGGATGGACTCAATTATCAGCAGATAGATATTTAATTTCAGGTGGTATGTTATCTCACAATTGTACCCCAACTTTGTTGAAAAAATCTGTTTTAAAAAACATCTGAGTTTTTAAGTGGATATATAACTTAGTAATGCAGCAAATAGTACCATTAAACTACTGTTTTTAAAATATTTAACAGGTTTGGAAGCAGAAAGGAGAAGAATATAGAGTAACAGGATATGGTGGCTGGAGCTGGATTAGTAAAACACATGTCCACCGGTTTATGCCCAAACTCCCTGGCAATACTAATGCAAATTACAGGAAGTTGCTACCAAGTAAGTGTTTGCATTGCTTCCTTTTTTTTTTTTTTTAATTATTTGGATATGATATTTCCCATGTAGACTTTGTGGCTTTTTGCTTGTAATAGCCTGGGTTTTCAGAAAACGTTTCCAGAAAAATTGAGATGTTTTTCGCTCTGGGGTGTTGTGCTTTGGTTTTTTTTAAGAAAAACTTAACATGGACTCCTGAAAAAATAAACGAAACACTTTTATCTCTGGAATTTTAAATATTTTTAAATTCCATATTGCACTAAACTTCATCTATGATGTTACCATTTTATGCTTAATTCTATTTGGAATTTCATTATTCATAGTTTCAGTATGTGTGAATGATTTCAGAGGTAAACTAACATAATGAAAATGTAGCAGAGTATAACAAAAGTTTCTGAATAATTGAAACCATTTAATTGATTTGTTAATAGCAAAGAGTGAAGATGAAAAATGCAACTTGGATAAACGAAAAGGTCAAAGTAAGGTGAAAACAGAGAAAGACAGAACAAAGGATTCTCATGATCTGCAAGCTAAAGACAAAGCAGATGATTCAGAAACCTTGGAGAAAGTGCAAGTGAAAGAAGAGAAGTCCTGTGAAGAAAAAGTAGAAGTTGATACAGTTTCTGAAAACTCAGATCATGCAAAAGACAAAGGTGATATATTTAAGTTACTGTAATGCTAGTTATTTATTGCAACATGTGTCAAAGCACAGGACCTCTGAAATAACTGCTGAAAAACTGTGTAACAGATTTTGTCAAGACCTTGTAAAATATCTCAGTTAAATGATTGCCTATCATCCCTTGTAGTAGTGTTTGAAATTTTTGCTCACTTTTTCTTAAAATCTACAAATGTGCTGGAAACTCCATTTGTTTCTTAGTACATAAAGTAAAAAATATTTTGGAATTCACTGTTAGGAGACCTTACTGATTTGGAGTTATTTCTTCTTCACAGCAGAAAAAGGAATCGATGGTGAAAATGACAAAGTCATCAAGGAAGAACCTATGGATGTTGATGATGAGAAAACTGAACCCTCTGGAAAAGATGAGGAAAGTCACTGTAAGAGGGATATAATCAATGTCAGTGAGGGGTTTCATTTAAGGACTTGCTACAAAAGGAAAGTGAAATCATCCAAATTAGATGGACTGCTTGAGAGGAGAATAAAACAATTTACACTGGAAGAAAAGCAACGTCTGGAAAGGATGAAGCTTGAGGCTAGTGCTAAAGCAGGAGGCATTCCATCTGTAAGCCCCCAGAAGAACATAGATGAGCTACAGATGAGAAAAGTAAAAGAAGGCAGCCAGTTTGACATGTCTTCCCAAGATCAAAGCTGTATTTCAAATAAGACCCAAACTGAAGATGCAGAACAGGACTGTTTGCCCATCAGCAGCATCTCTTGTACCAAAACCAGTGAGCCCTCTTTGCCTTTGACAGACAGGTTGTCAAAAAGAGAAGGCCAGCTACTGGGTGAAGACTCACCTCAGTCCTCTGAAGGGGAAAGCTCCATTCACAATGATAGTAAAGAAAGCAACCCTGATCCTATGACTGCTGATGGACAAGAGGCTCTTGAAGAGCCTGAGAATTCATTTGTGGATGGCTTGAAACACACAAATACAGAATGGGATGATTCAGAAACGAGCAAAAAAACTTTAAAACAAAAACTACCTACTGCCAGAGTATCTCAGCATGACCAAGAAAACTTAGAGCCAGTGGTAACTGAAAGCACCTGTAGAAAAGACACTCTGGGGACTCTTGAAAAAACAGATTCAGAAGGGAATTCTGAACAGCAGAGCAAAGATCCAGAAAACAACTGTATGATAAAAAGCCATATTGAACCATCATCCTCTCAAGAAAGTGAAATGGAGGAAGACATTGCTCCAGGAAAAACTGAAAATAAATCTGAAAACAAGAGTATAATTCCCCAGAAGTCAGTTAGTAAAGATCTAGAAACATTTAACACAGAGCTAACATCTGAAACAAACCTTGAAAGTCAAACTCAGGAAAACATGGAGAAGGTAGAAGCTGAAGAGGATTTACTGAGCTCTAAACTGACTGAGGCCAATGGTCAAAAGAAAGCTCAGGACACCAGTACTGTAAACAAACACCTTGATCAGACAAATCTAAATAGTGTTACTGACAAAAAGAACAATAAGGATGAAGAAACTGAGACAAACTTAGAAAAATCAGCATTTCAAATTAATGGAAAAGACAGTGACAATAAATTGTTATCAAATGATGACTGTTTAGGTAAGGATACCTGTGAAACTAAGACAGGGGGTGATATTGAACCCAAAGTTAATAATATTAATAAATCCATTCCAGAACATGAAATAAAACCATTGACTTTCAAGGAATCTTCAGTAAAGCCATTCATGAATGGTGACATCATGGTAGAGGACACAAAGGACAAAAATAATGTGGACCCAAAGTCACATCTGCAGAGTTCACCTGAGTTTGAAGCAGGAGAGGGGCTTCAGCCAGCAGATGAGGTTCCCAAGTACGTGCAGACAGCTGAAGAAAAACAGCTTTCTCCTGAGAGATCTGCATTTGTTGGCACTTCCACACCTGCACATGGTGTCTGTGCAGAAAATAATCTGAATAGTGAAACAGAATCCATGGAAACTGAAGTAATTGAGGATAAGAAGGCTGCTCCATCACCTGTAACCTCATGTGAGGAATCTAGCTTGAGTAGTGACTTTGCTGATCAGAATGGTGTACAGACATATAAAGTGGAAAATATTAATGGAGAAAATAAGATTAAAACTGTTATTACTGAAGTGACTACCACGACATCCACCGTGTCAACAGAATCCAAAACTGTGTTTAAAGTTGCAGAAACTGTAGCTTCTGATGAGAAAACAACAGTGGTGTCATCTACAGAAAATTGTGCCATATCCACTGTAACTACCACAACTACTGTAACCAAACTTAGCACTCCAGCTACAGACAGTAATGTTGATGTCATTTCTGTACAAGAGCACAGTAAAACAGTGGTTACAACAACAGTAACTGATTCCCTGACCACCCCAGAAGGCACATTGGTGACTTCCATGACTGTCAGCAAGGAGTATTCTACTAAAGACAAAGTGAAGTTGATGAAATTTGCAAGACCCAAAAAAACTCGTTCTGGAACTGCCTTGCCATCTTATAGAAAATTTGTCACCAAAAGCAGTAAAAAAAGCATCTTTGTTTTACCCAACGATGACTTAAAAAAGCTGGCCAGAAAAGGAGGGATCAGAGAAGTTCCTTATTTCAATTACAATGCAAAGCCTGCCTTGGATATCTGGCCATATCCATCCCCAAGGCCAACTTTTGGGATCACTTGGAGGTACATACTTAACATTTTTGAGAAGTTTAGGATGTAATGAAATTAAGTGAATTTTAAAATACAAGTGACACACACGTTTGTGTCCAAACATGCAAAATTTGCCACCTGTTATTCAATTACTTTCTTCATTGTTCAGTAAAGATAGAATGGAAAACCTTTGTCCCTTTCCTTTAGCTAGGTGTTTTAAATATGTTTTTATTTTAAAATCTAATGAAAACTTTGTTGTTAGGTACCGACTACAAACAGTGAAATCATTGGCTGGAGTGAGCCTGATGTTGAGGTTGTTGTGGGCATGTCTCAAATGGGATGATATGGCAGCCAAAGCTCCCCCTGGGGGAGGAACTACACGTACAGGTATTATTTCTTTACATTTCTACCTTTCTTAAATGCAAAAGCCCTTGCTCTTAATTTTGAGT
The DNA here is from genome assembly GCF_036169615.1 of Heliangelus exortis. Lineage (NCBI taxonomy): Eukaryota > Metazoa > Chordata > Aves > Apodiformes > Trochilidae > Heliangelus > Heliangelus exortis. The sequence goes on from NC_092441.1 coordinate 3,450,002, forward strand.
ATTAAACTCATTGCAGGCATTTCTGTAAAGTCTTGGTGTTAGCTGTAGCATTTGAATTTTATGTAGTCAACACTTTGTACTGGTTGCTGTTTCTTTATCTTGAGTAAACTGGGTTGATCAGAGATTTAGCTTCTATTTGTTTTCTCTTATTAATGTATTGGGACTGATTTGTTGTAGAAACATCTGAAACTGAAATTACAACAACAGAAATAATCAAGAGAAGAGATGTTGGTCCCTATGGAATCCGGTCAGAGTACTGTATAAGAAAAATTATTTGTCCCATTGGTGTACCAGAGGCTCCAAAAGGTATGTTTGTTAATGCATTTTTCCCCTTCCCATAAGCTCCTACAGAAATTAAGGTAACTGAATTTTTATATTAATTCAGACCATCAAAGGAGCAAATTAGCTCTTCATTCACCCATTTGAAACAAACGACACCCTGAACAAACTGACATGTTTTATCTGGAGCTGAAAAGCCTTCCTGCTCCTAAAATGAGACTGAGACACTAGATCTTGGTTTGCAGTTTAATTTTGTTTTATGATTGAGCTTAATGTGTGTGTGCTTTGACTGTTCTCTAAAGAAACTCCAACACCCCAGAGGAAGGGACTACGATCAAGTGCACTAAGGCCAAAAAGGCCAGAAACACCCAAGCAAACGGGCCCTGTTATAATTGAGAGTTGGGTAGCAGAGGAGGAATTGGAACTGTGGGAGATCAGGGCATTTGCTGAAAGGTAAATGAACTCTTAAAGGAAGCATCTTTAATTTGTGTGTGTATTTTAAGTGAAAGTTGCCACTAGAAAACCCAGACTTGGGAACTGTAATCAGTAGCAGCAGATCTGTGCTGGATTTGTGGCTGCTTTGTCTTTTGATAGCAATAGCTAAACTTAATGTTATAATGCTGAATTATTTGCTGTTGCCAAAACTAATTACTCATGTCTTAAAGATCTTTTTAGAATTAATATATTAATTTTTTCCGTGCTTCTGAACCTCATCCTTGTTGTATGCTAAAAGGCTATTACTCTAATGCACAGAAAGGCTTTAGGCTAGTTTTGACATGAGTTCTTTAAAGAGTATGTGTTTAAATACTTACATAATACAAACAAAATGAATGTGTACAAGTAAAGCAAAGTTAAATTCAGCCTAAAAATATTCAACTCATAACATGAGTATTTTCAGTATTGCATGCCTAGAGTGGGAACAACAATTTTTAGTCTATTGGGAAGTATTGTTTTCAATTAATGATATTACATAGATTGTTTACAATATCAGGTGTAATTGTAAATTCTAGTTTTGATTAGTAGTTTCCTCTAAGGTGTTTAGCATCAGAATATTTCAGGGATGTTGCATGCAACTTCAGTAGTTTATTTCAAAATACTTCTAAAGCCATGACCAGCTTTTCAACAATGCTCAGTCTTGATGTCTGTTCTTCTAAGAGAATTAAACTGGATAAAATGAGAGCCAATGTGATGGGGTTTATGTGGTGGTATAACTTACTTTTGGTTGTGTCTTTGGCAGGGTGGAGAAGGAAAAGGCACAGGCAGTTGAACAACAGGCTAAGGTTAGTGAACAGAAGAAGGCAGAGGAATTCAAGGCCCAATTGGAGGCTCAACTAAAACACCAACGATTGGCTGCCCAGCAGGTGGGGGAGCTCTTGGTAGTCCCACCTGTCAGCAACTCTGCACTGGTAGTCCACATGCATTAGAAATGGGAAACACTTTATCCTGTCTTAAACCATTTTTCAAATAGTTTCCACTTCTTGTGCACACTAAGCCATCAAGCAATGCTGCTCCTACTGTGTACGTTTGTTATTTTGAAACAGGGTTAAGCCAGAGTTTTGTTTTGGATGCCCTTTTTGTTCTCCCACCTAATCTGTAACACTTGAAAAAGTTTTAGTTTGTTTCAATTTTAAAAGAAGGCTGAGAAGCTTCAATCTCCAGGTAAGGTCAGCAGTGTTCTGTGGTGTCATGGGAAGCTGCCTTGGCACATAGTAGACTTGGAAATAAAACTGTATTTGTTCTTTGTGCTTCAATGACACTGAATTTTTTGATTTTTATCCTATCTGAAGTTGGCTAAATGAAGTCCATTCTATATATATATATTTGTATTGATAGATGTGTGTGTATGTGTATATATAAATATATGAACTTAAATTAGGAAACCCAATGCCATGTTGGTATTTCACATACATTATTAATAATAATGCTTTTTTCCAACTTACTCCTTTTTCTTTTCACCTTCCATGACCAAAATTCATTACCAGTAAATGAGTATTTCTGATTCATGGGCACTGCCTCAATATAATGCTAACCAGTCACTGAATTTTAAATTAGTAAATAGAGAGATCATTCCAGTAACATGAGGGAGAATGTTAGATTACTTGGAGCTGTATAATAGTTTAATGATACTACCCCTTCACTAAGTGGCTCCTTAAATTAAATGTACCTTCTTGACAGTTACAGCACAGAAGGTTGCTGGGTAAGGTAAGGGATTTTTGAACCTGATCTTTTTAAGCAAGCTGTAAGCTAGTTACAGTTAAAAGAATAATTTAAATAATTAGATTCTTAGTGTTGAAGTAGAATGATGCTGTCTCTTTTTTTTTTCTGTAACTGGCAGGATCTCATTGCAGGGAGCTCTAAACTTTAAGAGTGCTATTAATAAAGTGTGTTAGTGTACCACTCACTGACATAGATGCAGGCTGTATGCACATGGCCAAAGCCACATACACATGGGTAATTTTCAGAGGCTTTCTAAGCTGAGTCTATAAATTTTCTTTAAAATAAAATGTGGAGTGAAATTAACATCAGTTGAGGATTTTAATGATGCCATAAAAGAACTTTTCTGGCTGTGTATCAGCAGAGTTGTAGTTCTGTAGGTCAAGGAGTCTTTGGCAAACAGCCTGTTCTTCAGTTCTTTACAGCTTGAGCTGAAATCCTACCAGAGTCCTTTATTTTTTTCAATAGTGGGAAGAGACAGCATTTATTTTACAAACTCTGAGAAT